>NW_026652290.1:49289867-49541440 GCF_009828535.3 Hylobates moloch | reverse complement strand
AAAAAAAAAAAAAAAAATTGCACATTTATCTCACCTTCTGAAATGTTACTCATTGCTTGCTACCTTTCAGCAGCTGGCCAGACTCCTAAACTGTTCAAAACATCTAAAAATGGAATGCTTTCTCAGTTGCTGGAAGAAACAAAAACTTAGATCATTATTTTTATAACAGGGAATCAGTTATAGTAACTTGAAAACAATGAGATGTGATTAAAAATATCAAATTGAAATGCTTACAAATGAAATACACCCCTTCTTCCTGAAACTGGAAACTAAGAGTCATTGACATGTGGTTTGACTGAAAGACAAAGCCCAGCTGTATCCTACAGCTACATCAGAGCCCCTGTGGCTAAGGGTACATATAAAAAACTCTAAAACAAATTTCTGAATGAGATGTGACTTTTCCCTACCGCTCGGCTCTATGGTCCTGGCAAATGATGCCTTGGAAGTGATTGATCAGTTTGGATACTCAGTTGTAACGAAGCCTCTTGGTTTAGCAGTAGTAAGAAGGCAGAAAAGCATCAAAAAATCTTAATTCTGATTGAGCCTATTTCAGTGGTGGAAAAAACACATTCTGGATTTTATGCATGCCAGGCAGCAACATATCCAGAGCTTCTGGAATCATTTCATACAATTTCCATTACGGGATAGAAGCTTTGAGATTAACATTGCATTTCATTTGGTTGTGAATTGTTGGACATTATTGATATCTGTGCTTTCTGAACATTACTGCTGAGTTTCAATTGTCTTTCCCATGAGAATGGGTACATTTTCCGACTTCTAAGATGTCCCTTTTGTTGCAAGTCCTTGAAAGTTTATACCCCATGAGAGCCCAATTTAAATAGCCTTTGGTACAATTCACTGAGGCAAAGATTTGGCAGTTGTTAATTTTTTTTTTTTTTAGATTTATAGGTTTATGTAAGAAAGTACCTCCAAAAGAGGTAGGTGGCTGAAGCCAGTGGTGTTGGGAACGATGTTAATGGCCTAAATTGAGCCCAGCTGTAGTAAATGCACATTGACTTTTACTGAAAATGCAGCGGTTGAATAACCTTTCTCCATTAGCCTATCACCATGGAAATAAGGATAATCTGAGCAAGGTGGTGATCTCCATTAACAAACTGAAAAAGGTAATTCCTGGAATTAAAGTTACAAGGTGAAAAAAATCTTGTTCTTGACTTAAAAATCTCATTAACAAACATTAGTTTCCAGAACTTGAACCCGGGAGGTGGAGGTAGCAGTGAGCCGAGATCGCGCCACTGCATTCCAGCCTGGGAGACATAGCAAGACTCCGTCTCAAAAATAAAATAAAATAAAATAAAATAAAATAAAATCACCCTGTAACTTACTTCCTCCTTATAAATTAAGTTTGCGCTGTCCAACAGCAGGAGGAATTCGCTTGATAAGAATAATTAAACACATAAAGGCAATGCCTAACCTCGTAACGCCACTCCATATTCCTTAATCTTTACCAAGCCACTCTAAGACGGCAGAAAACACAAGCTGCACTTTCCTTCTTTTCTCGTTTTCAACAGACCATGGCAGTTTTTTTTTAGACGGAGTCTCGATCTGTGCCAGGCTGCAGTGCAGTGGCACGATCTCAGCTCACTGCAACCTCTGCCTCCCGGGTTCAAGCAATTCTCCTGCCTCAGCCACCCGGAGTAGCTAGGACTACAGGCGTGTGTCACCACGCCCAGCTAATTTTTTTTTGTATTCTTAGTAGAGACCGGGTTTCACCTGTTGGCCAGGATGGTCTCAACCTCTTTACCTCGTAATCCGCCCACCTCGGCCTCCCAAAGTGTTGGGATTACAGGCGTGAGCCACCGCGCCCGACCAGAACATGGAAATTTAAAGAGAAAAAAATAAGTGACCTCTGATTTCAAAAACACAACCACCCACTTTTCTATTCTATTCCTGGTGAGCACATTCTGGAGACTCTGCGGCAACCATAGCCTCGGCCGCGGCGGAAGGCTCCTGGGCGGCCACACCTCCGAGGGCAGCGCGCGCAGGCGGGTCAGGCTCTGATTCCCATCTCTCTCCGGTCTTCACTGGAAGGACCCACACTACATCACAAACTAATGGCTTTACAATTAACTTGTAAGTAGCTAAATTTAGTAATGGGCGCTCAAGTTTTAAAAAATATTATTCAGGCCGGGCGCAGTGGCTCACGCCTGTAATCTCAGCCCTTTGGGAGGCCGAGGCGGGTGGATCACCTGAGGTCAGGAGTTCAAGACCAGCCTGGCCAACACGGTGAAACCCCGTCTCTGCAAAACTACAAAAAATTAGCCAGGCGTGGTGGCGGACGCCTGTAATCCCAGCTACTCGGGAGGCTGAGGCAGGAAAATCGCTTGAACCCGGGAGGCTGAGGTTGCAGTAAGGCGAGGTCGCGCCACTGGACTCCAGCCTGGGCAACAAGAGCGAAAGCGAAACTCCGCCTCAAAAAAAAAGAATATTATTCAATAACTGATTTTCAAATTTTTAAAAAAGACCCACTGAGGGAGGAAGACCGAATCCCACACATGCGCGCGCACACCGGTCCGGAGTTCCGCAACCAACCTCCCACGGGCGCCGCGCCTTCCCCGCGTCACGTGACGGCCGTCGCCCGCACCTTCCATACTCTCAATGTAGGGAGAGGACGGGTTCCATCAGCAATTTAATAAAAACCACTGGTGAAGAAAAAAAAAGCCTGCCAACCTTTTATAACGTTTTTTCTTTATTTTTATCTTTTATGTGGACAGGAAGCTTAGGTTGGCTATATTTACCCTCACATCTCTTTTTTAAATGGTTTTTAAGTTTCAGCATACTCCCGCGCTTAATGAAATGGTTTCCCCCAGCATCCCCAGTCGGTGCGGTCTGAACCATTCGGAACTTCCCGGAGGGGGGCACCGGAATAGGGGCGGCGGAAAAGGGTGGTTGTCGAGCAGCGGCCTCTGCTTCCTCGTCAGACCTCGGAGTTGCAGGACTCGGACTGTGTTCCTGGGCTTGCGGGAGCTAGGGAGGCCCGGCTCTCTTCGCGGCGCAGGACGCGCTCGGATGGCTCCCGCACCCCCACCGCAGGGCTGGGTGGTGGTACGGCTCAGGGAGTCACGCGCCTGAGTCTCGGCCGGGCTGCGGGACCGCGAGTGAGTGTGGTCGCTCTTAGTTCTGCCAGCTCCCCTGAGAGCCCGAACCCGGGCTTGAGAGCCTCGCCACCCCGGGTGACGTCCCTGCCGTGGGCTTGGGGGCTCTGGGTGTGATCCCGCCGGTCCGGGTCCCGCAGTGACCACCTACCCAGCGCAGTCAGGGGCGGGGCTGGGACCCAGAGTGGTACCCCGGCTGCCGAGTCCAGGTGTCCCGCGGGCCTCGATTCGGGGAGCAGGTGGGCGGGGGTCTGAGGGGTTGGCGGAGGGGCATGTCCGAGTTTTCGTTGGTCCCAGGTGGACGAGTAATGGGGGAGGGTTTAGGGCCAGAATCCAGGGCGTCGCCGAGACCCTGAGATTTGAAGATAGGTTGGGGGCACGCCCATTAACCAAGTCTATGGGGATGAGGACTGTGATCTCATTTGATGTTGCCATGAAACGGGACTGTTTGCCTTCCCTTCTCCCAGGTTTTGTCTTCGCTCTGTTTGGAGGAGAGGGTGTGTGTTATCCTCTTCTCCCAGTTTGGCGTTCAGGAGGGTCCTCTGATGCGCTAATAGGATAGCACCGTGTCCTCCAGGGAGGGTGGAACACCGCGCTTCTCTCCAGTTGAGAGTACTGTCAGTCGCGCCCTTGTCACCTGGAAAGAATGGATTGGCTTGTGGATTGAAGTCCAAGGTGTGGTCACCAGCAGTCTCTTCAGATGGGGACACAGGGCAAGGAGGAGCTTGCTGGAAGTAGGTTCTGGCTCTCTAGCCTTTGGCCACAGCCAGTTTAGTGCCAGATTATCACCGTGGTCATCAAGTAATTGAGTAATAGTGGCAGGTGACACTGTTTGCC
Source organism: Hylobates moloch (assembly GCF_009828535.3). NCBI lineage: Eukaryota > Metazoa > Chordata > Mammalia > Primates > Hylobatidae > Hylobates > Hylobates moloch. The sequence goes on along the minus strand of NW_026652290.1, from coordinate 49,537,490 downwards.
CTTCTAGTGTACTATGTCAGGGAGCTCTGTGAATGGAAATCCAGGGAAACGGTGGAAATAGAGCCACAGTGAGAGTGGGTCTGAGCTGGCAGTCATCCCCTGCAGAACTTTTCATCCTGGGCTTGTTGGGATCCCAGCTGCTAACTTAGTGAGGCTCCCCAGTGGGAGACTAGTTATAGAAGCTGTGTGTCCACTGCTGGTTAAGATCCGTTGTAGTGCCTTGTTTATTTACAGAGTGCCCTTACTTAGTGGCCTCTTTAATTCTCCACAGTGCTATGAGAAGACCATAGGAAGCAGGGTTGAAATAGGGCCAGGGCCAGGGCGCACCATGGGTGGTGGTGAGGTCACTGTTCAGGTCTGGGACTCAGCTATTGTGGGAGGGGGACATGGACAGACACTCTGCCACATCAGGGAATTTGAATACTGTCTTTGGGTATGATGATGAAGACTGTCAGCCAGGGGATTTCGGCTTCCTCTGTGGGTTCTGGGAAGCTTGTTGGAAACAGACTCGTGAGACATACTCAAAACAGTTTGTTTTCTTCAGCAAACACCTGGTAGAGATTGGAATTGAACAGTGAGTGAAAAATGACCTCACGCTGCCCAGAATTCTGATTCCATGTGTGATGCAAATCCGGAGAGGCCTCTGTTTCTCAGCTTTTGGGTGGTATTCAGAGAGGTCTAGTAACATTTGGTGTCACCTGGCTGGTGAGGGCGGGCTCCGGTGACCGCAAAGCTAAGTGCTCTGTAGGGCACCTCCCTCTCTTTCAGGGGCTGCCTGAGCCTCTGGTGCACATGATCCATGGAGTCAGAATCAGAGCTCTTGTCTTGACAAGTGCTTTTGTTTTCTTTCTTTCTTTCTCTCTTTTTTTTTTTTTTTGGAGACAGAATCTCATTCTGTCACCCAGGCTGGAGTGCAGTGGTGCGATCTCGGCTCACTGCCATCTCCGCTTCCAGGTTCAAACGATTCTCCTGTCTCAGCCTCCTGAGTAGTTGGCACTACAGGCACGTGCCACCAGGCCTGGCTAATTTTTGTATTTTGTATTTTTTGAAATGGAGTTTTACTCTTGTTGCCCAGGCTGGAGTGCAATGGTGCGATCTCAGCTCACTGCAACCTCCGTCTCCCAGGTTCAAGCAATTCTCCTGCCTCAGACTCCCCAGTAGCTGGGATTACAGGCATGCACCACCACCATGCCTGGCTAATTTTTTTTTTTTTTTTTTTTGAGATGGAGTCTCGCTCTGTGGCCCAGGCTGGAGTGCAGTGGCGTGATCAGCTCACTGCAAGCTGTGCCTCCCGGGTTCATGCCATTCTCCTGACTCGGCCTCCCCAATAGCTGGGGCTACAGGTGCCCGCCACCACGCCCAGCTAATTTTTTGTATTTTTTAGTAGAGACAGGGTTTCACTGTGTTAGCCAGGATGGTCTCGATCTCCTGACCTCGTGATCTGCCCACCTCAGCCTCCCAAAGTGCTGGGATTACAGGTGTGAGCCACCGCACCCGACCTAATTTTTGTATTTTTAGTAGAGATGTGGTTTCAATATTTTGGCCAGGCTAGTCTTGAACTCCTGACCTCGTGGTCCGCCTCCCTCGGCCTCCCAAAGTGCTGGGATTACAAGCATGAGCCACCGCACCTGGCAATTTTTCTATTTTTAGTAGAGACAGGGTTTCACCATGTTAGCCTGTCTGGTCACGAACTTCTGACCTCAGGTGATCTGCCCTCCTTGGCCTCCCAAAGTGCTGGGATTACAGGCTTAAGCCACTGCGCCCAGCAAGTGCTTTTCATTAAAAGGAAAAACGAATAAGAGTAGCCCATGTTTTGGCCAGACATGGTGGCTCACGCCTGTAATCCCAGCACTTTGGGAGGCCGAGGAGGCGGGAGAATCACCTGAGGTCAAGAGTTCAAGACCAGCCTGGCCAACATGGCGAAACCTCATCTCTACTAAAAATACAAAAATTGGCTGGGCCTGGTGGCGCAAGGCCGTAATTCCAGCTACTCGGGAAGCTGAGGCAGGAGAATCGTTTGAACCTGGGAGGCAGAGGTGGCAGTGATCTGAGATTGCTGCACTGCACTCCAGCCTGGGCAACAGAATGAGACCCTGCCACAAAAAAAAAAAAAAAAAAGTGTAGCCCATGTTGGCGCTGGGTGCTGGGAAGTGGCTTGTCAACGTTGCCTCTGGTTTCCCTCTCCTGCTTGAGAAGGAAACTGCCAGGCCTATGGCCTGAAAGGTAAGTTGGTGTGATGTAGATGCTGCCAGAGCACCCCCTTATAACCAAGAGTAAGAAAGATGGGGACTTGGCTGGGCGTAGTGGCTCACGCTTGTAATCCTAGCACTTAGGGAGGTTGAGGTGGGTGGATCACCTGAGGTCGGGAGTTCGAGACCAGCCTGGCCAACATGGTGAAACTCTGTCTCTACTAAAATACAAAAATTAGCCAGGCGTGGTGGCAGGCACCTGTAATCCCAGCTACTTAGGGGGCTGAGGCAGGAGAATCACTTAAACCCGGGAGGCAGAGGTTGCAGTGAGCTGAGAGCATGCCATTGCACTCCAGCCTGGGCGACAAGAGTGAAACTTGGTCTCAAAAAAAAAAAAAAACGGAAAGATAGGAACTTGCAGCCTTGACCTCCCAGGCTCAAGTGACCTCCCAACTTAGTCCCCCAAGTAGCTTGGACCAGAGGCATGCCCGGCTAATTTTTTTTTTTTTTTTTTGAGACGGAATCTCACTGTGTCACCCAGGCTGGAGTGCAGTGGCGTGATCTCGGCTCACTGCAAGCTCCGCATCTCAGGTTCACGCCATTCTCCTGCCTCAGCCTCCCGAGTAGCTGGGACTACAGGCACCTGTCACCATGCCTGGCTAATTTTTTTTGTATTTTTAGTAGAGACGGGGTTTCACCGTGTTAGCCAGGATGGTCTCGATCTCCTGACCTCGTGATCTGCCCACCTTGGCCTCCCAAAGTGCCGGGGTTACAGGCGTGAGCCACCGCGCCCAGCCTGGCTAGTTGTTTAAAAAATTTTTTGTAAGACAGGGTCTCACTGTGTTAACCAGGCTGGTCTCAAACTCATGGGCTGAAGCAATCCTCCTGCCTTGGCCTCCTGAAATGTTGGGATTACAAGCATGAGCCACTGAGCTGGCCTCAAGACCCTATCTGTAAAAAAATAAATACAGAGATCCTTGATCAAATACTGGTTTAGAGTGCTTCAGAGGTGCAAGAGTTCAGCTAAAATGTCAGCTCATGCTCAGAAGGTGAATGGCCTGCTAAGCCATTCAGAGCCCTGGGGAGTGTCTACATCCTCATCGGACACGTCCTTATTTGAGACTGGCTGTAAGCTGCTCCCATTATTTTTCATGCTACAAAGGCCTCTAATCTTAGAAATAGCTCTCATTTTTTTTTCTCTTACCTAGAAAACGCCAGGTCTTCAAGGATGTCTGCCACCACCATGCCTGACCCATTTGGCAGCAGCCTCGTGTGTGGTGGTCTGGTGTGGATGGTGGAAGCGTGATTCTGCTGCGTGTCAGGTTAGTGTGGGTGCTCTGCAGATGGGCTGAGACTTGGCCCAGGCTTGCTGTCCTGTGCATGTCTTGCTAGAAGGAACCTTGTTTCTCTTCCCCGATGCCTCTCAGAGAAAGGCGTGGTCTTCCTTTTCGCAGTTTAATGCCTTTACCTTTCTTTTGGGTCCTGCTACCCCTTACTCCATCAGTGGTCGCCCCATCTCCTGTTGAACAGTAGATTTTTAAGCCACTCACCATAGTGAACCCTGTGGGCCCTTTATTGAAACTGTCTGTTTGGTTCCTGTGCCACTAGACTCTGGCTCCAGCCTTCCCCACAGCTGTGGCTCCTGAACCTCTGCCGCCCCTAGATTCTGCCCCTTTCTTGGCAATAGCTGTCATCTTTCCGAGGGTGACTTCTCAGTCCTCTCATTTATCTAACATGTGAATGTGGTGCCTCCTGTGTGTCAGGAAGGCACTTTGGAGGCGCAGTTCTGCAATGAGGAGCACTACAACTCAAAGCAGGGCAGGGGAGGGTGTCGGGGTGGAGGGGAGCTCTTCTGGTGGGCTAGCAAGGGGTCTTCTGAGCAGGGGACCTGCAAGTGGAGGCCGAGTGGTGAGGAGTGAGCCAGGTGAAGGTGTGTGGAACATTCCTGACCTTTGTCCCCAGCCCTGCCCTCTCCTGTCCTGCAGCCTGCATCTTTGCTGAGTCCTCAGGGCCTTCCAGCTAGAAGTTCTGTTGTCTATTAAATGCATATGTCTCCTCTCCCGCTGCTGGCCTGCCTCCCTCTCGGAGTGCACCTACAGAGGACCAGCCCTCCATTCCCTGCCAGCCACACCCAGGGTCTCCCTCTCTGACTCCCATACCTGCCTCACTGCCAGCCCAGCTAAGGTTCTCTTCAAATGTCTGTTTTCTGTGCCTCTGCCATTCCCAGTGTGACCACTCGTGCTCATCCGTATCTCAGGCAGGAGGACAGGTGCCGGAGCAGCTCGTGCAGCTAAGCAGCCAACTGCAGAAACGTCAGGTGGGTGGTGCATTCGCAGGCATGCTGGAGAAGCAGTTCCAGGCATGGGCCGCCGGAAGAGAGGCTGGCTGCAGCACACCCCACCACCGTGCACATTCTGCTTTGCTTCTTCCTAGAGTTAGCAGCTTTGGCAGGCCATGCCTTGTTTGTGTTCACAGCCTGCCTGTCAGGAGTGAAGACAGAACGTCTGACTTTTGGATCCATAACAGGGGCGGGGGCTTCCCAGAATAGAAGAGGCTTTGGTTCCTGGCCAGTGTCCACTACTCAGTCAAACATTCAGAAACTTACATGATTCTTCATCGTCCCAAGCAAGTCTGACTTGGGCCCTTTATTGAAACTCTGTTTCCTCTCCCACTGCCTGTCTGCCTCCCTCTCGGAGTGCACCTCCTGAGCACCAGCCCTCCATTCCCTGCCAGCCACACCCAGAAAGCAATGGGGCTTTCTGGGAAGGCAGAAATATTCTGTGACCTGGGCTAGTCAGAGGGGTGGCATGAGTTGTGTGTGCCTAGCAAACACTCAGGACATGGCCGGTGAGACAGAAGGGCTGAGTTTTTGTCCTAGCTAATATATTAATTAATTCATTCATTATTTAATTTGAGACGGAGTCTCTCTGTCACCCAGGCTGGAGTGCAGTTGCACGGTCTTGGCTCATTGCAACCTTCGCCTCCTGGGTTCAAGCAATTCTCCTGCCTCAGCCTCTTGAGTAGCTGGGACTACAGGTGTGTGCCACTATGGCTGGCTAATTTTTTTGTACTTGTAGTAGAAATGGGGTTTTGCCATGTTGGCCAGGCTAGTCTTGAACTCCTGACCTCAAGTGATCTGCTCACCTCGGCCTCCCAAAGTGCTGGGATTACAGGCATGAACAACTGCAGTCAGCCTATTTATTTAATTTTTTTGAGACGAAGTCTCACTCACTCTGTCGCCCAGGCTGGAGTGTAGTAGTATGATCTCAGCTCACTGCAACCTCCACCTCCCAGGTTCGAGCGATTCTCCTGCCTAGGCCTCCCGAGTAGTTGGGACTACAAGTGTGCGCCACCACTCCAGGCTACTTTTTTTTTTTTTTTTTTTTTTTGAGACGGAGTCTCTCCCTGTCAAAGGCTGGAGTGCAGTGACCTAGTCTTGGCTCACTGCAACCTCCGCCTCCCAGGTTCAAGCGATTCTCCTCCCTCAGCCTCCCAAGTAGCTGGGTTTATAGGCGCCCACCAACATGCCCAGCTAAGGTTTTTGTTTTATTTTGTTTTGTTTTTGTTGTTTCTGGTTTTTTTTGAGACTGAGTCTCACTTTGTTGCCCAGGCTCGAGTGCAGTGGTGCGATCTCGGCTCACTGCAACCTTGCCTCCTGGGTTCAAGTGATGCTCGTGCCTCAGCCTCCTGAGTAGCTGGGACTACCAGCGTACGCCACCACGCCTGGCTAATCTTTGTATTCTTAGTAGAGACAGGGTTTCACTGCGTCGGCCAGGCTGGTCTCAAACTCCTGACCTCAAGTGATCCACCCGCCTCAGCCTCCCAAAGTGTTGGGATTAGAGGCATGAGCCACTGTGGCGGCCTCTCCTAGCTAATTTAAATTTTAAATTTAAGTTGTCACACATGGCTGTGGCCACAGTATGGACAGTGTGGGTCTGGCTGCACGTGTCAGTCTGTGTCACGTGTCAGGCTGTTGGCTGTGGCTGTCCCCACTGTGCATCTTTGCTTTTGTGATCTCGTTTCCAGAACTTCTCTGCCTGTCAGAACCCCATGACACACCCCCATTTTAAAGGCTTCTCTGGCTTTCCTGCATCCATTAGGAAGGCATACTGCCTCATGCTGCCGCGGCCAGCCCTCTGCAGTGAGTGCGTGGTGTCCCTCAGACTTTGTGCCTGTAGCTGCCCCTGGCCTTCATATGGTTCTGCCAGCATCCCAGCTGTACTGTGGCCAAGCTTGGGGCTTTCCTTGACTCCATGTCCCCACCAGGTGTCCCATTGCTGGCTCTGCCACAGAAACTCTCCAAAGGGCTCTCTCTACCCAGTCCTGTGAGCTTTTTCTCCACCGGAAACTGTGTTAAGGTCACCTTTGACCTCATCATTGTTCAGCAGGTTACCACTCCCCCTTTTAAAAAGATTGTGGTGAAATAATACATGACCTAAAATGCGCCATTTGAACCACTGTTCAGCGCGCAGTGCCCTGGCATGAAGTATGTTCACAGTGCTGTGTGGCCATCGCCACCTTGCGTCTCCAGAACTGAGCCCCGCTCTTCCCTCCCAGCCCCCGGCAGCCGCCATTCTGCTCTCTGTCTTTATGGCTTTGAGGACTCTAGGTACCTCCTATTTAAGTGGAATCCTACAGTGTTTATCCGTTTGTGATAGTGTAGATCATTTGGCATAATGTCCTCCAGGTTCAGCCGTGCTGTAGCTTGTGGCAGGGTTTCCTTCCATTTTAAGGCCATGTGACATTCCAGTCCCGCCTTGCTAAAGCAGTTCACCTGGTCACTGGGGTGACCCTGGAGTTCCCCTCTGGCCTCACTGCCTGTGCTTGGTCACCTTGGCTAGCTGTCCTCCCTTCTCCACCTCTGAGCCTGCAAGGGCTGCACTCCACGGAGGTCCCATGCGCCAGCCCCGACCGCAGCGCTTGCCTCTGCTGCTGTGTCCCGTCCCTGTGAAGGCTCAGCAGGCTCTCACTGGGCCTCCTCCCCTGCTCACTCCTCCTCCGCACTCTGCACCCCACCCTCACTGTGCCTCTTCACCCTGCATGAGTGAACCTTTTCAAGTGAAATCCACATTTTCTCATGTCTCATCAGAACCCCCAAAGCCTCCCCAGTCTCTGATAACACATCCAGGGTCTTTCGGTGGCCTGGAGGAGCTATAAGATCTGCTTCCTACAGCCTCCACCTTGTCTGCTGCTGCTCTTCAGACACCGGACCCTACACACCCCTCGGACAGTATGGCACCCACCCTGCCCTTCAACTCTTGCTTGGCCCCGTAAGCCAGTCCTTCCAGGCTCCTGCCTCCTCTGGTCATTCCCTGCGTGGGCCTCTCGCAGGAAGCAGTTTTCCTGTGTCTGCCCCCGACCCCCTGCAGGAGGTAAGCTGCATGAGGGCAGTATCGTGTCGCCTAGCACCTCGCCCCACATGGAGCAGGTGCCAAGCAGATATGTATTGGGTGGAGGACCCTCTCCCTGTGGCCTTTTATCTATTTGTTCTCATGGGGTTTGCCATGTTTGGCTGCAGTTCACGTCACTCGAGGACATTCTTCTCCTGCGCCGTTGGCTTTGTGGCTGTGGCTCTGTCACAGCTCCAGCTGTGCTATCATTGGTCCACATTGTCCCCTCCCCTGTTTGCTGTGACTCTTATGAGAAGATCCTATCTCTGTTCCTCTCCTCTCTCCTGCGCCCAGTGCAGGACTGGGGCAAAGCAGTGCTGGCAGGGCACTGGGGAACTGGCGGGTGGCCTCTCCTGGGTAGGAAGTCCATGGCACCCAGGTGCTCCCTGTGCTCCAGAGGGGCTGGGGAGTTTTCATAGAGTGAATAGGCATTGGCAAGCTGACATGTCCCCTGTCCCACACAGGCCTCTTGCAGTCTCCAAGGCACCATGAATGCCATCGTGGCTCTCTGCCACTTCTGCGAGCTCCACGGCCCCCGCACTCTCTTCTGCACGGAGGTGCTGCACGCCCCACTTCCTCAAGGGGCTGGGAATGAGGACAGTCCTGGCCAGGGTGAGCAGGCGGAAGAAGAGGAAGGCGGCATTCAGATGAGCAGTCGGATGCGTGCTCACAGCCCCGCAGAGGGGGCCAGCGTCGAGTCCAGCAGCCCGGGGCCCAAAAAGTCGGACATGTGCGAGGCAAGTGTCTCTGGGGTCTTGGTTTTGTGATCCCTGCAGTAGGTGTGGGATGGACAGGAGGACCTGAGAGCAGTGGATGGGGCCTCCCGGGGTGACACAGACTGCTTCTCAGGGGCCCTTCAGTTCTTTCTGCTCATCCTGACTGTAGCTTTTTTTTTTTTTTTTTTTTTTTTCTGTGACAGAGTTTTGCTCTTATTGCGCAGGCTGGAGTGCCATGGGGTGATCATGGCTCACTGCAACCTCCACCTCCCGGGTTCAAGCAATTCTCCTGCCTCAGCCTCCCGAGTAACAAATTACATGTGCCTGCCACCACGCCTGGCTAATTTTGTATTTTTAGTAGAGATGGGGTTTCACCATGTTGGGCAGGCTGGTCTTGAACTCATGACCTCAGGTGATCCACCTGCCTCGGCCTCCCAAAGTGCTGAGATTACAGGTGTGAGCTACCACGCCCAGCCTATGTTAGCTAACTTCTTTAACCCAGTCTACCTCCCTGCCGTGGCCTTCATGTTTGTATTCACACACTCCAGCCTGTCCTGGAGGCGGGTCCCCAAAGTCCCCTGCTCCCAATGGAGGACCCCCAGTGTTCTCGGTGGGTCACTCCATCAGCTCTCGAACTCTCAGGAATTAGTGTGAGTTTTCCCCAGTGGGCCACTTGTTTGTGTGGAGGACCTGGGTCAGGGCCCAAAATCAGGGCTGGGTGTTGGACCTGCCACTGCAGTGCAAACAGGAACCCAAGCTTGTTCTTTTGGTTCTGCTGCAGAAGCAGAGGACGTGTAAGAGCTGCATCCATTGCTGGAAACGCCTGTGAGGAATGGGGGATGGGGAGCACCTCAGACCTGGGAAGGAGGGCACCACCAGGCTGCTGGGGCACCCTTGAGCTGGTTTTGGGGTTGCCCATGGAGGAATCCTGCGACACTGTGGGGAGAGGCTTGCTGACGCACTGCCGCACAACCTTGGGGTAGGAGCAGCTCCAGGGCGCACAGCCTCAGCATCGGAGTGGCTGTGGCTGCCGCGGGGCAGTGGGGCAGCAGTGGTGAGCCGCCACACCAACATCCTGGAGCTTGGTGCTCGCCCTATTCTTTTTTGGGCCTCTCGCCTGTGGCTGAGGCCCCTTCCAGGTGTTAGTTCAGAACCAATGACAGAGGCTGGGGGCAGTGGGTAATATTACCACCACAGAGCCCCTCACGCTCGGGCCAGCTACTTCTCACCTCAGCCTCAGTTTTGTCTTCTGTAGAATGGGGCTTCTCACTGACATTATCTCAGAGGGTGGCACTTGGGATTGAATGAGATGGAGCATGCGGGGCCCTTTTCATGTTGCCTGCTTTGTAAGCGCTCAGCAAATATCTGTTAGGAACAACCTCTGGCAATCTCTGTGATCTCTGTGTTCTGTTTTCCTCTTTAGGAAACATTTAAATCTTCAGATAAGTATAAATCTGGAAGCCAATTATTTTTATACAAAAATAGCTTGAGTTTTCCGAGCTCGGATTTGCGTAAACCTAAGAGAGTTTGTTGCCCTGCTTCCCAGCTAACAGATTTACTTTTCCTTTTCATGGACAGGGCTGCCGGTCACTTGCTGCAGGGCACCCGGGGTATATCAGCCATGATAAAGAGACCTCCATTAAATATGTCAGCCACCAGCACCCCAGCCACCCCCAGCTCTTCAGCATTGTCCGCCAGGCCTGTGTCCGGAGTCTGAGTTGTGAGGTGAGCCACGTGGCCACAGAGCCTGTCTCTGTGGGAGCCCACATGCTTCCAGGTGCTCTGGGTGGGCTCGGAGCCAGCATTGCACAGGGAGGCAGGCACTGGTCCTCTCTCAGGGCGGACCCGCAGATCAGCACAGCACAGGGTACAGGATGCCTGCCTTGTCCAGAATTGCGGAAGGAGTCATGGTGAACTTGCTGAGCATTTTCTGATTGGGTGCTAGCTTTTGCACTTTAAGCACCAAACTTTTATTATTTGTCCTTTCTTTATTATTATCGTTTTCTTTTTTCCTTCTTTTGTGGCAGGGTCTCACTCTGTCGTCCAGACTGGAGTGCAGTGGCGCCGTCATGGTTCACTGCAACCTCAAACTCCTGGGCTCAAGCGATCCTCCCACCTCAGCCTCCCAGGTGGCTGGGACCACTGGTGTGTGCCACCACGCTCAACTGGGGTTTGTTTTTTGTTGTTGTTAAGACAGAGTCTCACTCTGTTGCCCAGGCTGGAGTGCAGTGGTGCAATCTCGGCTCACTGCAACCTCCACCCTGGGTTTAAGCAATTCTTCTGTCTCAGCTACCCTGAGTAGCTGGGACAGCAGGCGTATGCCACCATGCCCAGGTAATTTTTGTATTTTTAGTAGAGACGAGGTTTCACCATGTTGGCCAAGCTGGTCTCGAACTCCTGACCTTGTGATTTGCCCACCTCGACCTCCCAAAGTGCTGGGATTACAGGTGGGAGCCACTGTGCCCCACCTTTTTAAAATTTTTTTGTAGAGATGAGGTCTCACTATGTTGCCCAGGCTGGTCTCAAACTCAAGCAATCCTCTGGCTCATCCTCCCAAAGCACTACGATTACAGGTGTGAGCCACCACGCCCAGCCCTGTATGTCCATTCTTGATGGATGTATTCCTAAGATCGGAAGCATTTCTAGGTTAGGTGGTTCATTGCATCAATTATCTCCATCCTCATTCCAAGTCTCAGTGATGATTCCGTGCTGCTCTCAGCCTGCTGAGGTGTGGATGATTTCTTCGTAAACTACGTTGCTGCTGCTGTTGCTCTTGACTCTGAGCTCAGGTCTTTGTCTGCTACAAAGAATTTGTTGTTCAGTTACTAAACTTCCTTGTCATCGGTGTCCACCCAGTTCGACACACCGAGCTCCCTTGCTGTTCTCATTCAGTGCGGCTGTGTGCCTGCCCTCAACCATCCTCTCCTTTTAATTTCCTATCGCCGGTTTGCTAGCAGGCAGCTCGGCATGTCTGTTAGAATTCTGTGTTAAGGAAGAGTGAGTATGTCATGAGGAGGGACCAAAGTCCTCTTATAAGAATAAAGTATGTGGGGCTGGGCGCGGTGGCCCACTCCTGTAATCCCAGCCCTTTGAGAGGCCGAGGCTGGCAGATCACCTGAGGTCAGGAGTTTGAGACCAGCCTGGCCAACATGGTGAAACCCCCCTCTCTAAAAAAAATACAAAAAAATTAGCCAGGCGTGGTGGCACATTCTTATAATCCCAGCTACTCGGGAGGCTGAGGCAGGAGAATTGCTTGAACCCAGGAGACGGAGTTTGCAGTGGGCCAAGATCACACCACTGCATTCCAGCCTGGGCGACAAGAGCGAGACTCCATCTCAAAAAATAATAATAATAAATAAATAAAAGAATAGAAAAAGAATAAAATGTGTGGATTTCAGTGCAGGGAGAGTGCAGTGGCTGCTCTGACCTGCTGGTTCTTCTGCATGCTCCAGGTGAGTAAGCTGGTACATTTGAGTCTGGGAGAGGTGTGACATATGCATGGGAGTTATTTATGGCTCAAGGTGGAAAAAAAAGCAATGAACCTTGTTACCGGCCCTTACAGCCCACAATGACAAGTGTTGTTGGAAGCTTAATCACAGGAGCAGAAGAGTACAGTCTTCAGCTCTGATGGCCCCCACCGTGCCACTCTCCCGTTATTAACGCTGGCTGATTTGTGCCAGCTGACTCTGAAAAGTCTGAAGAAGAGGCTTTGATTTGGTGTCACTAAGCGAGGAAAGGGCTGTCTGAGTTGCCGGTGTCCCTCCAGGTCTGCCCTGGCCGCGAAGGCCCCATCTTCTTCGGAGATGAGCAGCACGGCTTTGTGTTCAGCCACACCTTCTTCATCAAGGACAGCCTGGCCAGGGGCTTCCAGCGCTGGTACAGCATCATCACCATCATGATGGACCGGATCTATCTCATCAACTCCTGGCCCTTCCTGCTGGGGAAGGTCCGGGGAATCATTGATGAGCTCCAGGGCAAGGCGCTCAAGGTGAATTCAGAGACGAGGTGCCGGGGTGGCAGGGGGCCCTGCACTGCAGGAGTCGCTCTGTGCTGAGGTTGAAGCCTGGAGCCCACGTGGTGTCTTCCCCTCTGCTTGCAGCTGGTGCACTGTGTGAATTGTAGTCTCTTGGCTTCAGGGCTGGAGGTCGTGGTGAGGAGCCTCCCAGGCCATCCCGCCTGCTTTGCTGGTCTCTCTTGTCCCCGTTGTCCTGGTTCTCGCTCAGCTCTGGTTTCTTTGCTGCAGTCAGACCCCTGGTGTCTTTGTTTCCTCTGGCCTTCATCTCAGGGATGTCTGTTAATCCCATTGAGTTGCACCACTGAATGTAGGCCTCCAGCTGTGGAGATGCAGCTCAGGCCAGGCCAGGTCATGCTCTGGTAACAAACAGCCTCCGATCTCAGCACCTTCAAGCCATAGGGCCTGTTTCTTGCTTATGCTGTGTGCATTTGCAGGAGAGCGGGGCTCTGCTTGCTGTGGTTGTCCTGGCAGGCAGTGTGGCAGCCATATGAAAATGTTTCCCCTAGGCCGGGCGCGGTGGCTCACACCTATAATCCCAGCACTTTCAGAGGCTGAGGTGGGCATGTCACCTGAGGTTGGGAGTTTGAGACCAGGTTGACCAACATGGAGAAACCCCGTCTCTTCTAAAAATACAAAATTAGCCAGGCATGGTGGTGCATGCCTGTAATCCCAGCTACTTGGGAAGCTGAGGCAGGAGAAACACTTGAACCCAGGAGGCAGAGGTTGTAGTGAGCCGAGATTGCACCATTGCACTCCAGCCTGGGCAACAGTGAGACTCCATCTCAAAAAAAAAAAAGAAAAAAAAAAAAAAAGAAAAAATGTTGTTCCTTCTGCCCTCCAGAAGCACGGATGGTGCTGAGGGCCTTGTTTGTCTCAGCTCGTTGGCCAGAGCCAGTCACGTGTGCCTTAGCCAAGTAGTGCACCCAGAAGGGGAGGTGGAGACAGGTGGGGAGCAGTGCAGATGGCCACTCACAAGAATCCCCCTGGGTGCCTTGTGTCGCTCATTAGGAAGGGGACAGGCGAAACTCAACCAATTCCTGTTCTCGGATAGCTCCTGATGTAGCCGGGGCAGAGCCTATGCTGTTGGGAACGATTGGACTGGTGGCACTTTGTGTGCTCTGCATTGAGAGAGTACAGTGGGACTGATCCTCCAGGAGTCAGGTCCTGGAGTTGGCTGTGAACGAGTGGGGGTCCGGGCTGCTGGCAGCTTTGGCTTAAAGAGGCCATCCCTTCCCTTTGCATTTCAGGTGTTTGAGGCAGAGCAGTTTGGATGCCCACAGCGTGCTCAGAGGATGAACACAGCCTTCACTCCATTCCTACACCAGAGGAACGGCAACGCCGCCCGCTCGCTGACGTCGCTGACAAGTGATGACAACTTGTGGGCGTGCCTGCACACCTCCTTTGCCTGGTAACGGGCGTCTCTGCTTTTGGCATATCTGTTAGGATAGAGCAGTCATGATACATTGGTTGGCTTGTCCACAGATTTGGGAGAGCAGTCCTTAGCCGTGTTTGCTTGCTGCCTCTGTGAGGAGCACTGGCCTGTGGGCACTTGTCAGTGAGCACAGATCTGGGCTGGGAGTCCTTGTTCTCTAGGCCTCTTCCCCTGAGTATGCGGAAAACATATTGACGTGGAACTCACTTCTTCCTGGGTTCAAGTGATTCTCCTGACTCAGCCTCCAAAGTAGCTGGGATTACAGGCCCCTGTCACCATGCCCGGCTTTTTTTTTTTTTTTAAAGCAAATCTGAGTCGTATCATTCCAGCCATAAATATTATCACAATACCGTGATCATGTCCAACAAAACGGATAGACTCCTGAGTGTTCTGCAGGCTGCAAGCCTTTATGCAGTTTACCCTTTGTCTCACAAGTGACTGCACTGGCATCGGAGCAGCGCCCCAAGTCTCTCTGGTTTAGAACAGCTCCCCCTTGCATCCCCTCCCCTCCAAGTTCCTCCCATCCGTCTATTGAAGGACCTTGGTCATTGGCTTGTGGAACTGCCTGCATGCAGGATCTGGCTGGTTGTGCCCTGCTGGTGTTCTTTTATACCCATGTTTTCTTTAAACTGGTAGGATCAGGGGCTGGGTGAGCGTCAGGTTTGCTTTTTCCTTTGGCGAGAAGGCTCATAGCTGGCACTGTGTTCTCCAGGCTTCTGAAGGCGTGTGGCAGCCGGCTGACCGAGAAGCTCCTGGAAGGTGCTCCGACCGAGGACACCTTGGTCCAGATGGAGAAGCTCGCTGGTGAGGCAGGGGTGCTGTTGCCGGGGCCTTGGCCCAGATGGCCGTGGGGCGGTACCAGCTCTCTTCTCTCCTGGCAGGAAGAGCTGAGGGAGGGAAACACGGCCCTGAATCAGCCCAGGATGAGCGTTCGGGAAGCTTACCCTCCGATCTCAGTGTGATTGTTGTGATTTCTTGTCTCGTTTGCCTTGACCGCCATGTGAAAGAATCTGTTCCCCAGCTAGGTGGGGAAAATTCACAGGTCGGCTGTCCGTAGAGAGAACTGGCTGATGAAAGGTTTCTTGTCCCGATTTTGTGATAGCCAAGTGCTTGGCCTGGTCGACAGTCTTTGCTCCTTTACAAATAAAGTGTTGTTTCAGTTCGTCCCAAGTTTTCCATCAAGGGCAGTGGTTCCCTGACCTCCCAGATGCCTGGGCTTCCCCAGGTTCCTGATCTGGGGCTTGAGGCCCTGTGTCTGGGGATCCTGGCACTGTGTGCACCAGCCCGGAAGCACTGGGCCAGTCTTGGCCAAACTTTCCATCAGGGATGATTTGATCTTGGTGCTACAGGTCTGTGGTTACGACCATTGTTCCACACCACATGTCATTAATAATGCTTCCCATGCTTCTGCTTGCAAATGACCAGCCTTCCAAACAGCCAGAGCTATTTCGAAGTGTTTCTGCCGGCAGGTGCAGGCGTGCCCTAAATAAGCTTTGCCAATGGAGTCTTAGCAAGAGCAGAACCTGGTCAGGAAAGACAAAGCCTGGGAATCCACCCCCATGCCCTGCGGGTTGGCTGGCCCTGGAGCCATTTATTATAGTGCCAATCATGTTTCTAGGCAGGTGCAGATGGCAAGGGCAGTGTCTTGGTGAGCTTAAAGAGCCAGGTCTGTCGAAGCCTTTGTGAGAGCTGGAAACACAGGTGTGCTGGGCATGTGCAGTGTGAGGTTTCGGGCTCAGGGCTTGCCCTTTGGCATCAGACAGACCTGGCTTCGCATCCTAGCTTTGCTTCTCACGTGCACCCTTCCCTTTGGGTCTCGTGATGTGAAATGGAGATGTTGTTATTTGTGAGGGCTCCATGAAGGTTCATTGAAATGACAAATACTCATTTCTTCATCTGTGAAATGGAGATAATAGTGCTGACCTCAGAACAGCTGAGAGGACTAAATGAAATGATGTTGGATGCAGCCATAAAGAAGAACGAAGTCAGGCACTGGTGCACGCCTGGAATCCCAGTGCTTGGGAGACCAAGACAGGCGGATTGCTTGAGCTCAGGAGTCTGAGACCAGCCTGAGCAACATAGGGAGGTCCAGTCTCTACAAAAGATATGAAAAGTAGCTGGGCGTGGTGGTGCATGCCTGTAGTCCCAGCCACTTGGAAGGCTTCGTTGGGAGGATCACTTGAGCCCAGAAGATTGAGGCTGCAGTGAGCCATGATCGTGCCACTGCATTCCAGCCTGGGCAACAGAGCGAGACCCTGTCTCAAATAAAAAAGATGGGAATAGTAGACACTGGGGGCTCCAGAAGGAGGGAGGGAGGGAGGGAGGGGAGCAAGGGCTGAAATACTTTCTACTGGGTGCTATCTGGGCATATTACTTCCTGTGGTTCACTGTCTGGGTGACAGGATTCATAGAAACCCAAACTTTAGCACCACGCAGCATACCCTTGTAACAAAGCTGCACACGTACGCCCTCAATCTGAAATAAAAGTGGACTGGGAAGCCGAGGTGGCTGGATCATAAGGTCAGGAGTTTGAGACCAGCCTGGCTGATATGGTGAAACCCCATCTCTACTAAAAATACCAAAAAAGTTAGCCAGACATGGTGGCAGGTGCCTGTAGTCCCAGCTCCTCAGGAAGCTGGGGCAGAAGAATCGCTTGAACCCAGGAGGCGGAGGTTGCAGTGAGCCGAGATTACGCCACTGCACTCCAGCCTGGGCGACAGAGCGAGACTCCGTGTCAAAAAAAAAAAAAAGTGGAAAAAAAAGAAACAACGTGTAGATCCTCGAGAACTGTGGCCGACTGGGTGTGTTCCGTAGACACGCTGTTGGCATTTTTCTTACTGGTTTGAGTTTTCTCACCAGCAAAGAACAGCTGACGGTCTTTCCATAAGTGCTTCTAAGAGAGATGTGTGGTACCCTGGGCAAAGTAGACAGCAACTGAGCCCTCCCTCCCACCCCAGGGCTCCCAGGGCAACAGGGAGCAGGGAGCATAGGACCTGCCTGCAGCCAGGAATCTACACTGACTGGCTCAGCCCATGAAGTACCTTGGGCTGAAGTCACGGGACAAGACTGTTTGTATCTGTAACTGTCCTTGTCATTTGTCTTGCAGATTTAGAAGAGGAATCAGAAAGCTGGGACAACTCTGAGGCTGAAGAGGAGGAGAAAGCCCCTGTGTTGCCAGAGGGTACAGAAGGGCGGGAGCTGACCCAGGGCCCGGCAGAGTCCTCCTCTCTTTCAGGCTGTGGGAGCTGGCAGCCCCGGAAGCTGCCAGTCTTCAAGTCCCTCCGGCACATGAGGCAGGTAGGCGGCAGGGGCAAAGCGCGTCAGGAGCTCAGGAGGAGAGCCCAGCTGTCCCCACCCACACGCCTTGCCTCTGGACCCTCCATCTTCAAAACCCTGCAGGAAGTGACTGACAACCTGCTTGGTGGGTGGCTGAGGGCACAGGGCGTCGGGGGTATTAGCCATAGGATCAGTGCTCCCCTTTCAGTGATGACCTAAGTATCTTCAAAGAAAAGCCCAGATAGTTGGCATCTCATGGTCGTCTAATCCTCTAAGAAGCTCCTAAAGGCATTGAACAGCGCCGTAATTGCTTTGGATGCAGCCTGGACCCTGCCCATTGAAAGTGATGGTCTGGCTGGGCATGGTAGCTCTCACCTGTAATCCCAGCACTTTGGGAGGCCGAGGGGGGCAGATCACAAGGTCAGGAGTTCGAGACCAGCCTGGCCAACATGGTGAAACCCTGTCTCTATTAAAAATACAAAAATTAGCTGGGCATGGTGGCATGTGCCTGTAGTCCCAGCTACTGGGAGGCTGAGGCAGGAGAATCGCTTGAACCTGGGAGGTGGAGGTTAACAGCGAGCCGAGATGGCGCCACTGCACTCCAGCCTGGTGACAGAGCGAGACTCCATCTCAGAAAAAAAAAAAAAAAGAAAGTGATGGTCATTCTTACAAAAAATTAGGAACAACTTGCATATCAAACCATACTAGTAAACAGTAGCCAAACCATGGAATATGGTTAATTAGAAGAAATAAAGCAGGCAGTGTGTGTTCAGGGTGATGTACGTACATGTGTGCCTGCCAGACACGACAAAATCTAACAGTGTTGCCTCCAGTTATATCGAGTCTGATGCCGGGAGAGAGGGGTGTGGGTTGCTGGATTATAAGGGCAGGAAGGAAGGGCAGGCTGCCTTCTTATAAGATTCTTGTGTATGTATTTTTCCAATGAGCACTGATTCCTCAGAAGAGAGTTAATTGTTTTGGAAAATGGAGTGAGACTGATTTCATGGCAGATGTCCTTGGGGCTTCTGGATGTAAACACCCATTCCATCAAAATCCTGCATTTGGCTGAAACCTTCCTTGTCCATTGCTTATGTCGATGAAGGTTGGAAGGGGTCTGGAATTCCTCTGGGGGTGGGACTGCTTTGAGGCTGTTGGGGTTTGGTGAAACGTTGTATTGTGGCCTCTCTCTTATGTTGTGTTTCAAAGCTGGGTTTGGCTTCTTTAAAGCCATGAGGCAGCAGGCTGGACTCTACTAAGGTGTCAGTGTCACAGAAGTTAATAACAGGCGGGGTGTGGGGAGAGGCTGTTCTAGGTTAAAGAATAAGGACATGACAACTAAAAGCAATGATGGGTCCTGTAGTATCTCCTGGATCCAAAGAACAGCAGCCATCAAGCAGGCAGGAGCCCTGGGCTTGTGCACGTGGCTGGATATCAGATGCGTCCGTCTGGGCACTCCTGGCTGCAGTCATGGTCTCAGCTGTGGAGATGCCCTTGTTTTCCTGGGTGCTGCCATGTCGAGGGCCCTACAGCTTGCTTTTAAATGGTTCAGCAGAAAGTGTCTGTAGAGAGAAGGTGAATATTGCACAAAGTTAACATCTTTTTGCTTCAAATTTTTAAAAACAAAACTGGGAGAAAGATCTTGGAGCAAGAGCTTTGAAATCTAGCATTTATGTGTAAAGCTGCAACTTCTCTCTCTGCCCCTTTAACCCTGGGCCGGGCACCCGCCTCCCTGAGAAGGTAAGTGACTTTCTCCTGAGCCCTGTCTTTGCTCTACAAAGTTTTATGAACACACAAATAAATAACTTCATGGGAAGGGAGAGAAAAACCATTTCTGCTAGTCACATCGAAAGCACTGCACTCTCTTGTTTAGGTCCTGGGTGCCCCTTCTTTCCGCATGCTGGCCTGGCACGTTCTCATGGGGAACCAGGTGATCTGGAAAAGCGGAGACGTGGACCTCGTCCAGTCAGCTTTTGAAGTGCTTCGGGTGAGATCATCTTTTCCTTAGGTGTGCGACGCAGGGCAGTCTTGGCCTGGTGCCTGGCGTCGGGTGGGGATGCCAAGGTGCACCGACTGCCCAGCACAGAACCACTGTGCACCACACTGTCGCCACCTGGGGCGCAGTAGGCATGGAGACCCGGGTCTGGTCTGGTGATGTTTAAATCATCAGAAGGATGTGTGTGCCTGCTGACTGCCTAGGCCTGAGAGGGAACAAAAATGCATATGACACAGTCTTGGTAAAAGCTTCTTTGTGGGATGCGCTGAGACAAACATCTGTGCAGGCAAACATTAATATAAGAGTTAACACCACAGAGCGAGGGGTGGTACAAGCTGGTGTGTGACTGGCGGTCCAGACAAGAGTTAGGGACCTGGTGGTGGAGGACCCCCCACCCCCGCCACTGTGGGCTGAGAGTCTGGGGACTCCTCTGGCAGGAGGGAGGGCTTGAACCAGGCTGCAGGAGGCGTGTGGGGTTTGGGTAGTGGAGCATGGACGGCCAGGGCTGAGGGCTTCCCCGCGTCCTTGGTCTGAGTCCCGCTGTCCTCCTCAGACCATGCTGCCTGTGGGCTGCGTCCGCATCATCCCATACAGCAGCCAGTACGAGGAGGCCTATCGGTGCAACTTCCTGGGGCTCAGCCCGCACGTGCAGATCCCCCCCCACGTACTCTCCTCAGGTGAGTGCCCCCGCGGGCTGTGGGGCCATGCCCTGCGCTGAGGGTCCCCACTCCTCAGGCCCAGAGTGGAACCAGATCTCTTTCATGGGTTGTGGAGAGGAGGCCTCACTGCAGGGCCAGCTTCCCCCATGGCTCTGGGCCTCCGTGTTCTATCTTCACACAGGCAGCGGTGGGTGAGCGGACCTGATGGGAAGGGTGGCTGGCAGGGACTGTCGTCAGTGGGCTGCAGGTCACCATCCTGGGGTGGGAGGATGTGTCCCCGGCCAGAGGATCCTGGTCGTCCTGGTGAGTGGGTGCCCATGAGACGGAGGCCTGCTGAACGCTGGGTGTGAGCCGCCTGCTTCTGTGGGCCCTGCCGTCCTCTCCTCACTCTTCTACTGTTCCCCTGTCCTGCCTTCTGCTCTCCTCCGGCCTTTTTCTTCACCTCATGTGCCCGAGGTCTTCCCGGCCTTCACTGGTGTGGTCAGGGCTCAGCAAACCCCTGGTCTTTTGGTTTGGGGATGTCCAGGGGTCAGCCCCCCAGGCTCATCAGTGACTTCCCCCAGCACAGCTGTGAGCAGCAGCTGCTGGCTCGTGGTCTGAGTGGAGCTGCCCTGAGCCCCCAGTCAGCACCCAGGCTGGGTCCTGACTCCCTGCGAGGCAGTGCCTTTTTTCCGGGTAGCATTGGAAACACAGGTTCTGGTTTCAAACAGACTTCAAATTCTTACCACTACAAGCAGATTATTTAACATCTCCAGGCGTTTCCCCATCTGTAGAATAGGGTCAGGGTGAGACCACCCTCATAGGGCTGCTTAGCCAGAGGTAAATTGATGTATATAAAGTACTTTGTGATTATTGTAATATAATAAATTATTAGTTTAACTGAGGCAAAAGTTAACCCTTAACTATTCACAAATAACCTGAAAGGTTTTAAATACCAAAGCATTGATCTGGGCTAGCCTTTTCACCGGCAGCCTTCCCCACTGACCTGGGATGAGCGGAGTGGGGCCCACGGTGGGCGAGCGCAGGGGAGGTGAGGAGCGTGGGGGAGGTGAGGAGCCATGGGCCTTGTGTTGTTACAGAGTTTGCTGTCATCGTGGAGGTCCACGCAGCCGCACGCTCCATCCTCCACCCTGTGGGGTGTGAGGATGACCAGTCTCTCAGCAAGTACGAGTTTGTGGTGACCAGCGGGAGCCCTGTAGCTGCAGACCGAGGTGCGTGCCCCCAGATGGAGTGTCCTTTTTGTGAGAAGATGCTCCCGCCCCGTGCTAACGCCTGCTCTTGCTCTGCCCCTGCCCTTCTCCCCAGTGGGCCCCACCATCCTGAATAAGATTGAAGCGGCTCTGACCAACCAGAACCTGTCTGTGGATGTGGTGGACCAGTGCCTCGTCTGCCTCAAGGAGGAGTGGATGAAGTAAGCAACAGCGTGGGCGAGGCCCCTTTGCTTGCGACCCTGGAGAAAACCTGGAGCTGTTTCCAAAAGAGGAGCTGGGCCGTGGCCACTGAGGGAGGAGCCGAGAGAAGAGGTTGGGGCGGGGTTCCAACTCCAGGTCCGCCACTGCAAAGCTCAGGTGGCCTCGGGAAGTGGTCATCATCTCTGCCCCCAGCTCCTGCATGGGGAGGTGGGGGTGGCATCTGCCTTGGAGAGCGGTTGAAGCTTGGGCAAGGGCTCCAAGCTCACAGGAGGGTTCATAATGGAAGCTCTGTCATCTGCTGTGCAATTAACTTCAAAACCTGAAAGCCCAGTAACCCATGCCCCCGCCACTGTTTTGTTTTTTTGTTTTTTTTGTTTTTTTTTTTTTGAGTCAGAGTTTCACTCTTGTTGCCCAGGCTGGAGTGCAATGGCATGATCTTGGCTCACCACAACCTCCGCCTCCTGTGTTCAAGCAATTTTTCTGCCTCAGCCTCTAGAGTAGCTGGGATTACAGGCACCCACCACCATGCCTGGCTAATTTTTGTATTTTTAATAGAGACGGGGTTTCAGCATGTTGGCCAGCCTGGTCTCGAACTCCTGACTTTGTGATCTGCCCACCTTGGCCTCCCATAGTGCTGAGATTACAGGCATAAGGCACTGCACCCGGCCCCCTGGGTTTTTGTTGTTTTTTTTTGTAAGCGAATTTACTTCATTTCCTCCTGCCTCGATTCTTGGTAATTTTTTTGGTCAAATTTATTAATTAAACATTGTCCTCATTTAAAATCATGCAGTGAAGCTTAGGAGCAACCAGTGTCTTCCATGAGTTTAAGGAAGGTTTTTCTTTCTTTCTTCTTGGCGTCTTGACAACAGCTTGAGGGAGGGTGTGGGAAGCGCACAGGCCCCATACCCATACCCAACAGAGGGCCGAGCCCAGCCCTGACAGCTTCCCTTCCTTGCTGGGACACAGCTCCTTTCAGCAGTTCAGGGGCCGAGCCTGCTGCCCTGAGGGTGTGGATTCCAGCTCTTCCTGCACAGCTCCTGCTGGTGCCAAAGCCGTGTTACCCTTGGTTGGCCCCGTGACCAGGGCTCGAGGGATTGTGCTGTGGTGTCTGAGTGTTTTGTTTTGGTTTTCTTCAGCAAAGTGAAGGTGCTTTTTAAGTTCACCAAGGTGGACAGTCGACCCAAAGAGGACACACAGAAGCTGCTGAGCATCCTGGGTGCGTCTGAGGAGGACAATGTCAAGCTGCTGAAGTTCTGGATGACTGGCCTGAGCAAGACCTACAAGTCACACCTCATGTCCACGGTCCGCAGCCCCACAGCCTCGGAGTCTCGGAACTGACCCGTCACACACACCTGCCCAAAGACAGGGATGGCTGTCCACAGGCTCCTCCAGCCCCCTGAGAGGGACTGTCCCTTGAGTTTCTCAACTGCTGGAAGGAGCTGTGTCCCAGCAAGGAAGGGAAACCTTCGGGGCTGGGCCCGGCCCTGTCAGATTTGGGGCCTGTGTGCTTCCCACACTCTCCCTCAAGCCGTTGGAATCGCTGAAGATGGCAATGAAAGGCGGAGGGATGGTGGGCTCTCTCTGTGTTCAAACCCCTTGGAGAGACACCTAGGAGGACAGCTTGCCTCTCAGGCCCCTTGTGGACTTAGACTCAAAACCCACAGGAGAAACCGGTCCGACTCGGTATGCAGTCGCAATAACATGTCTGCTCCCGAGGTTAACATTCAAGCGTTTCTATTTTGAAAATCAGCAAGAGTTTCTGGGCCTTATGTTTGAGGGTATCTTCTGCTGCAGTTGTGAATATTCAGTACATTGCCAGCTCTTGGTCATTGAGTGATTGAGTTAGGGCTCCGCAAGAGACTTTGGGGAGTGAAGTGGATCTGTTCCTCATCTTCCAGTCCTCTGAAATGTGTGTTCTGAAGCCATGGGGCTCATCTTCTGGGGTGTTCCCCTGTAGGTGCTGATGAAGGTAACCTGGGGCTTAACAATGGAGCCCCTGATCATTTTTGCACAAGATAGGTTGCTGAGGGGTCAGCAAGCATCTGACTTGCCCAGTCCCCTGGATATGCTTTTATTCTGTATTGCTTTTGTCTTTATTGCCACTTTCAACATTTACATTTGGTTACAGTTAACTATTTTCAGAGTGTGGTGATTAAAGAGAAATTCATCATCCCACTGTACTTTTTTTTTTTTTTGAGAGGGAGTTTCACTCTTGTTGCCCAGGTTGGAGTGCAATGGCACGATCTTGGCTCACTGCAACCTCCGCCTCCTGGGTTCAAGCGATTCTCCTGCCTTAGCCTCTAGAGTAGCTGGGATTACAGGTACCCACCAACACGCCCAGCTAATTTTTTTTTTTTTTTTGAGATGGAGTCTCACTCTGTCACCCAGGCTGGAGTGCAGTGGCGCGATCTCGGCTCACTGCAAGCTCCGCCTCCCAGGTTCACGCCATTCTCCTGCCTCAGCCTCCCGAGTAGCTGGAACTACAGGTGCCCGCCACCATGCCCAGCTAATTTTTGCATTTTTTATTAGAGACAGGGTTTCACCATGTTGGCCGGGCTGGTCTCAAACTCCTGACCTCAGGTGATCCACCCACCTCAGCCTCCCAAAATGCTGGGATTACAAACGTGAGCCACTGTGCCTGGTCCTTTTTTTTTTTTTTTTTTTTAAAGAGATGGCATCTTGCTATGTCGTCCAGGCTGGTCTTGAACTCCTGAGTTCAAGCAGTCCTCCTGCTTCAACCTACAGCTACAGGTACCCCCCACTATACATTTTTAATAAGGATTCATGGCTCAGAGGGATTTTCTGGTGGTTTTACTGATTTGTTTCTAGTTTTTTGTGTTTATATTTAACATGAAGACCAAGTTTATTTAACTAGGTATCCGTATAAAGCAACAACATTGGAACACAATAAAGATGTATTTTTATAAATTGTTACTACATGGTTTTATTGGTTTGATGCCTAATATTTATTTGCGCTCAGGCACAGGAAATACTATGGTTAAAAAATACCAGTGAGTCAGCCGGGCGCAGTGGCTCACGCCTGTAATCCCAGCATTTTGGGAGGCTGAGGCAGGCGGATCACGAGGTCAGGAGATCGAGACCATCCTGGCTAATACGGTGAAACCCTGTCTCTACTAAAAATACAAAAAATTAGCCAGGTGTGGTGGTGGGTGCCTGTAGTCCCAGCTACTCAGGAACCTGAGGCAGGAGAATCGCTTGAACCCAAGAGGCTGAGGTTGCAGTGAGCCAAGATCACACCACTGCACTCCAGCCTGGGCAACAGAGTGAGACTCCGTCTCAAAAAACAAAACAAAATACCAGTGAGTGACCAATTCACATGGTTAAGCTGCTATAATAATCGTAGACAATCTTCTCCAAGTTAGTCGTTGGAGTTGGTGTTGGAGAGAAGCAAACACTCATTTATCCCAAGGACGTCTGTTGAGTGTCCATGCTCGTGTGCTTTTCATTTTGTTCAGCGTTAGGAAATGGCTCATCCCTTAATAATGATGATATTTAAAGACATGTCCATCTGAGAGGAAGATGGCTAGAATCACCCTGGGTGACCGTGGCAATCCCTAAAACAGCAGGGTTCACGGTTTAGTCATCTGCCTCGAGTGGGAGGGGACCCCCTGGCCAGTGTGGGTCAAGGGAGAGATGACCACTCACTGTCCTCCCCAGCTTTGGGTACAGATTCCTCTGTTTCTCTCGTGCATGGCATTCCTGGGAACGTGGTTCTGTTCCCACAGAACAGTTTTTGCCAGTTGTCTGCCAGTCTAGTGGCTGAATCCACTTGGCAAGTAGGAGCCCAGTGTAAGTTCTGCATTCACGTCGGAGGCATGTGTGACCTGGATTTCCCATGTCTAACAGAGCTTGCTGGCAAGGGGCAGGCAGGGCCCTATGCCGACTGGTGTTTTTTGTTTTTGTTTTTTGAGACAGAGTCTTGCTCCGTTGCCAGGCTGTAGTACAGTGGTGTGATCTCGGCCCACTGAAGCTCTGACTCCTGGTTCAAGCAATTCTCCTGCCTCAGCCTCCTGAGTAACTGGGATTACAGGTACATGCCACCACACCCGGCTAATTTTTGTATTTTTAGTAAAGACGGGGTTTCACCATGTTGGCCAGACTGGCCTCGAACTCCTGACCTGGTGATCCGCCCGCCTCGGCCTCCGAAAGTGCTGGAATTAGAGGGGTGAGCCACCGCACCCAGCCGCTGACTGGTGTTTCTAGGCAGCTATGGGCTTTTTCTCCCCACGGGCATGCAGTTCTTGAAGATTTTTCCTATCGGTCATGAGTGCAGAAGAGCAGGAGGCTGAGCTGAACCTATGCCAGCCCAAGACCAGGCCAGACTCTGCTGTCCTTGTGAGGGAATAGGGGTTCCTGATTTTGTAGCTTTTCACACCAAGTGAAAGAGACAGAAAGCAAGTTCCAGATTTTGAACCTTCCCCATGTGTTTGAAGGCAGTCAAGGGTTTCCTGATTTTACATTCAAGATACTTACATTCAGGGCTGGGCACGGTGGCTCACACCTGTAATCCCAGCACTTTGGGAGGCCGAGGCAGGAGGATCACCTGAGGCCAGGAGTTTGATACCAGCCTGGCCAACATGGTGAAACCCCGTCTCTACTAAAAATACAAAAAAAAAAAAATTAGCCAGGCTGGTCGTATACGCCTGTAGTCCCAGCTACTCAAGAGGCTGAGGCAGGAGAATCACTTGAGCTCTTATATATTTTGGAAATTAACCCCTTATCTGATAACATAGTTTGTATAACCTTCTAAAAAATAGTGTATATTTAAGGTACATGACATGATGTTATCAGTTACATACACATACATATATTAAAATGGTTGTTATAGCCAGGCACTGTGGCTCACACCTGTAATCCCAGCATTTTGGGAGGCCAAGGCGGGCAGATCACCTGAGGTCAGGTGTTCGAGACCAGCCTGGCCAACATGGTGAAACCCCATCTCTACTAAAAGTACAAAAATTAGCTGGGTGTAGTGTCAGGTGCCTGTAATCCCAGCTGCTCAGGAGGCTGAGGCAGGAGAATCGCTTGAACCAGGGAGGTGGAGGTTGCAGTGAGCTGAGATGGCCCCATGGCACTCTTGTCTGGGCAACAGAGCGAGACTCTGTCTCAAAAAATGAAAAACACAAATGGTCAGGCACAGTGGCTCACACCTGTAATCCCAGCACTTTGGGAGGCCAAGACGGGTGGATCACCTGAGGTGAGGTGTTCGAGACCAGCCTGGCCAACATGGTGAAACCCTGTCTCCACTAAACATACAAAAATTAGCCGGGCGTGGTGGTGGGTGCCTGTAATCCCAGCTACTCTGGAGGCTGAGGCAGGAGAATCACTTGAATCTGGCAGACGGAGGTTGCAGTGAGCCGAGATCATGTCACTGCTGACAGAGCAAGACTCCATCTGAAAAATAAATAAATAAATAAAAAACTAGGCCGCGTGCGGTGGCTCATGCCTGTAATCCCAGCACTTTGGGAGGCCAAGGCGGGCGGATCACGAGGTCAGGAGATCGAGACCATCCTGGCTAACATGGTGAAACCCCGTCTCTACTAAAAATACAAAAAATTAGCCAGGCGTGGTGGTGGGCACCTGTAGTCCCAGCTACTTGGGAGGCTGAGGCAGGAGAATGGCGTGAACCTGGGAGGCAGAGCTTGCAGTGAGCGGAGATTGTGCCACTGCACTCCAGCCTGGGCGACAGAGCAAGACTCCATCTCAAAAAAAATAAATAAAATAAAAATAAATAAATTAACTAATAACTAAATGTTGTAACACGAAAAAGGATAAATGCTTAAGGTGATGGATATCCCATTTACCCTGATGTGATTATTACAAATTGCATGTCTGTACCAAAATATCTCATGTACCCGATAAATATATATACCTTCTATATACTCACAAAGTTAAAAATAGACACTGGAAGACAAAAAATAAATAAAAATCAAATAAACCTTCTCATTTTGTTGTCTGCCTTTGGTAGATTTCCAGCCCTGAAGTGGCTGTTTTTGAAAACTGTTTTCCCCCAGTTTTATTTCTGTTTATCCCTCTCTGGAGGGATTTGAGTCCTTCTTTATACTTCCACAACTCCAAGTCCCTCCTCTCATTATCGTTTTAGATGAGGAAAGTGAAGCTCAGAAGAGATGAATCAACTTGCCCTAGACCATACAGCTAGGAAGCCTGGGAGCCAGCACTAAACTCAAGTGCTCTTTTTCTTTGTTAAGAATTTTATTCGCCAGGCACGGTGGCTCACGCCTGTAATTCCAGCATTTTGGGAGGCCGAGGTAGGCGGATCACGAGGTCAGGAGATCGAGACCATCCTGGCTAACACGATGAAACCCCGTCTCTACTAAAAATACAAAAAAAAATTTAGCCGGTGTGGTGGTGTGCACTTGTAGTCCCAGCTACTTGGGAGGCTGAGGCAGGAGAATTGCTTGAACCCAGGAGGTGAAGGTTGCAGTGAGCTGAGATCGTGCCACTGCACTCCAGCCTGGGCAACAGAGCAAGACTCCATCTCAAAAAAAAAAAAAAAAAGAATTTTATTGACAATCACTGACATACATTTTAGTTATTTACACCATACAATTTGACATATGTGTATACCCGTGAAACCATCACAGTCAAGCTGATAAACACACATCCAGCACTCCACTTCCTTGTGGCTTTGTTGGCCTCCAGGCTACACTGGTCTGCTTTCCCTCAGTCTGGTTTGCATTTTCTAGAATTTTATGTAAATGGAATCATAGAGTATGTACTCTTTTTGTCTGGCTTTTCTCACTCAGTATTAATGAAATTCATCCACGTTGCAGCATATATGAGTACTGTTTTTTTTGGGGGGGGAGAGGACAGGGTCTTGCTGTGTCACCCAGGCTGGAGTGCAATGGCATGATCTTGGCTCACTGCAACCTTAGTCTCCAGAGCTCAAGCGATTCTCCCACCTCAGCCTCCTGAGTAGCTGGGATTACAGGCACATGCCACCGCACTCAGCTAATTTTTGTATTTTTTGGTAGAGACAGTGTTTCACCATGTTGGCCAGGCTGGTTTCGAATTCCTGAACTCAAGCTATCCTCCTGCCTCAGCCTCCCAAAGTTCTGGGATAACAGGCATGAGCCACGGTGCCAGGCCACTTCATTCTATTTTATTGCTAAATAGCATTCCCTTGTATAGATATATAAAAGCTTATTTACCTGCTGACGCCTGTTTGGGTTGTTCTAGGCACATAAGCCTGCCAGGACACGTGCTTGTGTTAATGGATCCCGTCCTTTCTCCTCGGAGTGGGATAGATGGATCATATGGAAGGTGCAAGTTTAATATTTTAATAAATTTTTAATGTAGAATAATTTGATTTACAGAAAGGTTTCGAAGATAGAGAGGTCCACTTACCCCCACGCAGCTTCCTTTGTTAACCTTTTACATTCCTTTCATACATTTGTCAAAGCTAAGAAACTGCCACTGGTACAATGCGATTAAGCTCCAGACTTTATTTGGCTCTCACCAGTTTTTCCGTGAATGCCTTCTTTCTGTTCCAGGATCCAGCCCAGAACACCACATTGCCCCGTTTCCCTATGCCCCCGGCCCAGTGCCTTAGTCTCTTCCTCTGCTTATGCTTAAAGCAGGGCAGGCCTTCCAACAACGCCGGAGATCCTGTTGGGCTGGGAAAAACCCTTTAGGGGCCTAGCTCTGGGCTTGGGCATCCCCACTCCCGCCACCGCCTCCAGTACGCTGGCTTCCAATGCTGCCTCCAGCTGTGTTGATTCCCTGATTATCTGTGTTCCCAGGTCATTCCCCAGCCCAGCCTAGCTGCTCCCGAGAAGACAGTGAAGGTGTGACCCCACATTTCCCGAGCAGCTCTGCTGTGCTCCATGCGAGGAAAGCCGGGGTTGCTGTGACTTCTAGGGCGGAGAGCGGTCTCTGGCCTGGGCAGATGACAGGTGTGCTAGGGCCTGTGGCCCGCGGGTGTGCAGGTGCTGCCTGGTGGCGCGGGCTTGGGGACGCGGCTTGGCACGTGGTGGGAGGTGGAACCTGGAGGGCGTGCCGGGCGCCTGGCTGGAAGGAAAATGGGCGGCGCGGCCTGGCGTTAGGGGGCCTATGGCGGGGGGCGTGGCCTGGCGCGTGGAGGGAGGCGTGGTCACCCGGTGAAGTCTGGGAGCGGGCCGGTGGGAGGGGTGGGTTCAGCTTGGTGCGTGACAGTTGTGGGGGCATGGCGCGGCCTAGTGCGTGGCCCTCGGGGGCTGAGGGCGTGACCTTGCAGGTGGCCGTTGGTGGGGCGTGACGGGGGCGTGGCCTGGTACGTGGCCGTTGACGGCACGTGACGGGGGCGTGGCCTGGCGGTCAAGTGCTGGGGGCGCGCAGATTCGGCTGCGGCGGAGTGGCCCTGGGGCCCGGGTCAGCGGCGGCATGGGGCTGTTGCGTTGGCAGGTGGCGGCCGCGGCGGCTGTGGGCCTGGTTCTGGCTCTGGAGGCGCTGCCCTGGGTGCTGCGCTGGCTGCGGTCCAGGCGGCGGCGGCCACGGCTGGAGGTGCTGTTCTTCCCGTCTCAGGTGACCTGTACCGAGGCCCTGCTGCGGGCTCCGGGCGCGGCACTGACCGGGCTCCCCGAGGGCTGCCCGTGTGGCCTGCCCCACGGCGAGAGCGCGCTAAGCCGCCTGCTGCGTGCCCTGCTGGCCGCCCGCGCCAGCCTGGAGCTCTGCCTGTTCGCCTTCTCCAGCCCGCAGCTGGGCCGCGCCGTGCAGTTGCTGCACCAGCGTGGGGTGCGAGTGCGGGTCGTCACCGACTGCGACTACATGGCCCTCAACGGCTCGCAAATCGGCCTGCTGCGCAAGGCAGGTAGGCCCGGCGGGGTCCAGGCGGATTGACCCACGCGGGGTCCTAGGCAAAGGTGGACACTTAGGGGAGGGGGTCTGGGGACGGGCTGAGGCCTCATTTACTTTCCTCGTGGCCTTGTGGGGTCGGGGTGGTGTAACGCGGAGAAAGCAGAGCCCCCACAGAAGGTCTAGCCGGCTGCGCGGGCATAAGCGAGCCGGGCCGTCGGTGCCTCCGCGGTGGGGGCGGTTCTCTAAGTGACCTGTCCCGGCATGCTGGAAGCAGGTGGGCCTGCGTGTGCCCGGTTAGAGGCGGAGCAGGCTCCCCTAGCAACTCCTTGGGCGCCGCCAGCGGAGTTTTCGTGACTGCTGCAGCCCGGGCCCGCCCTCCCACAGGCTGCCGGAGACCCCCGGACGGCCTCTGGTAACCTGGATCCTGCTGGCCGGGGAGCTGGACGCCAGGGTTGTGCTTGGACCTCCAGACTGGAAGGGCTCTGGGGAGAGGCGGCCACCTGCCGCCGAGTGAATCTCAGGCCACCGGGCTCTGGGAGACCTAAACATATGTTCTGGAAAGCAGCGCCAGGACGTTCGGTTGTTTTCCCAGCTGCGAAAGGAGGGGAACACATCTCTCTCTGGCGGGGGCCCCTCTCTCATGGGGTGGGGACAGAAGGGACCAGGAAATGTGAATAATTGGGATTCTTGTCCCACCTGAGGATTCTCAGCCCATCCTGGCCCAGTTCGGCGGCCCAGCCTGCTCTTGTCTTTTGTGTATTTGCACCCACAGACTCTTGGGCCTCTCTCTGTCTCCATCACTCTGGCACCCAGAAAGTCACGCCTGCACGTGCAACCGTTGGATCTGGTAATTCTGGTTGTCGCAGTGACCGAGAGACGTGTGGAGCCCTGGGAATTGTCCAGGCTGGGCAGTGGTCACCGCCGCGCTGTTCCTTCTGCACAGCCATAGCCTCTTGTTGACTTGGGCCTCAGAGCAGCCTCTCCAGAGTCAGCCAGGGTCCCTCCCTGCTCTGGGTGGTGTGGGGCATGTTGCACGCCATGTGGGAGCAGAGTGGGGCACGTGGTTTTCATATTGAGGATGTCTCCTCCTCTTTGGGGCAGCCAGAAGAGCTGTCCTCCCATGTGTTGGTCATTTTAACGGGAGGTTTGGGAACCTCCAGGCGTGCACAGTACAGTTCTGTTTGAGTTGCTTTTAGAGTGGTAGAAGCTGAGGTTGGTGAAGACCCTTCAAGGGCCCCTAGACCAAGGTCCCATAGGATCCCCTCGATGGCCTCCCAGCGTCCTCGCTGACTTCGAGGCTGTCCAGTGGCATTCATCTGTTCAAGGAATGTCCCCTCTGTGCCAGTATTTGTGAGGAGCTGGAACATCCTAGAGCACAAGGGCACAAGGCCAGGTTCCCACGGAGATGCCAGCTAAGTCACGAATATTTCATTTAGGGCACTAAGAAGGGCCCTAAATTTATGGCCCTAAATTTACGAAGGGCCCTAAATTAATGAAGTTAAAAAATTAAGGGCCCTAAATTTATGAAGTTTTAAGAAAACTTCATAAAGCAGGGTAAGGAGGCAGTGGTGTGGGAGGAAGTGGCGTGGGCCAGGTCAGCTGCCCAGGGGCAGTGACACTCAGGGCAGGGACCTTGCTGACACGAGTGGACTGTCCAGAGGGAGAGGCATGCGGCTGGAAGGGGCAGCAGCACAGACGCCCTGGGTCACAGACTGACTGACTTGTGAGGAACGGCAGGAAGTCCTCTGTGGCCAGAGGTGGCAGGCCGCAGGGAGGGGACGGGGAGGTGGGCAGTGAATCCCAGCGGAGGCAGGAGGTGTCGGCAATGGTGGGGTTTTAGATTGCCCACCGTGTGGAGGAATGTGTTTGGAGGGCTGTGCTGACAGGACGTGCTGGAGGAGTGGCCAGAGTGTGAGAAGGGCTGGCTCCCCGAGGTAAGGAAGCCACCGCGTCTTCATCCTGCCAGGCCCAATTCAGGGGGCACAATTAAATGAGTTCCATGCACAGGGAGTGATTTTTAGGATATGTTCCCAGTACTCCATGGGACACACTTCCCTTCAAAGATTACTCTGTATCTGAAATTCCATTTAACTTGAATGTCCTGTATTTTGATTTGGAAAATCTGGCAACTGTGTTTCATGGCAGCCTGTTTAAAACTTCTTTTAAGCCCCATTTCTGACGGCCTCATTCCTTGAGCAGGTCGTGAGTGAGGCAGTGTTATTCCAGGGGAGACAGACACAGACCCTTCCCAAGAGGAATTTGAAAGCTGGGAAGAGCAGAGGCCGGGATGCCCGGTTCTTTGGTGAAGGAAGCAGGGGGTTGCGGAAGAGGAGAATTCATTTGTGCATTGTTAGTTAGGGCCCTTCCTGCCTTGGTGGCCGAGGTTGTGCCAGCAAATTGGGCTCTGCTCCCAGACACCAGGGCCTCTCTGGGCAGAGTGGGCACGGCTCTCAGCCTTAGCTGTGGAAGAGTCAGAACCTGAAGGCTCACACGCTGTCTTTGCCCTGGTCACCTCTGACTGGGTTAGTGACAGCCTTGGCAGCAACCAGTAACCCTGAAGGGACATACTGGCTGGCATAGACTCGGAGGTCTCACCCAGACCACGGCCTGCCCAGTCCCCCATAGCCTGTGTGTGATGCTCTGGCCCTGTGTGTGATGTCCTCTCTGTGGTTCTCAGCATCCCTCCTGGGAGCGTAGCCGCCACCACTCTGTGAAAGCGTGGCGGGCTTTCCTGGCCCGCCAAACTGGAAACATATAGTAAAGCCAGTAGCCCCAGGAACAGTCCACACTGGAGGCGGGACTCCTGCATGGAATGAAATCACCTTGTCCTTTCTGCAGGGATCCAGGTCCGGCATGATCAAGACCTGGGCTACATGCATCACAAGTTTGCCATCGTGGACAAGAGGGTGCTCATCACTGGCTCACTCAACTGGACCACGCAAGCCATCCAGAACAACAGGGAGAATGTTCTCATCACGGAGGACGACGAGTACGTGCGGCTTTTTCTGGAAGAATTTGAGCATCTCTGGGAAGAGTTTAACCCTACAAAGTATATCTTTTTCCCACAAAAAAGGAAAAGTCACTGAAGCTGTGCCCCGCCTGTCTCCAGAGCTGGAGGGAGATTGCTTTCATGGCACAGAACTTGCGGCACCTCCAGCCAAAACCAAACCTAACCAACAATGGGGCTGAGCCCTCCCTGTGGGCTGTTGTGCGTTCTGAGGAAGGGAGACCTCAGCACTAGAAAAAAATCGTTAAAGTTTCGTCTATTAGAATACTAAATTGAACTAAAGAAGGTTAGGAAAGGGAAATTTCTGTTACTTCAGGTCAGTTATTTCGGACCAGACCTTTTTTTTGCCCCTTTGCCAAAATAACTTCAGTCACGACCTGCCACGGGGTGTTTTCAGGAGTGTGGTCCGTATCTTGGTTTGGAATCGAAGCTTCTGCCACAGCACAGAAAAGGCACAGTGCCTCTACCAGGTCCATCCCATTCCCTTCCCTGATTCTAGAAAAGCCCCTTCTGCTTTGGCTGACGTGGGCCCTTTCAGCATCTCCCTGAGAGTTCGTCCCTCTCTCCATGTGGCACAACTGGGGTTGGTTGGGGCCGACAGTCTCCTTGTCCCTCACAGTCTGCCCCTGTCACGGCTCGGTCCTCAGAGTAGGGAAAGGAAATGGAAGTCAGGAGGAAGGGAAGATGTGAGTGTGCGGTGCAGGTGGCAAAAGCAGCCTTCGGGGCAACCCCATGAGCGTCATTGCCACCAAAGGCTGGCTCTTCCCTTGCTTCCTTGTATAATTGCTCTTTAAAACCAGTATGCACACCAGTGCCAAGCTCTGCAGCAGCCTGTCCTTGGGTAGTAAGTGCCGTGGTCTGTCAGGACTGATGGCCAGCAGCTGTTTCTATTTCCATGTTGGACTTTTAACTTGTTTTTTTTTTTTTTTTTTTTTTTTGAGATAGAGTCTCACTCTGTGGCCCAGGCTGGAGTACGGTGGCGCAACCTCGGCTCACTGCATCCTCTGCCTCCTGGGTTCAAGCGATTCTCCTGCCTCAGCCTCCCGAGTAGCTGGGATTACAGGTGCCTGCCACAACACCTGGCTAATTTTTTTTTGGTATTTTTAGTAGAGACAGGGTTTCACCATGTTGGTTAGGTTGGTCTCAAACTCCTGACCTCAAGTGATCCACCCACTTCCGCCTCCGTAAGTGCTGGGATTACAGGTGTGAGCTGCCACACCCGGCTGGGCTTTTAACTTTTAACGTCCTAATGTTTAAGGTAATTTTGTTGTGTGTTTGGAAGTGACTTTACCTTTAACACCTGTGGAGTTGGTGCGTGCACATTGCTGGCTCAGCATAACCCATCACGGGACTGGAGGAGAGGAGAGGAGAGGAGGGAAGAGAGCAGCTTCAGGCCGTGGTGTCTCCCACATCTGTGTTCTTATTTGCAGCTCAGGGTTTGCATTCCCAGGTAGAACAGGTGTACACTGTGAAATGTTCCAGGTTATTTGTTTATAATGTGTATGTCATATACAGATAGCTCCAATGACATCTGAAGAAGTGACTTCACCATCTTGTCATATTTCTGTATGATGAGCCCCAGGGCCCATCCTGTGGTCTGCTAGCCATATGCTTAGTCTCACCTCCCCAGCCCACGCTGACATTATCACCCAGAGACCCTTCAGTGCTGTGTGTTTTTCCTTTTTAGGGTTACCTTTGACTCACAGGATTAGGCAAGCCAGCTTGGAAGTTAACTTTTAAAAAAATTCAATTGAAGCTGTAAAGTATACAGATTGGAAGTCACCAGAAATTGTTTTAGTTTGTGAATTCCCACAGTGTATGTTCTGAAAAGAAAATGGGAGAGCTTGTAAAGCATCTCCTAAATGTGAAGCCGCATGACCCTGGACTTCTGGCACATCTGAATAAACATGTTCTTATTCTGGCATGTGAGCGCTGCGTGTCTTTGCCTTAGCTTGCTGCGAAATCATTCAAATAGGGGCTACTCTTTGTTAAATATAACTTTTTTGGGGGGCAGTATACAGCTATTTAGAAACTGTTGGTCAAAGAACAGGCGACTCAGGAGTAAAACTTTAAGCTGTTATTTGGGTGAAGGAAATAAGGTATACAGTGGTCCATTTTTAAGACAAAAGTGCCTTGAATCGGCTTCGGTCAGCAAACTATGGAAGAAACGGGATGTACTAGGCCCCTCAGGCTAGCCAATGCCTTGTCGGCTTCCCCCTCTGCCCCCTTCCCCCTTCCTTAGTTGTCCTCATCCGAACCAAAAAAGTTTAAAATGAAAGTTTACTGGCCTGCAAAATAGCTCGCTTTGTTCCTACCAGCCGGCCTAGCTACTTAGGTCATAGGTCAAATACTTGAAGAGCCCTTAAGCGGACTAAGATTGCAATGCACTGTGGGCTGTAACAAAATGCAGCAAGACAACCCTAAAAAAAAAAAAAACCTAAAGCCCCCACCTAACAACCAATAAGCAACGTCTGGGAAGATTGTGACTCCATAGTACTGAGCCTGTAAGGAAGGAGGAGCCTGCACACTAGGGGATAAATTGCTTGTTGAAACTGTGCTGGGTGTGCCTGCTCATCAGACACCCGATCTTGGAAGACCGTTATTAAAATATAGAAGTATAGAAGATCCTTGGCCCACACACAAAGATTGCTGTGCCAGTAACAGGCAGGCATGCCCAGGAGACCCTAGAACTGCAGGCCGGCCTCTGCTCCAACACCTGAGGTGAGTGATGCTAGAAGGCAGGGGTTCGCTGAAAATGAGGGCTGGGGAGGGGTTTGTGTAGTGTGTGTGTCATCTGAAGCCTCTTTTTGCCTACAAGATTGTCTTGGCTCCTCCCAGAGAGAAACTTTAAAAGAAGTAATAAATTCGCCAGGTAGGCTCAGCAGTCACAAAAGAGGCTCTAGGAAGATTCCCCTCTAATTGCCCTCTTCTCCTGGGAGGGGCTCTCATCAGCTTAGTGGTTTGGATTCAATGTGTTTAACTATGTGGGCAGTGATACAGCTGAGAACGGTGAAACCCCGTCTCTACTAAAAATACAAAAAATTTGCCGGGTGTGGTGGCGGGCGCCTGTAGTCCCAGCTGCCCCGGAGGCTGAGGCAGGAGGATGGTGTGAACCCGGGAGGCCCAGCTTGCAGTGAGCCGAGATCGCGCCACTGCATTCCAGGCTGGGAGACAGAGCAAGACTCTGTCTCCAAAAAAAAAAAAAAAAAAAAAAAGATCGGCTTGGGCAACATGGCAAAACTCCATCTCTACTAAAAATACAAAAATTAGCTGGGTGTGGTGGTGTGTACCTGTAATCCCAGCTACTCGGGAGGCTGAGAAAGGAGAATTGCTTGAACCCGGGAGGTGGGGGCTGCAGTGAGCCAAGCTCACACCACTGCACTCCAGCCTGGGTGACAGAGCTTGACTCTGTCTCAAAACAAACAAAAAATTCTGATAGTACCATATGCCCTTAACAGTCTGCCCACACTGTTGAATATTCCTAGGTTGTTGGAATGAACCAATGCAACGATGCCATATTTTAAAGCACTATGTTGGTTCTATAGAGTTTTTGTTTTCTTTTGAGTTTTCGCTCTTGTCCCCCAGGCTGGAGTGTAATGGTGCAATCTTGGCTCACTGCAACCTCCGCCTCCCGGGTTCAAGCGATTCTCCTGCCTCAGCCTCCTGAGTAGCTGGGATTACAGGCATGTGCCACCACCGAGTCCAGCTAATTTTTTTTTTTTTTTTTTTTTTTGTATTTTTAGTAGAGACGGGGTTTCGCCACGTTGGCCAGGCTTGTCTTGAACTCCCGACCTCAGGTGATCTGCCTGCCTCGGCCTCCCAAAGTGCTGGGATTACAGGCGTGAGCCACCGCGCCTAGCCTGTTCTATAGGTTTTTAAAGCAACCCACAATTTTTTTTTTTTTTGAGACAGAGTCTCTCTCTGTCGTGCAGGCTGGAGTGCAGTGGCGCTATCTCAGCTCACGGCAACCTCCGCCTCTCGGGTTCCAGTGATTATCCTGCCTCAGCCTCCTGAGTAGCTGGGATTACAGGCGTCCACCACTACGCCCGGCTAATTTTTGTATTTTTAGTAGAGACGGGGGGTCTCACTATATTGGCCAGGCTGGTCTCGAACTCCTAACCTCATAATCTGCCCGCCTCGGCCTCCCAAAGTGCTGGGATTACCAGTGTGAGCCACTGTGCCTGGCCCAATTTTTTTTTTTAGTCTGATCCAACAGAGTATATTCATGTCAATTTCAGTTTACAATCCTTGCAGTCCCATCAGTTTGTGAGATTATGCCCAGGTCATCCACACTTGAGGTCTGAAAATGTTCTTAGTTGTACTCTAGTTTCACTAGCTGCAGAGTTTTCTGGGATAGTCTCAGTCACTTGAATCCTTTAAAGATGAAGCCCAAAGAACCATGGAGATGACTTTAGAGGCATTAACAATGAGCAGCAGAGGCAGCCCTGGGCGGATCCCTTCTGGTGTCGCTGGGAGCGACATGCATGAGAGACATCCTACTTTGGGTCCAAGTGGAGGTGCTGACTCAGGGCAGCTGCTACAGTATGGCTACTAGAGGATTCTTCTCCAGCCTCAGAAATTGAAGCTAAGAATGGACCATTTTCAGAAATTTCATCATGAAGATCCTTACACTCAAAATCTTAGGGTGGCCGGGCACGGTGGCTCACGCCTGTAATCCCAGCACTTTGGGAGGCCGAGGCGGGCAGATCACGAGGTCAGGAGATCGAGACCATCCTGGCCAAAACGGTGAAACCCTGTCTCTACTAAAAAAAAATTAGCCGGGCGTGGTGGCGGGCGCTTGTAGTCCCAGCTACTCGGGAGGATGAGGCAGGAGAATGGCGTGAACCCGGGAAGCCCAGCTTGCAGTGAGTCAAGATTGCACTACTGCACTCCAGCCTGGGCAACAGAGCGAGACTTCGTCTCAAAAAAAAAAAAAAAAAATCTTAAGGTGATGGGTTTCCACATGACTCTTTTCAAGACCACAGCCGACGCTTATGTGTCGATATGTATTCTCACACTCAAATTTCAGAATAAGGCATGAGGTGGATGTATGTGGTGGTACCAACTCCGCTTTCTCTTTTCTAGTGACCACTCAGGCCCTGCCTGCACCTATTCTTACTCATTTTAGGGCTCTCTCCATTACTCTGAGCCTTCAACCTGCAGCTCTGCTTTTCGCTGTCTGCAGATGCTGAAGAAAGGCGTCACTAAAGGCCTCAGGCTGCTGGCTGCAATCAGCACTGATGGGAGCTGCCAGGATCCAACCCAGTTTTTAAAAACACACTTGATCGAGATTCACATACCATAAAATCTGCACATTAAAAGCATGAAATTCAGTAGTGGGTTTTAGTATATTAACAAAGTTGTGTAACCATCACCCCAAAAAGAAACACTGTTCCAGTAGCAGTCACTCCCCATTCCTTACTACCCTCCAGCTCCTGGCAATCACTAGTCTACTTTGTCTCATAGATTTGCCTACTCTGGGCATTTCATAGAAATGGAATCCTCTCTGCAGCCTTTTGTCTCTGCCATCTTCACCTCGTGTCATGCTTCAAGGGAATCTGTGCTGCAGCATGTTTCAGCACCTCATTTCTTAGTTTGGCTAAGTTTCCATTGTATGGATAACACATTTTGTTTGCCCATTCATTCGTTGGTGGGAATTTGGGTTATTTCTATCTTTTGGCTGTTATGAATAATGCTGCTATAAACATTTGTGTACAAGTGTTTGCACAGACATGTTTTCATTTCTTTAGTATACACCTAGGAGTGAAATTATTGGGTCATATAACACTAATCATTTGAGAAACTGCTAGACTTTTTCCAAAATGGAAGTATCATTTTATATTCCCACCAGCAGTGAATGAGGGTTCCTTTTCCTCCACATCCTTGCCAACATATGGCATGATCTAACTTTCTGATCATAGCCCTTCTAGTGGGTGTGGTATCTCATTGTGGTTTTGACTTGCATTTCTAATGTCTAAAGATGATGAATGTCTTTTCATGAGCTTATTGGCTATTTGTATGTCATCTTTGAAGAAATGTCTATTCAAATCCTTTGCCCATTTGTTTGGGTTGTCTTTTTATTGCTGAGTTTTAAGAGCTCTTTGTATATAAGAATCCCTTCACAGATACACAATTTGCAAGCTGGGGACAGTGGCCGACGCCTGTAATCCCAGCACTTCAGGAGGTCGAGGCGGGAGGATAGCTTGACCTCAGGAGTCCGAGACTAGCTTGGACAACATAGCAAGATCTTGTCTCTACCAAAAATAAAAAATAAAAAAATAAAAATAAGATTAGCTGGGCATAGTGGCACACTCCTGTAGTCTGAGCTACTCAGGAGGCTGAGGTGGGAGGATCGCCTGAGCCTGGGAAATTGAGGCTGCACTCCAGCCTAAGCAACAGAGCAAGACCCTATCTCAAAGAAAAAAAAAGTGATTTGCAAATGATGTTTCTCTTCTTTGGGTGATTGATAGGTCTTGATGGAATTCTTTGCAGCATGTAAGCTTTTGATTTTGGTATAATCTATTAATATTTTTATAGTTGTTGCTTGTGCTTTGGTGTCATAGCTAAGAACCCATTGCCCAACCCAAGGTCACAAAGATTTGCTCCTATGTTTTCTTCTGTCGTGTATATAATTTTTTTCTTTTTGAGACAGTCTCACTCTGTTGCCCAGGCTGGAGTGCAGTGGTGCAATCTCAACTCACTGCAACCTCCACCGTCCAGGTTCAAGCTATTCTGCCTCAGCCTCCCAAGTTGCTGGGACTACAGGTGCCCACCACCACGCCCAGCTAATTTTTGTATTTTTAGTACAGACGGGGTTTTGCTATGTTGGCCAGCCTTGGTTTTGAACTCCTGACCTCAAGTAATCTGCCTGCCTCGGCCTCCCAAAATGCTAGGATTACAGGTGTGAGCCACTGCACCCGGCCATTCTTGTATATTATATTCCTATCACTCATACTTAGGTCTGTGATCCGTTTTGAGTTAATTTTTGTGTATGGTGCAAGGTAGAAGGCCCAACTTCATTTTCTTTTGCATGTGGATATCTAGTTGTCTCAGTACCATTTGTTGAAAAGGTTATTGTTTCCTCACTGAATGGTCTGGGCATTATTGTTCAAAATCAATTGACCATAAATATAAGAACCCTTTTGTGAACTCTCAGTTCTGTTTCACTGATTTATCAATGTCTATCCTTATGCCAAGACCATACTGTTTTTTTGTTTGTTTGACACAGTCTAGCTCTATAGCCCAGGCTGGAGTGCACTGATGCAGTCTTGGCTCACTGGAACCTCTGCCTACTGGGTTCAAGCGATTCTTGTGCCTCAGCCTCCTAAGTAGCTGGGACTACAGGCATGTGCCACTACGCCCGGCTAATTTTTGTATTTTTAGTAGAGACAGGGTTTCACCATGTTGGCCAGGCTGGTCTCAAACTCCTGACCTTATGATCTGCCTGCCTCAGCCTCCCAAAGTGCTAAGATTACAGGCGTGAGCCACTGCGCCCGGCCTTTTTTTTTTTTTTTAATTTCTTTTTGAGACAGATTCTCGCTCTGTCGCCAGGCTGTCATGAAACTGTTGGATTTTCAAATGCCAACTGATTTTAAAAATTGCATTTACATAGGTTTACAAAAATAGCGTATGTTAAAACCATAGGAGGCCGGTAGCCCCAGCTACTCAGGAGGCTGAGGTGGGAGAATCACTTGAACCCAGGGGGTGGGTGGTGGCGGAGGCTGCAGTGAGCTGAGATCCCGCCACTGCACTCCAGCCTCGGTGATAGAGGAAGAGTCTCTCTCTCAAACAAACAAAAAACAAAACAGAACAAAAAAAAACCAGAAACCACAGGACACCATCTGACTATAATAATTTTTTTTAATGGGCAAAAAATTATTGAAAAATCATTAAATGGCCAGGCATGGTGGCTCACACCTGTAATCCCAGCACTTTGGGAGGCCGAGGTGGGCAGATCACGAGGTCAGGAGATCGAGACCATCCTGGCTAACACGGTGAAACCCCTCTCTACTAAAAATACAAAAAATTAGCCGGGTGTGGTGGTGGGTGCCTGTAGTTCCAGCTACTCAGGAGGCTGAGGCGGGAGAATGGC
Organism: Hylobates moloch; assembly: GCF_009828535.3. NCBI lineage: Eukaryota > Metazoa > Chordata > Mammalia > Primates > Hylobatidae > Hylobates > Hylobates moloch. The sequence goes on along the minus strand of NW_026652290.1, from coordinate 49,496,492 downwards.
ATGAACCTGGGAGGCAGAGCTTGCAGTGACCTGAGATCGTGCCACTGCACTCTTGCCTGGGTGACACAGTGAGACTCCATCTATCTCAAAAAAAAAAAAAAATTAAACAACTGGAATAGCAGACTGAAAATGTGTATCTTTTTATGTCTGTACTTAACTTTTTTTGGCTATGTTTTATACATTTCTTGACTTTTTGTCTTGTTTTTTTGAGACAGTCTCACTCACTCTGTAGTCCAGGCTAGAATGCAGTGGCACGATCTCAGTCACTGCAACCTCTGCCCCCCGTGCTCAAGTGATTCTCTCACCTCAGCCTCCCCAGTAGCTGGGATTACAAGTGTGTACTGGCACGCCCAGCTAATTTTTGTATTTTTAGTAGAGATGGGGTTTCACCATGTTGGTCAGGCTGGTCTCGAACTCCTGACCTCAAGCGATCCGCCTGCCTCGGCCTCCCAAAGTGGTAGGATTACAGGCGTAAGCCACCACGTCTGGCCTCTTAAACTGATTTATTGGTAGAATCAACTTTTTTTCAATGTTATCTGGATAAAAGTTTAGATTCCCACAAATTTCACCCATTTCATTCTAAAGGTTGTGAATATATTGTTTAAAAAACCCAGTTTTTCTTTTTTGAGACAGGGTCTTGCTCTGTTGCCCAGGTTGGAGTGCAGTGGCACGATCTAGGCTCACAGTAACCTCCGCCTCCTGGGTTCAAGCAATTCTTGTGCCTCAGCCTCCTGAGTAGCTGGGATTACAGGTAGGTGCACACCACCATGCCTGGCTAATTTTTGTATTTTTAGTAGAGACTAATTTTTGTATTTTTAGTAGAGACAAGGGTTTCCCCATGTTGGCCAGGCTGGTCTTGAACTCCTGACTTCAAGTGATCCACCTGCCTCAGCCTCCCAAAGTGCTAGGATTACAGGCATGAGCCACTGCGCCCAACCTAAAAATCCCAGTTTGTTATTTTAAATTTATTTAGTGGGTCATAATCAGAATTTTTAAAAGTGAACGAAATCATCAAAGTGTATATAGTAAGGGTGCATTATTTTGTTAAATTTCAGGTTGTTGGCGTGTGTGTATATTGGATCATGATGTAAAATGCAGTTTCTTTTTTAAGCAAAAGGTAAAATTTTAGTGAAAATAAATCTATTAATAAGAGGGACAGGGATGGGGAATTACAGGACCTTGATTAATAAAAGCACCACCACCATTAGCAATTCTCATTGTCTCTTTAGCCCCGAAGGCTTCTTTAACTGAGGCAGTGTAATTAGATTCTGGATGTAAAGTATTTCTTACAATGGCTTGTGTGTGAACAGGTAAAATCCAAATTTTTATGTGAACTACCATAATTCTAAAATGCTGAAAACTGGCCAGGCGCGGTGGTTCACACCTGTAATCCCAGCACTTTAGGAGGCCAAGGCAGGTGATCACCTGAGGTCAGGAGTTCGAGACCAGCCTGGGCAACATGGTGAAACCCCGTCTCTACTAAACACACACAAGCCAGGTGTGGTGGCGCATGCCTGTAATCCCAGCTATTTGGGAGGCCAAGGCGCGAGAATCGCTTGAACTTGGGAGACGGAGGTTGTAGTGAGCTGAGATCGTGATACTACACTCCAGCCTGGGCAACAGAGCAAGACTCTGCCTCAAAAAAAAAAAAAAAAAAACCCACCGTAATTCAAAAGGAGGTAACGAGGCCCTGGCACTGTGTTCATGCCTGTAATCTCAGCAATTTGGGAGGCAAAGGTGGGAGGATTGCTTGAGCCCAGGAGTTCGACACCAGCCTTGGCCACACAGGGAAACCCCGTCTCTACAAAAAATGCAAAATTAATTGGGTGTGATGGTGCATGCCTGTAGTCCCAGCTAGTTGGGAGGCTGAGGTGGGAGAATCACTTGAGCCTAGAAGGCAGAGGCTGCAGTGAACCAAGATCATGCCATTGTACTCTAACCTGGGTGACAGAGTGAGACCCTGCTCCAAAAAACAAAAAAAAAAAACAAAAAAAAAGGCCAGGCATGGTGGCTCACACCTGTAATCCCAGCACTTTGAGAAGCCAAAGTGGGCGGATCATGAGATGGACAGCATCCTGGCTAACACGGTGAAACCCCGTCTCTACTAAAAATACAAAAAATTAGTCGGGCATGGTGGCACGCCCCTGTAGTCCCAGCTACTTGGGAGGCTGAGGCAGGAGAATCACTTGAACCCGAGGCAGAGGTTGCAGTGAGCCAAGATCCTGCCACTGCACTCCAGCCTGGGCAACAGAGACTGTCTCAAAAAAAAAAATAAAATAAGGAGGTAATGAAACTGAAATCAACCCACTCTAGAGCTGGAGGCTACTGTTCAGTTTGACTTTTGACCTGCATGCTTATTTTGCAGATGTCTCTAAACTGAACAAAATCTCATTACACAGCATGCAAAGGGTGATGCAAAAATAGTTTATTATGATATAGTTTATGTAAAGTTAGGTAATATTTACAAAATAAAAATGATCAGCTACATCCAGGGAATCTAGCATGTCACACAAAGGAATAAATATTCTGACAAAGTAACACTTCAATTGTAGTGAATAGTTGATCACGAAGTTTGTAAAAAAAAAAAAAAAAAAAGCCTCAAAAGACTCCCCCCAAAAAAAGAGCAGCAGCTCAGCTGGTCAGGCTTTCTTGAGACATTGGCCTAACAAACAGTGGATGGCCCACCCTACCCCGGGGCTCTACTTCTCAGACCCCAGCGAGCACTGTGCTGGAACCTGGGGAGGTGGTACTCATTCAGCCCTTTCTTCTGCACACGGCTTTTAGTCTGTTAAGCGTTACCAACCATTTAGCATTAGAACAGAAATGAAACACTAGTTGGAATTATACGAGCTGCTTCTTTTTATCATGTGACAGAACGTGTATCAGAACTGCTGGAATCACAAGCTGCGGCAGAGGTGACTGAAGCATTTCCACTCCATTCACATACAGCGCCCCAGCTTGGCACAGTAGGTCTTCTTTGATAACGAATTGAGACACTGACCCTGACAGAAGGGCATAGTTGTGAGAAAAATCATTATTAAGAATTGTAATTGTTGAGGAGCCACTTGGATGCTTTCTACCTTTTATAAATATTACCCTAGGAAAACCACATGAAGTAATTCTTATACTTAACTGGTTTTGAATCCTAACAGTACGTCAGTAGGTAAGTTAATACTAAAGGTAAATCCTAAAATCCTTTAAAATCCATTTTAATTGAAGCTTGTGATATAAACGTAACACAGTAGTGAACTAAGTGTTCTTCACAATCTATTCCTAGCTGTCTATAAAACTAAGTATGTGACACCACTAGCTTCTCAAGGGGGGTAGGGGGCGGGGAGTGATGGGCGTGACTGTGAGGCTGCAAGCGCTGTGTGTGTGTGTGTGGCGGTGCCTCCCCAACACCCTTTCCTCAGGTGGCCGAGCTGTGCCTGGGGAAGGCCCCCACTGAGGCTGTGCCCAAGGAACGTGCCGTGTCCACCCCTTGGGACCCAGGCCACCCTACAGTACTGGAGTCTCCAATTCCTAAGTATTCTGTGACTCAGTGTTTCCTTACCAATCTGACAAAAATAGGTGTTGTAAAAAACAGCTGCATCTAAGTTCTGCAGCCTCCATGGAATTCCAGGATATGACCAAAGGGCTGGGGAATCCAAACAGCTCTGGTGCTCCACACAGGGCCCTGCCCAGTGAGTGGTCTTGAAAGTTCTCAGAAACCGCACATTTAGACCCCGATCCCAGAATTGTGCCTTGAACCAAGTCTCCCTAGGACAGCCTTAAATTACTGTGCAGAAGTCTGGTCAAGATGGCACCATCATTTTCTTCATTTTCCTGATTTTCCTTAAGGACTCTGGCTCTACCAAGAAGAGGCAATACAGAATTCTTTCAATGAAACAATGTATGGATACAGGGCTATCGTTATTTTGGATATTATATACTTTAAAACCATCTGTTAGATGACCAAATGTTTTACAAAGATGCAGCAGTCATTAAAAACATTTCTCTATAATGCTGGGCGGGCTTCAACAGTGCAGTCAACCCTCTTCTCCCCATCTTAAAAAGGGGTGTCTAAGATTTTTTTAAAAACCCATACAAACTTTGTCACAAAAATCCCTGCAGTAACTTCTCAGTAATATTTACATTGCTTGCGCTAAATAATATACAGGTTATTTTAAAGAAAATAAACACAGCTGTTTTTAAATACAGAGAAATTGCAAGCTACACCAAGCATGCAGTAGCTTAAGTATTCACAAAGTACTGCATCCGAACACCTAAGGACTCGGACCCAAGAAGTGTTCAGACAGAAACTTGTCCCATCTCTAGGGACGATCTAGTGTTGAGCTACTGACCCCCCTACCCTGCCAAGAGTCTTGTCTTTTGTTGAAGTATTTCAGAGAAGGGAGATGTCTTCCCTTTACAGAGAAGCAAGAATACTTGAAGCTCACAGTTCTGAAAAGGGCAAGAGAATGAACAGGGTCTTGTCTCTGGCAGACAAAATTTGAGATAACCGATAATACTCCTTTCCATGCTGGGTTTATGCCAGGCTTTCCTTTTAAAGAGCCGACAGCACGGTGTTACTAGCCTTCAGCTCAGGCTGGTTCTTACTGCCATCAGCTGTAGACATATATGCCCTTGCTGAAAGCTGTTTGGCCCAAATGTGTAAACACAAGAACTGTATAAAGGTACAACGAAGAGCTCCCTCTAAGGGGTGGCTGCAGAACAACCTGCCGTAGCTGCTGTGCAAGGAAGAACGCCCATCTCAGAACGTTCTGTTGCTTGGCATTGAGAACAGTGGTGGCCTTCACCTTTTGATGTGAAGATGACCATTCACGGGATGAAAAATCTACTATCTGAGTTTACATCTTTAAAGCCAGTGGTGGCATGGAGAAGCCGGGGGAAGGAAGGAGTGTGCCTGTACATGGCACCTCCAAGCCTGAAGTGCGTGGAAAACCCACGTTCAGTTGCTGAGTATTACCTACTGGAGACGCTCGCGCTGAGCGGGCTAGGAACCTCTCTTCAGAAGAATGCTGGACGGCAGGAAAGCCCAGGAAGGTGAAAAGTGGGAAAACAGTGTGTAGATGCCTTAATTCTAAGGAACTTTTTAATAAGCAAGTTCCCAGCAGCTTTCTTCCCAAGTCCTTTCAGAAAGGGGGCTCTTTTGCCAGCTCTGAGAACCTTCGCTCATTTCAGCTGAAAGGAGAAAACACAGGGCTGATCCCAGCTTGCAGGAAAGGGGAAACAAAACGTCTCTGGCCTATGTCACCTCTTAGTGCTCCAACGTGGGCCTCAGGGCAAGTTACAACTTGTTTAGAAAGCAAATTCCTTGTACAACAGACCTATGACTCCCCTAGCCAGGACTTTTATCTCACACCCTAAAATGAATGAAGTTCCCAGGAAAGTGAAGCTTCTCATCAACATGACAAATTTTCTTTAAAATTTCAACATCAAATTCCTTTGAAGTATAATATCATACATTTCCATTCTTCATAGAGCTTTGACAATACTTAATTTCTTTCTCCTTTAGTGAAAAAGGGGTCACAGTTTTTTTTTTAAACTCTATCTTATAGGCCGGGCGCGGTGGCTCACGCCTGTAATCCCAGTACTTTGGGAGACCGAGACGGCGGATCACGAGGTCAGGAAATCGAGACCATCCTGGCCAACATGGTGAAACCCCGTCTCTACTAAAAATACAAAAAAATTAGCCAGGTGTGGCAGCAGACACCTGTAGTCCCAGCTACTCGGAAGGCTGAGGCAGGAGAATGGCATGAACCTGGGAGGCAGAGGTTGCAGTGAGCCGAGATCGTGCCACTACATTCCAGCGTGGACAACAGAGCGAGACTCTTGTCTTAAACAAAACACAAAAAATAAATCCCCCTCCCGCAAAAAAAAACCCACTGTATCTTATAAAGGAAGATCTTATAAATTCCAAGCTTCTTTAGGACCATGTTAGGCAAACTCTTCTTTTCAGGAAAAGTTAATGTTGATGTGTCGCATTCTTTTCTAAGTGCGAACTATCTTAGAACTTACCCAAGTCAGTGAATGAGTAGCTAGGAGAAAGGGGTATGTGGCCAGCCATTAAAGTCACCCAACATACAAAGGAGCAAGGGACAGCAGAGCTTCCCCTACACCCCAAATTAGGCTGCAGGTCATATTCAAAGCCTAGGAGGCCAAATAGGATTACTTGTTTGTGTAGGGACCTGGCTGCCAACAGGCACCCCACGCAGGGTGGCCTTGGCCTCCAGGGCCCTGCAACCCCTAGTGGGCTCTGCTGTGTCCCAGCTCCATGGCACCCAGCAGCCTCCCAGGAGACAGCCAGGCAGAAGTGATGATGAGGATTGTGTTCAATTCTCAGCATGTTTCCATGTACCCAAAAGTTAAGAGTCCCATCTATCTCTATAGTAAAACAAATGGTAATAAATACATTCCATAAAAATGTTTTTCAAGCCATCAGTTTTGCTTCTGGCCTTATCATCTGTCAGTATTCCTTTCAGGCACATTCTGAGATTCACAACTGTGTTCTTCAAACAGCCAAAATTCCCTCTTCTCCCTGTATGGCTGCATGAGCTGGAGGGTCAGGAAGTGACGGGAGCTGGTGGCTGCTGCAGGAACAGGTTCTTGCCAGGCCTTCCACGTCACTAAGCAGGCTGTGGGGCCTTGCTCTCCATGCTCTTCTGCCTTCGTACTTGCTGAATCCGAAGGCAAGATCCTCTCCGATGTTACCTCTTGTTCAATAAACCCGCAAGTTCGCGATACTGCCACCTCTAGTCACTCTGGGATGTCCACTGCATCACCTACTTAGCACAGGCCCATTATGACTCCCTGAAGCACAGGCTTCCAGCTCACAGGGCAGCGCACTGTCTCCATCCCTGCCCAATGATCCACTCAGACCCGGGAGGCTGTGGACAGTGCGTCCTCTGAAATGCCGGTCTCCACACCTACTTGGGGCTGGGACACCATGTGTGGATAAAGAAACTGACCAGCAGAAAGTGACTATTCTGCACGTGGAGGTGTGCACACAAGGTAATTACCCACAAGCCTGCAAAAATTCACACGAGCAAAACTGCCTCGCTTTCCCATTCGTATGTGGGGCACAGCTTACTGGCTGGTGCTAGCATGAGACACATCAATACAGTTACAGGAAAATAATTAAAATACTGAAGTCTATCTATTTGAACATCTTCCTCATTGGTAAAGCTGGGAAAGCTCACTATTGTGTGGCTGGTGCCAAGGAGCAGCCTGAGACCCCGCCTGCAGCTGCCCCTAAGGCTTTCCTCTCCCCATACGGAAACCAGTTTTACTTCACTGTTCTTCTTTCTTCTCTGGAATTCAGGGGCTAAATCCCTTCCAGGATATTTGGATGCCTGCAGGAAGGAAACTGGAGAGAGGGCCAAGCCCTGTGCAGCACAAGGCTCCCTGCTCAGTGTGGCAACAGTTGGGCAGCCGTCAACATCTGTGCCAGTGTTGCCACCTGGGCAAGTCTCTGTTCCTGGGGCATGTCCAGGTGGAACATGAAGAACATCGTCATCCTTTCTCGCCTGGTTTACTCCATCGCAGGATGGAGCCCACCAGCAGGGAACCCAGACTTCCTTGACCCAGATGGTGGCTGTCCCTGTATGAGGGCTCTTCAGAAACGCCAGGACAGGCCCAGGGCATTTTCAGGAGCTCTTAGGAAAGCAGCCTCAGTCCGTTTCCTGGCAATACCCTACCCTAAACCAGCCTCTGGGGAGAGGCCTGTGGCAGGGAGGAATGCAGATGCCCAGCTGGCCTGTCTCTGACCCCTCACATGCTGCACTCATATTAATTTTCCAGGATTCCTGAAGTCCAGCCTCAAGGGATACGTGATGGAAAAAAGTGAATCAAATGCTCTTTTGACCTATGGGCAAACCTGCTTTAACTTAAAGCACTGTGAGGGCTGAAGGCAGACAATCCTGTCTCCAAGCATGGACTCTGCCCAGAACCCCCTGGAGGGCAGAAGGCAGGAAGCTGTCTGCAGAAGGGCCAGTGGGTCCATCCCCAGGGGCAGCAGGGATGGTCATGAAGGAAACCATGCCAGGCAGGGCAGGTGGTGGACCTCAGAGAACGGCACAAAATCGTAGCACCCAGATACCAGGCAAAAACTCCTATCTGGTCAGATCATGACGCACACCAGGTCCCTGTCTGTCCTGGAGCATTCCTGTGTCCCAGCAGTGTCCTGGAGACAACAATGGGGCTGTGGGGGACAGCGGGGTCCGGACTGTTCCTTCTGTATATTCCCATTGACACAGAAAGGTCATAGTGCATTTCTCAAAGCACTGCCAGTCTAAATGGTTGGGGGGTCTGGTAAGTATATCTATATTTGATATGGGGCCTTGCTTTGTCACCTAGACTGGAGTGCAGTGACACAATCATGACTAATTGCAGCCTCGACCTCCCGGGCTCAAGCGATCCTCCTACCTCAGCCTCCTGAGTAGCTGGGACTACAGCTGCGCAACTGTGCCACCTCAGAGAAGTAGATTTTTAAACAAACCCAATTTTCTCTTGCTGTTAACAACACTGAAGACTAGTAGCAGGGGAGTGAAAGTGTGGGTTAAGAGCCTTAAAAACTTGTGGAAAGGGCTCGATGCCAGTGGAGAGCACTTAGTTATTTCAGTGAGAAGAGAGCACCTAAACCGGGGTCTGAAAACTCCAGGCCTTGCTCCCGGCCCTTCTGCACATTGCGGGCAGGGCCAGAGCTCCACAGATGGCCTTGATCATGACTTCATCTAGAAACTGAGCAACAGGATTTCTAGATTTCAATGCCCAAAGCATCCACACACCCACAGAGACCATCACACCAACTCAAGCATGAATACAAAGTGAAAGCATGTTCTTGGCATGAAAACCATCTGCTCACACCCCACCTTGCTCCTAAAGTAGCAGAACCTGTTCACCAGCCAGGGGTTTATACTCCCTATCTTAATGGGATTAATGGTTTTCATGGGGCCATAACATAAGAGATCTTCAAGAATTGCTATGTGGTAGTTAAAAAGGTCTTCCTCAAACTGTTAGAAAAAGCAAAATTGTTAGTATAGGTTTACTTTAACCAGGCTCTTTTAAAGATAAATGCTGCAAGACAGGTTTCCAGAGCTCAGATTAATTAAATGAGTTAAGATCGGAGTCTCAATACACACTGTTCTCATCAGATTCTGACATCCTCTCTACTTTCTTCTTGACTTAACAGGGGTCTCAACAGGGATCTCCTCTCAACCTTTTCCAAAGCAATGTGACGGTTTCTTTTCCAAAAGGTAAAAAAACCCAAACCCCCAAACCTTCCCCTACTTTGAATGATTCCTGGGGGGAGTTCATTTGTTTTTTTGCAATCAGAGTCTGAAACCTGGGCTGCAGGTCAACAATCTCGAGTAGTTATGAAAAGACCAGGGTTACTGGAGACCAAGAAAGGAACGAGCGGAGGAAGGAAGGAAGGAAGGAGAGGGGCCAGGGATTTTGTGCAAGATTTAATAAAAAACAAACAAAAATAGGAATGGTTGCTTTCAACATTTTCCAGGTTGTGGGAAGGTTTGCCACGATTCTCAGGGGTGTGGTTCTAAGCTGCATCAGTGGAACAAATACAAAATGCTGTCCTCTTCCCAGGTTGGAAGGCAGTGCACATTCTCCTCATAACAGCCAGACTAGCGGGTGAGGAGTCAGTGCTGTGACCCAGGCCAAGCTGGAGTGTCCGCATGGCTTTTTCTCTGACCAGTGGGGATTCCATCTACCTCGAGAAGTGCTGGCTGGGCCCTGTTTCCACACCAGCGCATGGTGACACAGGGTAGCTTATCAACAGGCTGCTGGGCCTTAATACTGACAGGTGAGTGTGGCAGGTCACAGCCAGGAAGGGACTAACACAGATGCCCTCCCAGCCCCCACAGCTGGCCTAATTTTAGAATACCACAGAAAAAAGCTTTGTTGAAGACAACAGGAAGTCAACACAGCAGAGTGGTGTGGACAACCCAGAAGCCAGCCTCACACATTCCATGCCCACAGTTAACGATGACAACAACAGCAATAATAATAATAAGACAAAGGTACAGGTGAAAAGCAGCGCTCAGGGTGTGCTGCTGCAAGCTGGGGAAGGCGCGTGCTCAACTTGGATGGGACACAGCTAGTCTTTCTTCAAGTCCCTGGATTCAAAGAGCTTCAACCGTTCTTGCACCGTCAGGCCTTCCTTCAGACTCTGGGTAGAGACAGAGCAGGAGGAGAAAATAAACACACTGTTAGACTCCCTGCACTGGACCGGACCAGGCCAGACCGGACCGCTGGTGGAGCCGGCATCAGTCAGAGAGACGGGTGCAGGTGCGGTTAGTGGGCATGCCAGGAGGAGAGGCCCCGGGAAATGCTGTTATTGGTGGAGGACATTTTCCCCTTCAGAAAATTACTTGGATGAAAAAGGAAAAAAAAATCAGAGAGACAAGACCATGTGTTTAAGCAGCTAAATTCTGAGCGTAGGGCTCTTTAGACAAGCAGTGATCAGACAAATCCAGCCAGGAAAAACAGTGCAATGAGCAAGGAGACTGCCCATCCCCGTGTCTTGTCTTGTGTGTGGATTTGTCCACATCCAGCTCCAGAGAGATTCTTCACCTGACAGCCTCGGCTGAGGAGGACCAGATGCTCCAGGGCATCCCCAGCAGGATGGGTGTCCCGGGACAGGGCCTCGCTCCTACAGTGCCTCTGTAGCACCTGCTGCCCTCAGACCCATTTCTGGCATTCCCTCATCAGAAGCCTGTGTTATGGGGATTTGGGAATACGCCAACGTATCTAGTAAGATTTTCAAAACATAAAACCAATACTCTGTTCACGTGGGATCTTGCTAAAGCTTAAATCTGTATGTCCAGAGATGAATGAGATCTTACTAACTGGGGGACAGAGTATTTTCCATCTCATTCTTACACACTTTCCTCAGTGATTTAATTTCTGAATAAGAAAAGGAAGAGCACTTTTCAGAGAATGACTGGAAATTAAGGGCATTCCAGTATTGACTGGAAAGTGCCGTGGCTCTTCACTTATCTCCCTCTTCATGCTAAGTGTCGCTGTCAGACTCAGCCCAGCTGACTCCCTGTGGCTTACCCTTGCCAGAGCTGGTGCAGGTACAGGCTTTACTGAGAAATCGGAAGCTGAAGGGATGGCCTCTAGCTCAGGGTCTGCCTGATTCTACCAGTTTCAACCAAACACCTGAGCAACGTGAAACTGCAGGCTGTACCCCATCTACTGGGGAGTTGCCAGCTTAGGCTCAGGCACACTCTGGGACCATCCTGGAGGCCCTGATGTGTGGACTGGGGACTGAGCATGGGCTGGTCAGCTTGAGGCTCCCTCCAAAGCTCAAGGGAAGGGGGAGCTCCACTGTCCCCCACTCCATCCAGCTCTACCCAGAACAGACCTGCCTGTTTGCTATATTCTGGAGCTGTGTGTCTGTATAAATAAATAAACAATGTGACTTTTAAATATAGGGTTCTGCTGCTAAGCATTTTAAAACTCACTGGTCCAGGCTGGGCATGGTGGCTCACGCCTGTAATCCCAGCAGTTTGGGAGGCCGAGGCGGGTGGATCACAATGTCAGGAGATTGAGACCATCCTGGCCAACACAATGAAACCCCATCTCTACTAAAAAATACAAAAAATTAGCTGGGTGTGGTGGTGGGCACCTGTAGTCCCAGCTACATGGGAGGCTGAGGCAGGAGAATGGTGTGAACCTGGGAGGCGGAGCTTGCAGTGAGCCGAGATCGCACCACTGCACTCCAGCCTGGGCGACAAAGCGAGACTCTGTCTCAAAACAAACAAACAAAACAACCTCACTGGTCCAGGTGAGCCTCACCTTAAGCAGCTGTCACAGCTTGATAATTGTGTGTCTGAGAGGGTTTCTTCGGAAGCCTGCCACAGAGAGTGGCTGGGGGAATGGGGCATCCCCCATTCTGAGCCCAGATGTACCTCAACACCCATGCCTGCTTCCAGGTGCCCTTGGGGTCCCTCCCCGCAGGGTGCAGGGTTCTCACAGCAGTCAGTCTTGCAGAGGACCTGGGTAGACATCTGGTCACCATTGAAGGGGCTGGGGCCAAGCCAGGCAGGCAGCCCTGAGCCTAAGTGCTACTCAGAGGCAGGCCCCAGAGCATGGCTGGGGGATGTCACTGTCACATCCCGGTTCCTGCTTGTTGGGGACTTTCTGTCAGGACTGTAATGAGTTTGGTCAAGCCTAAGGCCTGGGTTTGCTCCTTGCAGGCACTGTGTCAGAAGCCCCAGAATCCTGCTACAGCAGGCCCAGGGGAGGGGAGCGCCCTGACAGCCACAGCACCCAGCATGCTCGCTGCTGGCTCCTGCCCCAGTGACAAGGGCAGAGCTCAGGCTCGGGTGATGCTAGGCTTGCTACAATTCCAAGGGTGGCAAGTAAGTGAAACCCCCTACGTTATTCCCACACTGGCTGCGGGAGGCTGTTTCTCTCTCTACGTCCTCTAGATTCTCTCCTGGTGGCTGCTCAGCCCAAGGACCCCTGCACAGGTTTGGCTGCCATGCCTGGCCCTTGGGGCTCAGCCAGCTCCCTCTGGGGTTCATCTCCCCCTAGGCTGTTCTCTCCACTGAGTGCCTCCTGTAGCCCCACATACTGAGCTGACCACAGACACAGGGGCCCCTTAAGAACCCCGAGGGAAGCATTCTCTGGTCTCAATCCCAGAAAAGGCTGTGCTGCTCTTAAGCAACTTGCTGTCTTTGATTTTGTAGCAGCTGAGACTTGCGGTCCTTTTGAGTGAGGCAGGACAGAAAAACAGAACAGAACAAAAGACACAGGTCAGTGCACATCAGATGCCATTTCAAAAAACACCAATGAGAAGTACGGTTTCTGGGCGACTTCATTTCCATCTTCTTGAAGGGTTGGGTGGAGTCTTCAGATACAGTTGATGAAAAGGATGACACCCACCCATGCCTGTGCCTCCTAATGTCTCCTGGGAGCGCTAACATGGCCCCATCCTGCCCTGTTGCACCACAGACATCCAGGAAGTCCTCGTCTTTCTGCTCGGGCCAGCAGGACTGGCCCTGCACTCCAAGGATTTTTATTACGGAAACCCAGCCAAGCCAAACATCAACTTAAAAACACGTGAGGAGGAGGACCCCATCCCGGGGTTTCTCTCCGTCCTTTTCAGTCTGCCCTAGGGCCCAGACAGTCTGCTCCCTCATCCCTGCTCTGGCTGGTTCCCAGCCACTGTGAGAGGCCCCCACCCACTCACTGCACAGAGTTACTGTCAGGGGCCCGTGGGTGTCGCACAGCCTCCCTGGAAGGGTCCTGTCAGTGACAGCCGGTCCCCTCCCCTGATTGTCACTTACAGGCATGGTCCAAAAGCCCAAATCACTAATAGTGAACTTCAAACTCCTTCAAGAAAAGCTCAAAGATACTAGTTACAGTTTAGCCTCAAATAAGTAGTAGAATCTTCAGCAAGAAAACCATGAACCAAAAAAGAACAAGTTTCCTTTTGCTAAACAAAACGTTATGTTTAAAGAAAAATGCCCAAGCGTTTTCAATCAAGCGTAAACCATATTTGGGTATAGGGGACTTAGAACTGTAGAAAAATAAAACCAAACTGACTAGGCTTAAAACCTTCAGCTCTTTAACCAAGCCTCAGGCTCAAGTCCCTCGGACAGCAGGGTGCTGTGGGCGTGCCTAAGAAAGGGCCAGCATGGGGAGGAAGACTTGGTTCTTGCTTTCCTCCATGTTCTCATTCCGGAATGAATGAGATCAAGCCACTGAGCCGGCAACTACTCATTCTCTAGGTGTCTCCCACCATGGGCCCTCCCCCACCTCCTCTCTGGGATAGGGCCTTCAATGGCACCTAGTGAGAAGCTTTTATTAAAAAAAAAAAAATACTGGTAAACATTTTGCCCCTATTGCTTGTAGTTACCACGCTCTTCTGAACCATCTTCACCAAGCTCTAGTCCTGGTTTATCCATTCCTAGAATGACCGGCCTGTTAGCCTTGACAGACAGAGGCCACTAAATGGCTCACTAGGTGGGCAAGGCCTTTGGTGACGGTAGACTTCACTTGCCAGCGTGGACATCTGTAAACTCCACCTCATGACAGAGGGCAAGACAAGTGTCCCCTGAGAGGGTGGAGTGAGTCCAGCTGTTGTGCACAGATTATCCAACATGCATGCTGATGGGTGCCTGGCTCTCTGCCTGCCCACCAGGCTAGAGGAGCGCCTCACTGCCAGGGTCATCTCTGTTAAGGGGTTAGAGTGCCAATTAACTCCCCAGAGCAGGTTAAAGAAACCTCACTTGGATTTGGTATGTGTTTGTTGGAGCAGGATGAATTGAAATAAAGTAACCATGACGCAGGCGTTTGCCATGGGGGTGTGAGCAGTGCATGCAGGTGGTGGGAGAGGCGGTTTACCTCCTGCATGGGCCGGGAAGCGGGTGCATTTCAGGTATCCCACGAGACCTGCTCAATTACGGACTGTCAGAGGAGAGAGCAGACATGAGACACACAACCAATCCCAAACACACGCGGTGCCGCTGCCGCCTCCGCCCGCCCTCCTGTGCATGGCTGGTTCTGGACAGCACACTAAAGATGTGCTGCTTCCTGGCTGGTGAACAAGAGCAGGCAGCATCATCTGTCGGAGGCGGCACCAGTGTCACAACAGTGATGTGCAAGGAACAACACAGGCACAGCTGACAGCAGGCCGACACGAGTGGGGCTGGGTGAAACCTGGCCTCGAGGCAGGAGCCAATCATGCCAAGTGCTGCTCTTCACAGCCCTGGCCTGTCAGTGTCATTGCCAGGAGGTGGCTCCAAGACAGAGACAGAGCTCAAAGCCACCAGAACCAGCCCAGCAGGGTGAGCTCGGGCTGGCTGAGTGCTAGGCCCTGGGGCTTTGGCAGCTGCGGTCCATGGGAGCACCCATACTTCAATTTGGGCTCCTCTCCCCAGTGTCCCTCAAGCCCCTCCCACCAGGGGGCTGGACCCCAGACTCACCTTGGACCTGATATTTCTGAGTTGCCGGGTGACACAGGATCTGTCTTTCTTCAAGAAGTCAGGGTTGCTTTTAGATTTCATTATATCTGAGGTATATAATGAAAACAAACAGACCTGTTACCTTTGCTTTCTAAAACCCTCTGAACCAGACTCAATCCTGAAACATTTCCCAAGCTTCCTACTGCAGCATACTTAGGACAATTCCTTAAACAACTCTAAGGGAATTCAAAGCCAATAACCATAAAACATGTTAGATCTCTTCAGACCACCACAAAACACCAGCACAATGGGAGAATGTGTATGTGGGGCCCCGCCAGGGCTTCCTGCACTGTGACTGTAGCCCAGAACAGCATTCCCTCCAAAGGGACTTGGTCCCCTCACTCTGGTGTGAGACCTCAATGCTGAGCAGACCCCTAGCCCCATTATCCATGATTCTCCACCTTCCTCCTGGTAGCACAGGGCTGTCTAAAGCAAGATGATAAGGCCAAGGCCTTCTCATTGTCCACCCACCCAGACAGCAGTCCTTTAGGCTTCTTACAAATGTCTACTTAAATACCTGTAACACAAACAGATATTGAGTCATATCACACATCCTGTGCATGTGTGGGGTTTTCTGTTTTTTTTTTGTTTTTTTTTCAGACGGAGTCTTGCTCTGTCGCCAGGCTGGAGTGCAGTGGCGCAAACTCAGCTCACTGCAACCTCCGCCTCCCGGGTTCAAGCGATTCTCCTGCCTCAGCCTCCTGAGTAGCTGGGACTACAGGTGCGTGCCACCATGGCCAGCTAATTTTTGTATTTTTAGTAGAGACGGGGTTTCACCATGTTGGCCAGACTGGTCTCGAACTCCTGACCTCGTGATCCGCCCGCCTCAACCTCCGAAAGTGCTGGGAATTACAATAGGCGTGCACCACCGCACCCAGCCCTCTATTTCTTTAAAGAGACAGATTCTTGCTGTGTTGCCCAGACTAGAATGCAGTGCCTATTCACAGGTGTGATTCCACTACAGGTCAGCACAGGTTTTTTTTTTTTTGAGGCAGGGTCTCATTCTGTCATCCAGGCTGGAGTGCAGCAGCGTAATCATGGCTCACTGCCACTTCCACCTGCTGGGCTCAAGTGATCCTCCCACCTCAGCCTCCCAAGTAGTGCTGGGACTACAGGTGCATGCCAGCGGTCCCAGCTAGTTTTTTTGTATTTTTTGTACAGACAGGGTTTTGCCATGTTGCCCAGGCTGGTCTTCAACTCTTGAAATGAAGTGATCTGCCCACCTCAGCTTCCCAAAGTGCTGGGATTACAGGTGTGAGCCACTGCGCCTGGCCAGCACAGGAGTTTTGACCTCTTTCATTTTGACCTGAGCCAGTTCACCCCTCCTTAGGCAGCCTGGTGATCCCCTACTCCCAGGAGGTCACCATATTGATGCCAAACTTAGTGTGGACACCTGATCAACTTAGCTTTGTGTGTGACTGCCTAGAACTCCTGGGCTCAAGTGATCCTCCCACCTCAGCCTCCTGGGGAGCCAGGCCTACCACCAAGCCTGACTACTCAAGGTATTTATGGAAAAATGAAGTCTTCCTCCCAGCATCTGTCAGTACATAATCACTATTCCTTGCCTGACAGAAAAAAAGTTGATTTTTTTTTTTTGATATTTTGTGAGCTAGCACATCTTTTCCTGTTTGTGCGTTTTTGTATAACAAGTCAAGATGAAGGTCACATGAAATTATGTATAATCTGGCAAGGTGCAGTGGCTCACACCTGTAATCTCAGCACTTTGGGAGGCCAAGGTGGCTGGATCGCTTGAGACCAGGAGTTTGAGATCAGTCTGAGCAACGTGGTGAAACTCTGCCTCTACTAAAAATACAAAAATTAGCCAGGTGTTTTGTGGCACACTCCTGTAGTCCCAGTTACTGGGAAGGCTAAGGTGGGAGAATCCTTGAGCCTGGGAGGCGGAGGCTGCAGTGAAATCACGCCATTGCACTCCACCCTGGGCAACAGAGCAAGACCCAGTTTAAAAAAAAAAAAAAATTACGTATGAGCTTAAAATGCTTGATAAAATGTTAACTCTTTCATCCTCCCTGCCATCTATTTTTTACAGGGTACCTAAATGTTTTTAACCAAGAAAAAAAAGGGCCAGTCCTGTTGTTCATTCCAGAAAGCAGGGAGCTCTCTCCCATTCTCCACTCTACGGCCTTTTACAGATATTACAGTCAAATCCTAGGATCAAGCAGCTGGTGAGAGCTACTTCTGCCCAGTGGTTGAGTTCTTTAGAAAAACGAGACTTGTTATTATTTCGAAAATATTATGCTGATACTATGGGTTCTCCCTAGAGCAATCAGCACAGTATCCACCGCTGCGATGGGGAGAGCAAGGCCTGTCTGGGGCAGCCGTGTGAGGCTGGTGCTCCTGCTCCACTGGGATGCCTGGGTCTACAAGCATCAATGGGATTCTTCTGCTTCAAGTCAAGCACCGGGAAACCTCTACGACCAAACCCCCATAAGCCCCCCAGCAATAACCGAGAGGGCATGACCCGAGGACACACCATATCCGGACACCGTGGCACTGTCAGGGGACTTTTCCCCCAGCGCTTCCGTTGCAGCCTTGAGCTGCTCCTTCAACCTGCTGATGTCACAGTCAGCCTTAGCCTTCACGATGCTGAGCTCTGTGTAGATGTCTTTGTACTTGTCACTTGCGTACTTCTTGTCCTTGGGAGTGAAATGACAGAGAATGGTAGTTACATCCAGGAAAGAGGAGCACACACAACATGGCCTGTCTTCCTGGGGAATGAACACGGTGGGGAGGCTTGCTGTGGGCGGGAGAGGAGGCTTGTTCACCTCTGTCTTCTAGAGGCAGACAGTGGACAGAGAGGAAAAACCACGGGGCCTGAGGACACGGGCACAGCCATCAGGACATGGCAGGATAATCTCCAGGCCCGGTGAGTGCAGGAGGCAGTTCCGGGATTGCCCGACCAGCCTGGTGTGGCCCTGAGTGACCAGGCCCCGCCCTTGTGGGCTTCAGCCTGGAAAATCCTCTGTGTCTTGGATTCCCTAGGTGACTGAGTGACCACCAATGATTCTGTCGTCTCCCCTGATTCCAGGAGTCCCTGGAGGAGGCGGGTGGAAGCCAGGGGGCGGCCCAAATGGAAATCAAGCCTTGCCTCACTTCACAGGCCTTTTCTCTGGAACATTCTGCCCAAGGCACACAAAAAGCACATATACACTGAAGCTGGAGCCAGGCCAGGCAGGTTGCTCATGTCCACGTTCCCACAGCACCTACCTGCAGGCTGGTCTTTTAAGAGGACTTGATTTTGGAAACCTCCTTCCTCACAAGAGTAAAATCTGCTTCAGAAGAGCCCGTGCTGAGCCCCAGCCTGAGTTCAGGAGGCGCATGTCACCTAGAGCCTGTTCCTGTACCCGCCCTCCTGTGGTGCGGTGGCCTTACCCGCAGTGCCGTCTGCAGCTCATCCTTGAGGGAGCTAATCTCCTGTTTCAGGTACTGTATTTCCGATTCCTTTACCCGCAGTAAGACCTAAAATGACAGATCAGGGACCAACATTCAGGAGCAAAGAAACCTCCAGAGTCTCCACAGCAGGCTGAAGCGTGCAGAGGGCTCTTGAATCACCAGTGAGCAGGGCAGCCTCGTGGTGCCCAATGCGGGGAAGCATCGTTTAAACACCGCTCACAGCTTCAGCCTCACATACAGAAACAGGAAGAGGAAGGAAACGGCCGTGATTCCTCCCAGTGCCAAGGACTCCCTCCTCAGCCTGGGGTGCTGTGAGCTAGACCTGCTTGTCTCCGGGGACCAAGCCCGCAAGAATCAGGAAATGTTACCACTGACACTTGTGTCAGACTCACTCAGCCTCTCTTGCCCGCCCTTTTGGTAAAGCACTCATTTAGTACAAGACACAGGCACAGCAGACAGCGGCCCAACACCTGGACTCGGGGCAGGAGCTGATCACACCAAACACTGCTCCCTCCCAGCCTTGGCCTCTCAGTGTCACTGCCAGGAGGCGGCTCCATGACAGAGACAAAGCTCAAAGCCACCAGAACCAGCCCAGCCGGGTGAGCTCTGGCTGGCTGAGTGCTGAAATTTTAGCATATTTTAGGGTGAAATTTTAATTGAATGTGGAGAAATCTAAGTGCCTTCCTAAAAGGACACCCTATACTCCAGAATCCATCATTCTAACATAAAGCGAGCCTCCCTGACTTAAGCTGCAGCAGCCACATGGCTACAGAACATGTCCTTCTGAGTGGTCAGTGTTTGTGGCATGGCAGAAATGGAGGGGAGTGGGTGGAGTGAGATGGGGTCAGGATCCCCACAGCCTCTCGAGGGCTCCACTCGGCTAGTGGCTCTCACGCCACCTGGCAGCTCACTGCTCCTCGCCGCCTCTGGGTGATTTGGATCTTTCTGGACCCTGCGACTCCTGCAGTCTCAGGTCTGTCCCTCCCACAACCCTGTAAGTCAGGGGCCATGCTGCACTCCCCTGGGGCTCCTGGGTGCAGAGCTGAGTCAGGCAGGGCCTGGCTTCTGATGGTACCTCTAGTTCATAGGCATCCTTGCCCTGTGCAAGGGGTGACCCAGTGGCCTCCCCACCGCCGTCCCCAGTCAGCAGCGTCCGTAACCGTGTGATCTCTGCAGCCAGGCGGTTGTTCAGCTCCTGGGGGACAGCAACACAACAGTGACACTCCAGAGCTGCCTGGGGCCAAGTCGCATGACACAACCCGGGAAGTCCATTTCCCTAGGTTCTTTGTGTATCTGTGGAACTGCGTAGGCAGGATCCAATCGATAACCCTTAATTCCTTTCTGTCACAATAACCAGTGTCAATCTGTTCCATGGCTGGTCCCATCTGAGCTCCTGTGGGGTAATCTTTAAGCCACAGTGGTAATGAGTGGACCCAGTCCTGCCTGAGTAGCCTCATACACAGCCCTGTGCAGCAGCCATGCCCCCTGGGAAGGCCTCAGGTGAGAATAGGACTATGTGCCCAGCCCCAGGGGGTGTTTGTGCAGGGTGGGGTCATAGAGGGCTGTTTAATTTGGTGCCCACAGAAAAGCCAATATTGAATGAATCCTGACTTGAACCTTTCAATTAGCCAGGATTTAAATGCACCCCAATTAACTAAGGAGCAAGCAAATCTTTTATTTATTTATTTTTTAGACGGAGTCTCGCTCTGTCACCCAGGCTAGAGTGCAGTGGCGCGATCTCGGCTCACTGCAAGCTCCGCCTCCCGAGTTCACGCCATTCTCCTGCCTCAGCCTTCCCAGTAAATGGGACTACATGTGTCCGCCACCACACCCAGTTAATTTTTTGTATTTTTAGTAGAGATGGGGTTTCACCATGTTAGCCAGGATGGTCTCAACCTCCTGACCTCGCGATCCGCCCGCGTTGGCCTCCCAAAGCGCTGGGATTATAGGCGTGAGCCACCGCACCTGGCCAGAGCAAGCAAATCTTAAGAAAAAAATCTGACAAAAATAAATGTGAGCCGTAAGCCTGACCCTGGGAAGTGTCAGCTCAATCCCTGGGGGACAGGATCCTGGAGGACTGGGATGACCCTGCCAGGCCCTGCCCAGAAACAGTGAGCCAGAGGTTCAGAGGAGCACAGAGAAGACACCAAGACACCCGAGAGTCTCAGAAAGGGTCAAAGCAAGCGTGATGTCATGTGTAAGCAGGTGGTGCACTTGGCAGTACAGCGTTGCTCTAGCTATCCGCGGTGATGTTTCTGACAATACAGATGGCGACGCTGGGTGGCAGGGAGAAGCCTTGGGGCAGGTGACCACTCTGTGGCTCAGGGACCTTCATGCCACTTTGAGGGTGAGGCCTGGCTCCAGCTCCAGTGTGGACTCACCTGACTATGGGTCTACCTGACCTTGAGTGCCCCTGAGTAACCTTGGGCTCACCTGGCTGCAGGCTCACCTGGTTGTGGGCATTGAGCTCCTGGTTCTCACGCTGGCACTGCCGCAGGGCCTGCCGCTCGGCCTCCAGCGCCTGGGCCAGGTGGGCATTCTCCAGGCACTTCTGCGAGTACTGCTCCGAGAGGACCTCCAGTTCCCGCTGCACCGACTGCAGCTCCTCCCTGGGGAAAGGGCAGCACTCACTCCTCTGCCTGCTTCAGGACAAGGCCTCTCAGAGGCCGGTGTCCCTCCTTGACACCAGACACAGCCAAGCACAGGTCAGGCCTGCACAGTCTGTTGTCTCAATCAGCCTGGGTCATACAGAGTAAGGGATCCCTTACAGAGATGGCCTCATGCCCCTCCCCGGTCCTTTCTCAGTTTGACAGTCCTACAGCTAGCACTTCTCTGGGGATGCCAGTCAGGACAGAATCCAGTCTGCAGCCACACAGAACCCCCATTTCTAGAACTCTCTTCTGACTCAGAATTTGTTTTCAGTAAACCCACTTTTGAAGCCATCTGTGTCTGACAGCCAGGACCAGGCTCTACACAAGAGTCAACAAACCAAGCTTCCTGAGGCTGTTCTGCCACCCTGGATCCAGGAGCGCCGTCCTCCTGCAGGTGAACCAGGGATGAGGGGCTTCCAGGTGAGCCACCCTGCTCTGACCAAGGTCAGCGTGAGCCTCTACAGGGTGCTGCTGACTGCTGCCAGCTCCTGAGGCAGGGACCCTGGCTTCGGCTATGCTATAAAGGCTCCTGGTAGAGCCTGAGTGCCGTGACGCTCATGGTGGCCAATCTGTGGGCTTCTGGCTGTGTCAATTCCACCAAGTGAAAAAAGTCTACAGCAGTTATTCTGGTATTGTTCTATCCTGCCTGTGCAGAGAGAATCAGCACGTGTGGTTTTAAACCGCAGTGCTAGTTCTCACTTCTGCCCTGTACGACCAAGCCCAGCTGCCTGGCTCCCGGTGGGCTAGCAGGGCAGCTGTCGAGGAACACATCTGGGCGGTCGCTGGGATAGCCCTGGACAAGAGGGGAGTTTAAGATTTCGCTTGTTACATCTCGTTCTTGGCATTTCAAGGAACAGTCTCTCTGAATAAAGGAGGCCCCACTTGGGCCATATCCTGCACTGGACAAGAGGGCATCTGAGTTGCCCTCAGCACCCAAGGGCCCCAGGCCCCAACTTCTGGAGGCTCCTGCAAAGACACAGGAAGGACCCAGCTGTTGCCTAGTCAGCCACCCCCCAGGGGCCCTCCCAAGGGCAGATGGGCAGGCCAAGCCACTTACAGGTACTGGCGCCGCAGGGCCTCAACATCTGAGTTGACGCTGCTGATCTGGGACCGCTGGCTCTTCTCCAGCTCCCGCTCCATCTCCTCCCGGTGGGCGTTCTTCATGGCTTCGATGGCTGCAGGCAAGGACATGGCCTCAGCACCAAGGGGCCACACCCTTCCTGCTGACAGGGGTGGGGGTGGGGAGCTCCACACAATGGGGTGGCGCCTGCCACTGCTGATGCTTGCTTAGTCAATCAGCAGTTGGATTTTGCATGACAGGCTGGCCCCTCATGAACCAATTCTCTGAGGTGGGTGCAGGCTGGGAGAATTCTCCACGAACACTCCCTCTGGAAGGAATGCACGTTTGGCTTTTTTTTTTTTGGTGTTAGAAGAAAACCAAACTGATTAAATAAATGTCAATGTTAAATTCCAATATGAGTTTATAAAACAAGCAAGCTTTTGTGCTGGTGTATTTTCTTCCTTGGAACTAAATTAACAAACCACTGAGGTGGCGATTACATAAAGGGACGGCAGCACAAGGCGGAGGGGACGTGCTTGTTTAGGGCCACCTGCCAGTGAAGCTACATATCCTCACGCTGACGGCAAGGGCGCTCTGGCCAGAGGTGGTCCCATGTTGACAGGTGTCTGTCAGGGGGAAAGTCACTGGCTGGACTGACACTGGTCAGTCTACTTGTTGGGACTGGAAAGTCACAGGTTGGGACAGCTCCTTGTGTGCAGCCGGCCACAACGGGGCTGTCAGGGGTCGAAGTGTGCGCTCCCAGCTTACAGGCTCTCAAAAGGGACCTAAAATTGGCCTTTGCCTCATAGTGAAGAGTCAAAGAACCCTTCAACAATGAAGTTTACATCTCAGCCAAAAGGCAATTTAAAGGCTGCCATTCCTCTGAGTTGTGTGTCCAGCTCAAAAAAAGCTGGCCACCCACCCTGCCCTCAGGGTTACCCCACTCCCCACCTGAGATGGTGGCCGCTGTCTCCTCAGCTAGGAGGCGGTCTTTCTCTTCCCGAAGTTTCTCTAGCTCCCGCTGGTGCTGCCTCTGCAGATCTTCAATCTTCTTCTGGTGCGTTTCTTCCATTGCTGCAAACCCTCGCTCACACGTGGCCTGCAAAATGCAAAAGGGACTTCATCGACTTCTTTCTTTACCTCTAAGTTGGGGGCCCTTTTTAATAAAGGAGCCAGGAATCCCACCCCGTCCAGGCCCAGCTGTGACTGGGCACTCACTGAGTGTGCTCCACCATGGGCGCCCTGAACAGGATCCCTGGGGCTGCCTGGGGATTCTCAGCAATGCCATCAGAGCATTCAGAAAAGGGTGTTACCAGTCAACTCTACCTCTTATTTCTGTGACTGTACTGTGCCCCATTTCTTCCTGGGAGAAGGTGGCATGGTGGGTGGGGAGAGGCTGCTATGAAATGGAAACCAGCCAATCCCGGACCTTCCTGCGTTGCTGCCAGGTGGGACCCACAGGAAGGAGGAGAGAGCACGTGTGCAGAGGCTGGCTGTGTCTGGTCTGGAGGGACACAGTGAAAGGCCCATAAAACACAGATGAGGGACTTGTCTGCTGGAAGGAACCAAGGCCATTCCACATATAGGGAGTGGCCTGGTGGGCACTGGGCTGGGAGCCTCTCAACCCACAGTGGGTTAGAGTCTACTTCTGGGAGCTGTGGGTTGGGACTCTGCCACTAGCCAGCTGACAACCTCCAGCTGGTCACTTAATGCTCAGGTGTTGACTGAGGGAGTAAGATCAGGCACAGGATCTCCTTCCTTCTAGCCTGTGTCTTCTTTCTTACTCTTTTTTTTTTTTTTTTTGAGACGGAGTCTTGCTCTGTCACCCAGGCTGGAGTGCAGTGGCCCGATCTCGGCTCACTGCAAGCTCCGCCTCCCGGGTTCACGCCATTCTCCTGCCTCAGCCTCTCCGAGTAGCTGGGACTACAGGCGCCCACCACCACGCCCGGCTAATTTTTTTGTATTTCTAGTAGAGACGGGGTTTCACTATGGTCTCGATCTCCTGACCTCGTGATCCGCCCGCCTCGGCCTCCCAAAGTGCTGGGATTACAAGCGTGAGCCACCGCGCCCGGCCTCTTACTCTTTTCTTAAAGAAGGGCACCGATGACATAGCACCTCTGCTAACTCTAACAAGTACATGACAGGAGACCTGCTTTCCAAACTCTCCTGTGCCTCCCTAGAGTGACACAGGCATGCCCCAGGATGGGAGCAAGCCACAACAGGAAGCCCAGGCCTGGTTATGAGAGCTGCGCCCACTAACAAAGCAGGTGAGCGTGCTGCACAGCTGCTGGGAGGGGTGGGTGTGCAGCTATTTTGAGCATGGAGGCACACACTTTCTGTCTAAATCCTTCAAGTGGTCTGCTTCAGAGAAGGGACTAGGCCTCTCACTGAGTTTTAAAAACTGGAAGAACGTGGCCACATTCCATTCCAAATTCAAGTGTGGGGGCTTCCCCACTCTGGGCTCACAGCCTGCACCACTTGGTTAATCTTCTTGCATGTGGATTCAAGAAAGGATACTAAGAAATCCTATCAGCATGCCTGGGCATCTTTCTCTGGGCCCACTTTTGGCGATGGCCAACTCTGAGAGCCTCAGGCAGTATTTCCAAACTCGTGGTCAGTCTGGACTTGACTGCAACCTATGTGCTGCTCTGGGTGAATGTCTCAGCCATTGCCATTATTAACTAGGCATCCCATCCCCTCTCCCAGCAGCTCCACCTGGAAGCATCTGTCTCTTCCTGCCACCCTCACACCTCAGGATGGCTGCAGGAGCTCGGAGCTCTGGAGCTCCTGGTCCTCAGGCCCCAAGGTTGAGCTCTTCTTTCTCCCTCCCACTCGCTTTGGTTTGTATGTGGCTTCTCAGTTAACACATTTAACTAATAGGTCTTTTTTAATTTAAAAAAAAAAAATATGGAATACTTCACGAATTTGTGTGTCATCCTTGTGGAGGGGCCATGCTAATCTTCTCTGTATCATTCCAATTTTAGTATATATGCTGCTAAAGAGAGCACAACTAGTATTAATAGGTCTTTTAAGTCTTATTTTTTTTTCTTTGAGTCTACTTGCTGGGAAAAGTCTTATTTTAATCTGAGTGCTTTGGAATACTATGCAGATAAGAGTCAAAAATCTAACAGAAGCACTGGGACATCTTTAAAGACCCAGTTGCTTCTTTGGAGAGAAATTATATGTTAAAAAATAATTGATCTTAAAAAAAAATGTTAATTTAAGCCAATCATTCCTGGGACCAAAAGAAGTTCCTCGATGACTGCAATCGTGGTGTGGTGGGAGCCTGTGGATGTCAGAGGACGGCTGTTAGGCCAAGACCCTGTCCCCAACGACCCAAGGGGAAATCTGCGTAAAGTGATGAAATCTCAAGGTGCTGTCTATTTACAAGTTCTGTATGCCTGCAGGGGTGGGTGAGAACACCACACCTGGGCTAGAAGCTCCCAGGCACAGGAAGGGACACTACGCAACGGCAGCTAAGGCAGCAGGGAGTGGATGGTGTCCAAGCCCCTGGGAAGGGCCTCATCCCGACCTGCATCATCTGTTTCTCCCTCCTGGTGACACTGGCCCAGCACAATCTCTGGTCAGTTCTCAACATAAGGCAGTCCTCTCTTTTCTGATTTCTTGCTCACTGCTGGTATAATGGCACCTGCATGGGGCCTCCCCTGCACCTGGTTGGCTAACCTAAAGCAGCCTCGGTGTGGAAGGGGCTCTTATGGATGCAGACAGGAAGCAGGGCATCGCTGTGCCCAGGCCCTGCCCCCCATGGACCCTGCTGATTGTCTGGGAAGCTGCAGGGAAGGGCACTAGCAAGCATATTTGGGGTCAAAGCAAAGGTTTGCACAATTAACTTTTCAAGTTGCACCTGGACCCATCTCGGTGCTGCTCTTGGTGAACTGACCACAGTGTCATCATATACACACATTTTCAAAACACAGCTGTTGAAACCTTCTTGAAACTCTTAATGGTTTTTAAAAGGTTTTGACTGATTTGGGGAAAGCATGGTGAAAAAGAGCATCTCAGTTCTCCTGAGGTGCTCGCTGACAACCACACCTGTGTGTCTGGGTGGGGCCGAGTCCATCACACAGAGGTGACGTGTGAGCTGCTGTTTCTATTCAGAGCTACAGGAGTAAGGGGCTGGGAAAAACAGGTGTCCTGCTAGACAGTGGCTGTGAGGATGTGTGGGCAGGAGCACTGGCAGCCGCCTGGGAGTCAGGAGCTCACTGCACAATGGTGCTGGCTCTGTGTGTGCCCGGCTCTGCCACATGAGCGTGGGAGGCACCACCTGAACATGGCTTTTGAGGGGCCCAGTCATCCTAGTCATTTACTGGGGCAGCTTCCTGAGTGGGAGGAACATTAGGGCACAGGTATCATGGTAAACTTTTGAGTCCAAGGAATGACGCTTGACAGCCACACATGGCGGGTGTGGCCTGCAGCTACAAAGGGTGGGGCCAGAGAGCTGGGCCTCCACTCAGCCCACTACCACCTCCAGGGCCTGGCATTTCGCCTTTGTGCTCCAGGACCTCAGGGGTGGGAGTGCAGGACAGTTCTGGGGAAAATCACTTGTAAAGGTCCTGGGGAAGGGGACAGGAGTGGCTGGAGGCTGTGCTCAGTGGGAAAGCTCTTCTCACCAGAGCACACATCATCAAATGCCAGCTCCAGAGAGGGACCCTCTGCCCAACTGTGCTCTCCTAGGGCAATCAGGAGGAGACTGCCCTCCAACCGGGCCCTGGCTCTCCAGAGTGCTGCTGTGAGTACAAGGCTGTCCTCAGGCAGCTGCCTCAGATTTGGGCTAGGACTGGGCCAGGCGGGATTCCGGGGGCAGGGGCAGGAAGGAGGCAAGGCTGGCAAGGGGACTGGGGGCTGCTCTCAGGAAGACAGAGAGGCCGCATTAGGCAGGCAGAGAAGTGCTGGGAAGACTACGTGCTCCTCTCCCACCAGGGACCCTGGCGGCCCTCCTGCTAGCTCTCCTCCTGGTGGAGGACACAGGGGGATGCCGAACAAGAGGCTAAGCCTGCGGTCCACGCCCTGCTGAGCAAGTAGAGGGACAGCAGCATATCCCCTCAATTCTGCCTGCATGGTAGCTGAGCCAGACGTCCCCACACCCACCCCGTTATCAAGGAAGATCTGCTTTGCAAATTGAATGGGGCGTTAAGACCTTAAGGCTCTCCAAGTCCCTCTGGTACTTCTCCCGCAGTGTGGCCGCGTCACCCTCCAGGTCCTTGTGTCCCAGCTCCTCCCGCATGACGTCCATCTGGGCCTCCAGCTCCTGGATGCGCTCCCTCAGCCCCGTCATGGAGTCAGCCTCTCCCTGGGTGGCCTGCCAGTTGGGGGCAGGGGCTGGCAGGGCCTTGGGGTGTGGCCCCTGGTGGAGGCAGAGGGTGTCCTGAAGGCACCTCAGGCTCTGTGAGTAGTGCTCCTGCAGGGTCCTCAGCTCCTCCTCATGGATCGTCTGCAGCTCCCGGACCTTGAGCTGGAACCTGTCCTCCAGGGTCTGTATCTGCTCGCCATGATGCCTCTCCATGTCCTGCCTGTCTCTGACCGAGGCATCCAGCTGGCTCAGGACCCGGCTGCGCTCGGCCTGCAGTGTGCTCTCGGTCCTGGTCAGCTGCTCCACCACGTACCGAATCTCCTCCTCATACCTGCCCCGCAGGGTGAACATGCTCATGCTGTGCTTGCTCTCTGCATCCTCCAGACACTGCTGCTGATGGTCTAGCTGGGCGGCCTTGGCCTTGAGCTCTGCATTCTCCCTTTCAACAATGGCGATCACATCCAGGTACTCGCTCTTCTGCTTGCGGAGAAGCTCCTCGTACTCCTCCCTCAGGGCCTGGGCTACCTGTGCCTGCTCTGAGCAGGAGGGCTCCCGGGTCTGCCAGGACTCCTTGCAGAGCTGGAGCTCCTTCTCATACTCTAGCCGGATTCTGCAGGCCGCATAGCACACCTGGGCCTGAATAATGGCATCCTGAACCAGTAGTGAAGAATACTGACTGAGGCCTCCCAAACAAGTGTTATACGAGAGACTCTGGGACACCTGGAGAAGCTTCTGGCAATCTCTCAGCGATTCCACAGGTGGCAGAGATGGTAAGGCTGCCGCTATCTCCTCTAAGAGGCTGGCCTTCTCCTTTAGCTGCTGGGCAAGCTCCTCCTGAATAGCAACAAAGGCCCCAGGGCTCTGGTCAGACACATGGAAGGGCTCCTGAGAGCCGTCTGAGTCTCGGCCCAGGACTTCTCCTAAGGGGCTCAGATCCCAGGACAGCTGAACACCATCTTCATGGCCCGCTGGAAGCCTGAGGGCTTCCAAGACCTGCTGCATCACTCTCTCAAAGTCTGGGGTTTGGTAGGCTCCCAGAATTTCCCTCAGCAGGCACTTGTGCTGCCGCAGGGCCGTCTGGGTGCCCCGCAGGGTCTCCTGGATGCTCTGTAGCCTGCGGTGGAACGACTCCCTCACTGACTGTGTGGCAAAGCTGAGCTCTGCCCTGACCCATGTGGCATTGGCCAGGATGGGGGCCAGGCCCTGTGGGATGCTCTGCTGTCCGTCTCCTGAGGCACCGACTGCCTCTCCTCCCAGCGTCCCCAAGTGCTTCCTCAGAGACTCAACCTGGCTCCAGAACTCACCATCCACCAGCACCTTCCTGGCCCAGGTGTCTACGGGGGCCCCAGCAGATTCCATCAGTGGCTGTCCTGACCAAGAAATCTCGTGGAGCATTCGGGAGACATCTGATGTTGT
Organism: Hylobates moloch; assembly: GCF_009828535.3. Taxonomy (NCBI): domain Eukaryota; kingdom Metazoa; phylum Chordata; class Mammalia; order Primates; family Hylobatidae; genus Hylobates; species Hylobates moloch. Next base: position 49,467,647 of record NW_026652290.1, on the reverse strand, counting down.
GTTCTTCAGGGAATCTGCTATCTGGCTGATCAGTGAGGCCTCCAGAGCAATCTGGTCAGAAAGAAGCCTCACCTGCTCCTGCTCTGTCAGCTCTGACTGGGAGCACTGCTGCAGGGAGGCAGGCTTCCCATTCTCCTCGGTGCCACCTGTCTCCAGCTGTGCACGGGCCCCGCCATGGGCTGGGGCCGGCCAGTGCTGCAGGGCTTGGATGGCACTGATGAGCGCACTCTCCACACTGGCCAGGGAGGCTGCGCATGCGTCCTGCTCATCCTCCTGGTTGGCCCTAGGCAGAGATCTCAGTTGTTCTCGGCAATTTTCCAGGCACATCAGGGCCTGACTGTTCTTGACCTGGAAGTCCCCAAGCTCTCCAACATGCCCTTCAACCCTCCTGGCCCTCTCCTGCCTCTCCTGCTCCAGCTGGGAGGCCAGTGCGCCAACCTGGAGCAGGCTGGCGTGGAGCTGCTCGCGCAGCTGGGCCTCGGTGCCCGCCCACTGGTGGTGCAGTGCGAGCAGTGCCTCACGGCTCTGACCCTGCTGGCTCTCCAGCCTCACGGTCACGTCTTTGAGCTTTTCCTCTGTGACGTAGAGCTTGGTCTCCAGGGAGTGGATGATGGAGAGGTACGTGTCAGAGTCGCCAGTTGCAGGCAGTACACTGGGTGGAGGCTCTGAGGACATGCTTTCTTCCGAGGGTGACTGGTCCTGGCTGGTGTCGGAAGATGTGCTGCTGGTCCAGGTCTTCTCAGACCCTTCGGGGTGAATGTATCTTTGGCACTGGATTGTGGAGAACCGGATTCTTTGCCTTTTAACACCAGGTGCCCCCTGGTCGGGTTTGGCTGTGCCCTGCTGATGGCCCTCCCTGTCAAGCACTTCCACTGACTTTGGGGGCACCATGCTTTCTTCCCTACTGGGGCTGCCGTCACCATACTCCTCCCCTGGAGGAGCCCCGAGGTCCTCGTCCTCATCCTCAAGCCTTGTGTGTGGGAGGCCTAGAGGTGCCCTAGTGGCTTGGACTGGTTGGCCTGGGAGCAAAGTGCCATCCCTTTCTGTCTCTTTAGGGGTACTCCGTGGCTCTTCTATGTCCTTTGGAGATTCACTTGCAAATTTCCTTAAAATCTCTTCTTTTGCCTGGAGCTTAACTTCTGTTTCCTCTAAGCTGCTCCCCAAGGCAACCATTTTAACCAAAGCCTCATTGAGGTCCTGCTCCTTCTTCTCCAGAACCTTCTCATGTGCTTCCTTAATGCGCTCCAGCTCTTCCTCTTTCTCTCTCAGCAGAGTGTGCATGCTCTGCAGCTGGCTGGAGACCCTCTGGTAGGAGTGCTCCAGGCTCTGGTTGTCGGCCTCTCTTCTCCTCAGCTTTTCCCGGAGCTCAGCTACATCCTCGTCGGACGTGGCCACGCGCTCTGTCAGCTCCTGGAACCGCTGCCTGAGGAGGTCCCGCTCGTCACAGAGGCTCTGCACATGCTCTGCGAGCCTGCGCACGCTGGCCTCTCGTGCCTCCAGCTGCTCCTCCAGCTGGTGCACCTGCTCACTGCCCTCGAAAGTGGCGCTCAGCTTCTCCTTCTGCAGGGTCTTCACCTGCTGTGCCTGACCCTGCAGCTGGTCCTCATAGGCGCTGGCCTTGTCTTCCACCTCCTTTAGGTTCTGCAGCAATGCCTGCTTCTCCTTCTCACAGCTTTCCAGCAGCAGCTCGTAGTTTCTCTGCAGCTTCTCCTCCATCAGCCGCTGGGCCTGCTCACTGGCGCCCAGTTGCTGGCTGAGGTCGGCAATGCGCTCCTGCAGCCTCTGGACCTCCTTTTGCCGGTCCTGCTGCAGCGCCTGCTGTGTCTCCAGGCCCCGTAGCTCCTGCGTCTTCTCCAGCAGCAGGGCCTCGGCACTCTTGAGCTTCTGCTCGCTAGCCCTCAGCTGGCTGCTCAGCGCCGCCTCGCTGTGTTGCCGCTCCTCCAGCTGCTCGCGGACCCGGCCCTGCTCCCGCTTCAGGTCGCCCTTGAGCTTGGCCAGTGCCTGCTCCTTGATGGCTAGCTCGGCGGCCGCATTGCTGAGCCGTGCCTGGAGGCTCCGGATCTCAGCCTCATGGTGCCGGATCGTGTCCTTGGCCTCCCCATAGCTACGCTTCAGGGTCTGAATCTGGTGTGTAATCAGCTCCTGGCGCTGGCACTGGGCTTCAAGCTCACTTTGAAGGTCTTGGTTGACTCTGTGGAGCCTCTGCCAGGCACCCGATGGGGAGGCGGCCACTTCAGTCTTAAAAAAACCGATTAAATACTGGTTAGTAACACTCGGGCCTCCCAGTTCTGAGTGTCACACCTCTGGCCAGGAACAACCACAGAAAGCTCCTTGATGGCTTTGGCTTTTATCCTTTGCACAACTTTATTTTTTTTTCCCATTAAAAAATCCAACAAATTATCTTTTTTTTTTTTTTTTTTTTTAGTAAGTAGCTGCTTCCAGATAAACAGAAAACATGGACAATAACATCAGAAAACAGCTTTAACCAAACAGCTTCTAGGAGAAATAAACCAAACAAAACTGAATAATGGAACACACTGAGAAGCAAAACAGACTAAAGGACAAGAGAGCGCCAGGAAGAGGGACAGGCAGGAGGAGCAGAGCACCTGCAGCTGTTTGTTTCACAAAACAAAAAGTACGCAGTCTTGACAACAAATCCTAAACAAGCGCAGTACGCAAGGTGTAGGTAAATGATGCCACTTCCTTCTAAGACAGGAGAAGGAAGGAAGGTAACACTCGGGAGATGTCAGCAAGGTGACATCCAAACATTTTCCTGTGGAAAGTGTAGTCAGTCCTCTAGAGTAACAGGAAGAACTAATCTCTACCTGTAAGAAGACAAAACGAGGGGGGAACGGGAACCATGGAATAAAATACAATAATCAACAAAACAAACAAACCTTTGTGGAGTTCAGAATAAGAAAAAGTGAAGCATGCAAAAACAAAACACAATGTAAATGAAACAAAACTCCCCACACTGAAAGGCATGCAGAAACAGAACTCATTAATATAGGGAAAAACAACACAAACAAGAGTGAGCTGAGCCCAGCCTAAGAATCTGGCCTGCCTGTGGCTCCCTCTCGGTCTGCTGGCCGGGGAAGCCACAGATGTGACACTCAGTTATGTTAAGTTCAAGTTACACTTCACGCACAGTGTCCAAACCATGCAAGCTCCTCCCAACAGTTAGTGTAGCACCCACCCCAGTAGCTGGCTCCTGACCCTTAACCCCACAGACCCCCTGCTCATTCTGAGTCGTGATTAAAAGCATTTCCAAAGCATAAAGGGTGGTGAAAAGTCACAGGCTATTAGACTTAGGGAAAAGGTATTAAAGACCAGCTTTGCCCTGTGCTGACCAACAGGGGCTTCAGTGTAGGCTCATGCAATTATGCAAGTTAGACAAAGAGGCAGGTTCCTAGGTTAGCAATGTGCAAAGTCCGCTGCTTAGTACAAGTTGAGTATCCAAAATACTTGGGACAAGAACTGTTTCGGATTTTAAAATATTTGCATTCTACTTACTGGTTGAGCATCCCCAATCCAAAAATCCAAAATCTGAAATGCTCCAGTGAGCATTTCCTTTGAGCATAATGTCAGCGTTCAGTTTTGGATTTTGGAGCATTTCAGATTTTCGAATTTGGGATGCTGAACTTGTATCTTTACTACCTGATTTGAAGTCAGTTCTTGTAGGATGAGGCCCAATCAAGAATTAAAAAGATGCTCCTCAAACCTGGAGGGCAAACGCAAATGACCTTGGCAGGGAGGCCCACAGTCACCAGGTCTGAACTGGGCATGGCAATGACTATGGCGGAAGAGGCTGGAGAGGAGAGTCTAGGGCACGTCGGGCAGAAAGAAAGAGAAGGCCCAGGGAGCACATAGGAGAAGAAACAGCAGAGAGTCTGCAAACAGGCAGACTATGGTCAGAGGCCAGCTGAGTGCCCCTGTTCCATCTGCTGCCTGGGACGACTCAGACCAAGGTCAGCGCACTGCGGTCTGGAAATGTAGACACTCAATACATGACAGAGACTCGGGGTCTAAGAGCCGGAAGGGCCCTCAGGGATCACTGGGTCTAAGTCTACACAGGCAGCAGGCTGCCGCTGTAGAGGAAGGGACACATGCACTTGCTTTGGGGGTCAGTAGCAGGGCCAAGTCTTGAACCTAGGACCTTGATTCTAATGTTATACCCTCAGCCTTTGCCGAGAACTTAGGCTCCCTGTTCTGGTACCCCACTTCACTTCTCCTGCAGTATTTATATATCAATCTTCCTATCACAATCTCCTCTACCACTCAATGGGGACAGGAGTATATCTGTTTTACGCCCGATACCTGGCACAGGGCCTGGCACGCTGCAGGAAAAGTCAGCAGACACAGGCACGCCCTTGGGCCAGGCTAGCTCCAGCCTTGTGACACCCCTATATCAGGGCTCTGTGGTACAGGATCTCAGCGGAGGTATCCCGGGTTTCGGCTAGTAGTGGTAAGAGCCCCAGGTCTGCCTGCAGGTGTGGTATAGACACAGATGGGAATGGGGTCCAGTACTAGCTTTGCCACTGACTTGCTGTTGGTTGCAAGCAGGCACTGGACTTGCTGTGTGATTCAATGTCTTCAATCTGTACAACAGGTCCAATATTACTATAGTGAAAACTATGAGAAATCACATGCAAATGTATGGTATTTATAATAAATGTGTATTGGCTACTTTCAGAGTCAAAGGGAAAGGTCACCAAAATGATTTTATTACCAAAAAAAGTCCTTAGATATAGAGGTTTCAGGGAGATTCCCCAAAATGTCATACCAGGAGGGAAAAACAAACAGACCCCCCCAAGCACATTGAGTGTCCAGCCCTGTGGCAGAAGAGCCCAGGGGCGTGAGCTCCCAGGAGGAAGCCCTTGCTCAGCCAAGTTTTGCACACTCCTAGCCTGCCTGAGCATGAACCCTTCACACTGAAGCTCCTGAGCACACCATGGGCCACAGCAGCTCCTCCACCCTACCTGCAGCACATAGCCCTCACGGGCGCTCTGTTCCCGGCCCAGGGCCACCCTCAGCTGGTCCTGCAGGAGCCGGTTCTGCTCCAGAAGGTCTGAGGCCTCCTTCTGGCTCTGCTCCAGCTGTTGGCAAAAAGACACACGTTTATGCAAAATGACAATGATAAACAAAGCAGCTGCAAAGCACATACTCCTTCACAGGTCTTCCATGTGGCCCAAGAGTTTTGGAGTCTCCACATTTCAGCAGATGTGCTGATATGGCCTTTACCAGCAGTATTTGGAAGTGAAGGTTCCAATGCAAGCCATCAGTAACAATGGCAGACTCGGTACCTTCTGGGGACCAAGGGACTACCTTGTCCTTCCCTATCCAGGCAGCCCTGGATGCCCACATACTTCCCACACCTGCTCAAGGTTCCAACATGCACGCCCTATATAGGTGCCAAGGCCCATATAGGATGTTCATCTCTGAGAAGGGGAATGTGTCCACTGGGGAACAAGGGTTTTGCATCTGGAGGAAGACCACCCCATGGGGTCCTTTGGGTGTCCACAGCTGGTCACACAGGCCAGGCTAGGCCCTACAGGGACCACTGTGAGTGGTGGCCCAAAGCAGGCCTCACTCCAAGGCCCACTATGGTCTCAACTGAAACCACTCCATTTGACCAGCTTTACATGATGGATTCCACAAAGTTCTGTTTGCAAAAAGGGTTCCTGTAGTTCCCTTAAACAAGGTGTGGATAACCATGAGTAAGCTATTTTACACTCTTCTTGCTTTCAACAGCTTCAGCTACTCATTCATCCATCCACCTCTTCCCCACACACCTCCCAGGTGCCTCCTGATGCCTGGCCGTGTGCAGGGCTACCCATCCTGCTCCCAGAGCTCGTGCTGAGTGGAGCTGTGTGTGTAGTGGACAATCAGGCCAGTGCCGCCCAGGGTGCTGACAGACTGTGCTGTGAGAGGCGGGGAGACCCCTGACTTTTATTTTTTTTGAGACGGACTCTCGCTCTGTCACCCGGCTGGAGTACAATGGCTCGATCTCAGGTCAGTGCAACCTCTGCCTCCTGGGTTCAAGTGATTCTCCTGCCTCAGCCTTCCAAGTAGCTGGGACTACAGGAAGACACCACCATGCCCAGCTAATTTTTGTATTTTTAGTAGAGACGGGGTTTCACCATGTTGGCCGGATGGTCTTGATCTCTTGACCTTGTGATCCGCCCGCCTCGGCCTCCCAAAGTACCGGGATTACAAGCATGACCCATCACGCCCAGCCGATCTCTGACTTTTAAACAGTGAAGACTGATCCCCTCAGATTGCTGAGCCAGTGTGTCGCCTGCTGGCTGGCCCATTTTGGTAGCCTGAAGTAATGTGAGTTTCAACTGTTATTTTATTTCATCTTGCCTTTGTTATTTGTTAATGGATGAGGAAAATGAAAAAGTACAAGTATTAGTGCTGGTGGTATCTCAGCCTCATACAGTTAATAAAATACAAAAAAGATGAGAAGCTTGAGGCATACCCAAGTGGCAAATCTTTAACAAGCTACTTATGTAAGAGAACACATTTGAAACACAGTGTTGAAAACTGTCCCTAAATGGAGAGTGAAACAGGGAGTTCTACAAAAACTGTAACGCTATACCTCCCCAGCTACGAGACTCCCTGTCCAGACATGTCAATCCACCACTGAAGTTCTGCAGACTGGATTTCTGGATACATTTCCATGAAAGAACATCTTATTTTATAGTTTGGGGGCCAGCTTGTTCATCTCTGTACCTAGGTGCACTGAAGGCCTCATGGAGCAGTGACAGCCACAGGGCAGCCTTCATCCACGGCCTACCCCGCCTCACCACTGCCTTCTGCTTCACATCCTTACGACCTGGGACCCAGCTGTCATCTCCTGCTGGATGCCCCGGGCTTCAGATCTGATCGCCGTCCCCAAGCCACTGTAAGAGCACCTGGGGCTGGTCTCTGCCTTCAGCTTTGACCTGTCCAAGCCAGGGCTGCCTAATGCAAAAGCCTTGCCCTGCTCACACCCCTCCTGCCACCGGGAGTCAGAGCAAGGAAACCATCTGGGCCCTGCAATGCCGTTTGCCTCTCAATGGCAGGGGCCCGCACCATCGGACGAATTCCTCTGTGCCTGGAAGGCCCCCTTCCCTGCCCTGCATGCACTGGCATGCTCCCACAGCTCTCAGGTCTGCCTCAACTATGAGGACTCATCTGTGCATCTGTCTCCCTTAGGGGTCTGCAAGTCTCTCGAGGGTAGGACGGTGTAGATGAACCCCTCATGCCACAGCTGGGCACAGCTGATGCTCTGGAAAGGCTGCTGGGAGTAGGGGGAGGATCTGGTCCCAGGCCATTACCTCCTTCTCAAGCAGAGAGGTCAGCTCGTGTGTGGAGAGCCGGTCACCCCCATCTTCAGAAGACAGGTGGACGGGGGCAATGGGCACCTGCTTCTCTTCCCGGAGAGGCGTGGTCTCCACCTGATGCCACCGCTGCTCGATCTCCACGTGGACGTTATGCGTCTTGAGGTCGCTCACAGGCAGCCCTGGGCTCCGGTCCACCTCCATGCGTAGGGCTGCATCCTCAGTGCCTGGCCCGTCTGTGGCGTCAAGCATCCCGAAGCGCTTGCGGCGCTCCTCTCGCCTCCGTGCACGCTCCCGCTCCAGCTCCCCAGGCTCTGCCTCAGGGCGCAGGGGCTCTTGGGTGTCAGCGGGCCCCGCGCCACCCACCCGCTCCTGAGCCAGGGCCTGCTGGATGGGACGGAACTCAGCCCAGTCAAAGGTCTTAGAGCGGCCCTCTCGCCTCCGCTCCCGTGCGCGGCTCCTCTTCTGCTCAGGGTCCGGCTCCCCTGGCTCTGCCTCTTGCTTCTCAGTAGGCCTCGGGCAGGTCTCAAAAGAGGAGCTGCTCTTGTTTTTTTCCTCTGGCAACGAGCTGTGGGGCAGGAGGATGGACATAGCCTGTCAGGGGCGGCTCTGGTGTGGCCTGCCAGGCAGAAGCTGGCAACGCTGAGCCATGACCCAGCCCCTGTGGGCACCACATCCTTTTTCTATCCTAATCCCAGCTTCCTAAGTGCAGGGAGGACAGGAATATTCTGCCTTTACCCCACATCCCTTCCCAAACTGGTTCTGAGTGGGAGAGGGGGAGGGGGATGGGGAGGGGAGGGGAAAGGAAGGGAAAAGAGCCTCAGAGAGGTGAGGTTTCCCACATGATGACACTAGGAGGGTCCCTTGACTGAAGAGGCTGTGAGGGGCTCACTGTGGTGGCCCCGTTGCCAGGGTATGGAGCCAGGGGAGTCCCAGGACTCCCACAGCCTCACAGGCATGACGGGCCAGCCCTGCCTTGCTCAGGGCCAAGAACTGCATTAGGCTGCACCTGGGCACAGCCACCGTACCTGCCTGGTGAGGCCTGGCCTCTGTGCACCCCTGGACTGGACAGTGGTGACAGAATGAGGGAAAACTAGCACTTCTCTAGAAGGGCTTACCTTTTAATAAGCAGGTAATGTGATCAGATCTGTTTTTTTTTAGTTTTTTTTTTTTTTTTTTTTGAGATGGAGTTTCACTCTTGTTGTCCAGGCTGGAGTGCAATGGCGTGATCTCGGTTCACCACAACCTCTGCCTCCTGGGTTCAAGCGATTCACCTGCCTCAGCCTCCCGAGTAGCTGGGATTACTGGCATGCGCTACCATGCCTGGCTAATTTTGTATTTTTAGTAGAAACGGGGTTTCTCCACGTTGGCCAGGCTGGTCTCAAACTCCTGACCTCAGGTGATCCCGCCTGCCTCCCAAAGTGCTGGGATTACAGGCGTGAGCTACTGTGCCCAGCCTGAATCTATGTTTTTTTTTTTTTTTTTTTTTTTTTTTTGAGACGGAATCTCGCTCTGTCGCCCAGGCTGGAGTGCAGTGGCGCAATCTCGGCTCACTGCAAACTCCGCCTCCCGGGTTCATGCCATTCTCCTGCCTCAGCCTCTCCGAGTAGCTGGGACTACAGGCGCGCGCCACAACGCCCGGCTAATTTTTTTTTTTTTTTTTTTGTATTTTTTAGTAGAGACGGGGTTTCACCGTGGTCTCGATCGCCTGACCTCGTGATCCGCCCGCCTCGGCCTCCCAAAGTGCTGGGATTACAAGCGTGAGCCACCGCGCCCGGCCTGAATCTATGTTTTAAAAGCCCAATCCAGCTGCTGGCCTGACAGATGGATCAGTATGAAAGGCTGGGACCTCCTATGCGTGAGGGAAACAGGAGGCCGAAGTGGCCACAAGTTCACACCATGCAGTAGCCAGAGGCTTGGAAAGGAAGGCAGAAGGGGAGAAGGACACTGGGTTACCTGCCACCTTGAGGAGGCAAGCGGCAGCCAGCAACGGGGCATGAGCTGTGCAGGTCGTGCTCACGGCACTGCTACCTGCCCTGTAGTAAGTGGAGTGAAGTCAGGTCTGCCTGAGGAATCCATGTCTAGTCTCCATCTGCTAGAAGCAGAGACTCCTGGGGAGGCCTCGTCTGCCATAGGGCAGGGACAGGGACAGGGACATTGCTGATGGCAATTTGTCAAGGAGCCTGGGAGTGTTTGAGGCAGAGGTTTGTAGACTCTAGGGATAGGCCCCAGAGACTGCCAGCTGGTCCGAGGCTGACTGAGTGGCCCCTAATCTCACCCAGGCCCTCAGAAGGCAGTTGCAAGCCCACCTGGGGGCAGTGAGGGCCCAAGGAGGAGCTCCAGGGAGCTCATGTGTTTCAATTAGGGCCAAAAGGAAAGGAGTCTTTAAAGAGAGAACCAAGGAAAAGAGGAAATGGTTGCCGTCACCACCTGGAGCAAGGGTCACCTGTCCAGGCAGCAATCGAGTGAGAGGCAAAGTGCTTCAGAGCAACAGGATCTGCAGGTGTCCACAGTAAGAGCATGCTAACATCTGGATGAAAATGACATAGGGCAGATCTTGTGACGTCACTGAACTAAGAGCTCCTGGCCATGGAGAGTGTCAGGATGACACACAGGGCAGGGCATGCATGGAGGCCCCCAGCCTGGCACTGACAGCTGCCAAAGTCACAGCCACACCAGAACTGGCCGCACTCCCCAGGAGAAACCTCCCCACAAGGCTCCTCTAGCGCCAAAGGCAGGAAGCACCCTGCAACTTCCCCACCCCAGGACTTCCAGATGGCAATGAGAGCAGGACGAGGACAGCAGTTTCTGAGACTGCAGTTTGTTTTCATGCCTCCTTGAGATTTTGCCTGGCAACACTAAAAAACTCACATTTTTCCTCAAATAATAAAAGCCTACACAGAGGAAGAATAAATGCTGAAAACAAACTGGTAGAGGGTGAGCACTCTACCAGACTATGCAGATATGCTAGATTATGAAGTAATTCTTAGTCAGGAGGCCAACTGCCAGGTCAATTTTCATATGAGAGCAAAACCCTTGTCTCCTCATTCATTCCTCTGGGCCCAAAGCCCCTGCACGCAGGGAAGCAGGCACTCAAGCGTGGAGGTGCCTCTCCTGAGCTGTGTGCAGGCACAGGCATGTGCACAGGTGCATTCCTGACACCTGCCCTGGGACATCCCAAAGCTGACTTCTTCCAGACAGGATTGCCAATCTACAGCACCGAGCCCAGGCCTGGCTGGGAAGAGGGGCAGGAGAGGACCTCAGGCCAGCTACCCATATGCACTGCCCACCACTCCCCGTCCTGGACCCCCGTGATAAGCTCTGTCTGCTGCCAATAGCCTGGGCAAAGAAGCTGAGGCCTTTCTCACTTTGCTCTGGTGGCTTCCTAAAGGTGCTTGGAAAAGAGCACTTAGCTCGTCAAGCTTGGGTGTCTGCTCCTAATGGGAGAGCCATGGAGGCAGTAGCTGAGGCCACCACAGGATGTGGCCCCTGGAGGGCGGGAGAGCCTGCTGCAGCTCTGGGTGCCTCCTGCTGGCTGTGCACGAAGACGACTTGTCACTAGCCAACAAGCCAGCTCTCTGCACAGGATCCTGAGAGACAGAAGGCAATGTGTCCTGGTCACGGCCTCTTGGCCTTACTAAACAGTGTTTGTTTAATAAATGAAGTCATGAACAAATGACAGACACAGAAAAGAGGACTATAAAGAAATCAATTTAGGAGTTCTTTCCTTCTTATGTAAAGAGGTGTGGAGTCGCCAGGAAGGAGGCAAAGGTTTGGATACAGAATGTGCCTTTAGGCCGGCCGTGGTGGCTCTTGCCTGTAATTTCAGCACTTTGGGAGGCCAAGGCGAGTGGATCACCTGAGGTCACAAGTTCAAGACCAGCCTGGCCAACATGGTGAAATCCCATCTCTACTAAAAATACAAAAATTAGCCGAGCGTGGTGGGTAATCCCAGCTACTTGGGAGGCTGAGGCAGGAGAATTGCTTGAACCCAGGAGGTGGAGGTTGCAGTGAACCAAGATCACGTTACTGCACTCTAGCCTAGGCAACAAAACAAGACTCCAAAAAAAAAAAAAAAAAAAAAAAAAGAACGCACTTTTAGGTCAAAGCTTCCATGGACAGCCCCTGCTGTGACATTGCCACACCCAAGCAGCCTAACCCACAGCACAAGAAACACATTTGAGATGTAATCTACATCGCATGACCTGAGAAATGGCACCAGAGGTGCTCAGATGCGTGGAGGCTCTGAAAGTGGGGACAGCAGAGTTCTGGCCATCAAAGGACCAGCCCTCACACTGGAATCTTCTCTGCTTTTTTTGTTTTGTTTTGTTTTGGATATGTCTGAGTCTTCTGATTCTCCACTTTCTTTTAAAATGAGAACTAGGTCTTTAACCTTCAGGGCAGGAGGAAGAAAGCCCAAAGCAAAATCTGAGGAACACGAACCACAGAATGTTAAAACAGGAGAGGGTTTTTCAACTTGGCTGCACAGAAATCAAACAGACGTAGGAGTGAGGTGAAAAGAAGGCCAAGACAAAGAAGCGCTGAGTGGCCTATGGATGCCGCACACGGGGCCACCCTCCCACCAACAGAGCCAAGGCCTGAGAGCACCGACTGCCGGGCTCAGGCTGGTCTGGCCAGGTGCCTGCTGACACAGATGGAAGATTCTCCACCAAAGCCCAGTTCTAATGACCAGCACACATGCTACCTGCAAGATGAAATCGCCTGGGCTTAAAAGAGAAAAGAACCAGAAATGTTTGTTCTGATTACTTGGGACAGGAACCTGAGCAACAGAAGGACATAGGAAGGAAGGAGCAGCAGACTGGGATGCACTGAGCTCAGGTCTCAGACTTCAGACCTGAGTCTGACACTGCCCTGGCAGAAGTGGCACCCACAAGAGGCACAAGGGGCTCCCTGGTGTCTTCACCATCCTACCTGGTCACATCCGGGGCAGTGGTCGGGTGCACGTGCTTCATAATGGTCTGGATCCAGTTCCGCCGAATCCCAGACGTCATGGCTGACAGGGTAAACTCGCCCTCCTTTGTCTACAGAGAAAAGATGAGGCACCATCAGTGACTGTCCCCTAGGGTACCTGCTGCCCTCCATCTCCAGAGAAGCTCCCTGCACTGGGTACAAAGTCCCACAGGGAGAAAGGCTGTGACTGGGTGACCCTTCTAGGAGCGCCACATGTGCCCACTACTGGGACAAGAGGGAGCTGGAGAGCAGGAGATGGCAAAGCTGCGGGAGGGACGTGTATTTGTGGCAATGGTAAATCCGGTATCTTCTCTCAGTAACAAGCTCACAGTTACTGAGCACCCACTACATACCAGCAGCCTGTCCATTCAGAGTAGGACACTGCACCCCTCTTTAAGGAGTTCCCAGCCTCGGGGGAAGGGCAGAATCAGCATGTGCTGAGCAGTGGTGGAGGTGGGGAATTGGGAAGGGCGTGTGTGTTGGGTGTGGGGAGTGGCACCTGCAGCCTGCACTCACGCAGGCACACGGCATGATGGGGCCCGGGGAGTGGTTAAGAACAAGGGGTATCAGGGTCTTGTTGGTGGCACTGAGAAAAGGCAGGGAGACCTGCTGGGTGGTTACTGCAGCTGTCCAAGTGATGAGAATTAAGGTGATGGCAGGGGACGGGGCAGCTCAGAAGTAACAAAAGGGGTCTGGACAATGTCTGGCTGGTTGGGTTGGGGAGCACCTAGGACAAGCCCTAGACTCCTGCTTGGATGAGGTGGAGTCTAGGGCTTGTCCTAGGTGCTTGTGCAAGGTAGCAGGGGAGAAGCCTGTTTTAGGTGGGGAACGGGGCAGCAGGTAGGACAAAGCAGCAAAGAGCACATGGCTCTGGGACATGACCGCTGCGCCCCTGAGCAGACCTGCCTGGGTACTTTCGGAAAGGGGAGGGCCAGTGGCCTGCATGGAGCTGGAGGCCTGCTTCTGCACCTACAGGCACCTGCCCAACAGAAGTGAGGGCTGCAGCCCTGAACTGAGAGCTGCTCACAAGCAGACTCAGCAGCCAGGTCAGTAGGGAAGCTGACGGCAGGATGCAATCATGAGGATGGTTTTCGGATGGGTGCTAGTGGCCTGGCCAGAAGCCAAAACAGGAGATCACGCACCGGCCTGACATGCCACAAAGCACAGCCGGGAGGGACCTGACCTGCCCCTCCACATGCCCGATCAAGACACCGCCACTGCCCAGCTCGGTCCTCCATCAGTTCTCATATCCACGTGAGCTGAGTTGGGGGTCCCACCTTCTCCTGGGTCCATCCTTCTCCACCCCCAGGTGTGGGTGTTGCTGGAGTTTGGCCTCAGCGCTCCACATTCAGCTGTTTTCTCCAGCTGAATTTTCTTTCCCAGCAGCTGCCTAATGTTCTCTGAGAGCCCATCATGCCTCAAATGGATCACAGCCGGAATTCCAGGGGATCCCCCTGCTTCTGTGAAGTCAGCTCTTCTGCTGGCTTCTAAGTGGGCAAGGCCTTCTTGCCAGGTCCTGGCCCTGCCCTCACCTCTTCCTCCCAGGTGCCGCTCCTTCCTTTCTTGCCCAGCTTTACTGTGCCAGCCTGGCTCCTTTCTAATGGACCTGCATGTCCTGCCAGACATGTATCATGAACACACAACTGACTGGCATCTTCTAACACCCTTCAGTGCTCTCCACAAACACTGGACCAGCGCCAACCTGACTCTCCACCCAGCACTCTACCCCCGACTGGCTCTGTGCTCTCTGTGCCACCACGTCTAGAGTCCAGTTTGGGACATGCTTTCACACTCATCCCTCCTGCTGAGCCTCGAGGGATCCTTCTCCAGGAAGCCTCCCCCAGGAAGCCTTCTCCATACTGGAAGGATCTCCTCATTCCTTAGAACTCTCAGTAGTTGGGGTTCACAGAAAGTCGTCAGGATAAGCCCTATCAGGGTGAAGTGAGGAGGGGTTGATCAGTGGGTGAGAGTGGCTGATGCCCTCATTTGTCACTAGGAGAGCGGGGCGAGTTCTCAGACTTCAGGTGTGCCCTGCCTGGAGAAAGCTGCTCCTGAAGATGGGAGGTGGACGGCAGGAGAGGAGGCTCACCGGGCACTATGCCCGCCTACCCCTCCCACAGGGGATGAGGACAGAGGGGCCTCGAAACTTGGGCAGTGCAGGCCACTAAGAGCAGACAACTCACACCTGGCCCTGGTGCCAGGCTGTCAGTGTAGCCTCCAACTGTGACTCAGCTCCTCTCGCAGATGCCTGCACACAGGAAGCCACAGCCAGCAGCCCAGTGGGCTGGCGGCCAGGATTTTCTTAGTAAATGAACACACTGGCCTTTGGGTCTATACTTCAGTCTCCTCTAAGTTGGGTCAATCTGAGTCAGCCCCAAATACTGGATCAACTCTCAACATAGCAATACAATTGAGTTTCTGGGCCCCAAAATTTGAAGGTATGACCCTGCTACAGGTGAGCCCACCAGAGTCTAGCCTTGTGTGAGAAACCAAGTCCCAGGGCCAGGGCCCAGCCCCATGGGGGCAGCTCTCTACTCACCACACTCTCCACCCATCTTAAAGCCCTTGCGAGTGACGAACTAACTTTACCCAAAGAGAGGCCTGGCCTCTGTCCTAGCTCCTGGGAGGTAACTTCCAACCCTTGGAATTTCCTGAATGACTAGAGTCTTTGTTACTCATGGTGGTACCCTGGGACCCCACCTAACACTTTATGCTGACAAGACAACTCAGGGTGGAGGCTGGCCTGGCCAGAAGCAGGAAATTAGAGGAAACCCATTAAATCAGAGGGTTGGGGTTTGGGCCACGTGAAAGTAGCCAACCATGGCAGGAAGGGCTTTAGGTGGAGTTCAACTATGAGGACAACTCCATCAACCACAGCAGCTATAGAGCCTCCTAAAACTCAACACCGGAGCTCAGGTGGGCTTCCTGGCAATGTTCTGGGCACTGCCCCACATCAGGGCTAAGAGGACACTGTGTCCCCAAGGATGCAGAAACTTTTGGCATCTGTGACTCTCCCAGTCCCAGATTCTACTCCACATGGCTCTCCTTTGGCTGGTTCTGACTTACATACTTTCTCTATAATAAAACTCATTGTAAAGACAGTACTTTCCTGAATTCTGTGAGTCATTCTAATGAATTTTCGAAACTGAAGGTGGTTTTGGAAACCTCCGGACTCACAACTGGTGTCAGAAGTGGGGGCACGACTGGGCACAGTGATTCATGCCTATAATCCCAGCACTTTGGGAAGCCAAGGCAAGTGGATCGCTGGAGCCCAGGGGTTCAAAACCAGCCAGGGCAACATGGTGAAACCCTGTCTCCCTAAATAATAATAATAATAATAATAATAATAATAATAATAATAATAAAATTAGCTGGGCATGGTGGCATACACCTGTAGTCCTAGTTACTCTGGAGGCTGAGATAGGAGGATCGTTTGAGTCTAGGATTTCGAGCCTGCAGTGAGCCATGATTGTGCCACTACACTCCAGCCTGGACAGAGAGTGAGACCCTGTCTTGGGGGAAAAAAAAAGAAACGGAGGCAGATGTGGCAGTTGGGAGGATTGTGCTCTTAACCTGGAGTCTGGCTGACTGCAGGCAGCCCTTGATCCACATAGTTTTGAAGAAACAGCCAATGAGAACCATTTTGTCCTACCAATAAGTTTTTTTTTTTTTTTTTTTGAGAACAGTGCAATGCCTTGTTCATCTGAGTACCTCACAAGATTTTGGGAAAAAATAGTCTTGTAAGTAAATGAATGAACAAACAAACACATGAATAAGTGAGTAAAAAACGGATGTAAATAACTGACTAACACTTTCATTCTTATCCCCCATACCCCACATCCTTCCAATTGCCCCAACTCCAGCATTACAAAAAACAAAAGAAAAAAAGAAGCTTCAGAAACAAAAAGGCTTTAAGCAGTCTTCAGAAAAAAGATACTAATGTCTAATGTACTGTTCACATTACGAATTGGGGAATAGGGTCAGGTGCCACAGGACAGAGGTGTCAAGGGTAGTGGGAAAGACTAAGTGCCGACCACACACGCTGCATCAGGCCTGTCCAGAAGTGCTCCCAGCCCAGACATTAGGCACTCTGACATGTGTCCCTGCCTGTCAAGCCTGTGGCCCCACTTCCATCCCTGGACTCACATGTATCTGGAAGCCATAGTTTCTCTGAACTGGATACTCTGTGACGTCGTAACATGTAGACAAGTCAATTTCCCCATCCAAGTCGGCTGCCTGCAGAGAGAAGTGAGAATGTCTTGAGATTTTTAGGAAGTAGAACCAATGCCTAGATGAGCAAATTCCCATAAGTGATTTCCTGCACTGACTTTATTTTTAATAGTATACACACTGACAAGTGAGGATACCGTCTATCCTACTACTGCATGACCCAGGCCCCTCCCTGGGTGCAACCACACCACCATTTGTCCCTGTATCCAGCCAAAGACAGTCCACGCCAGTGGTCCCCAAACATGCTGCTGTTGAAATCCCTTCATACTCTTAAAAACTGGGGACCCTAGAAGAGCTTCTGTTAGGTGGATTTCGTCTATTGATGGTATTTACCATGTTAGAAATTAAAATGTAAATATTTAAAAATTTTCAATTTAAAACTATTTAAACATATTTTTAATTTTAAATATATTATAAAATATATTTTATATATTTAAATATATATGAAAATATATATTAATACAAATGCAAAATTTAAATATATTTGTTCATTTGAGAATAAAATAACATTTTAAAATAACAATTTGATTTAACAATCAGTGATAAGAGTCACACTGCTTTGAATTTTTGCAAATCTAACATCTGTCTTCAGAAAGGACAGCTGGATTCTTGTTTCTGCATTCCATCTGTTCAATACAGGAAGCTTTTTTTTTTTTTTTTTGAGATGGGGTCTTGCTCTGTCACTCAGGCTGAAGTGCAGTGACACGATTTCAGCTCACTGCAACCTCTGCCTCCCAGGTTCAAGTGATTCTCTTGCCTCAGTCTCCCGAGTAGCTGGGACTACAGATGACCACCACCATGGCCGGCTAATTTTTGCATTTTTAGTAGAGACAGGGTTTCACTATGTTGGCTAGGCTGGTCTCAATCTCCTGACCTCAGGTGATCCGCCTGCCTCGGCCTCCAAAGTGCTGGGATTACAGGCGTGAGCCACCGTCCCCGGACAACAAAGGAAGTATTTTTAATAGCTTTTTCAGGTAGTTGTGGCTGTTCTTTGACAAGTAGTAGGCTCTTAAAGGTTAACTGCAATGTGGTATCTGAAATCACGCCCATGAACTCTCTCTACTGTGTTACATTAAAACCCAGGCATGCTTTTGTAACATTAGGTATTGGTCACATGGAAAATATTAAGTTATGCACAGCTTCCAATTGTCTACACATTTCATTATGCAATATTAAAATAATCGCCTTTGCTAATACCACCACCTATTTCATCAAGAGAGTGTAAGTAAAGGGAAGTTCATGATGGTGAATACAAATTTTCCCAAGTTCTAATTTTTGCTTGGAAGCTCAAATTTTATCACTGGCAACAAACTCTGTCAGTTGTTTTCCTTAGAGGAATGAGCTAACTTGGTTCATTTTCATGAAAATATATGCCAAACACCCAAAATTAATGACCACAGTTTTGCCTATCAGTTGTTTTTCAAGTAAACGTGGTGCTCCAAAAGAAGCTGCTAATTTAGCTGGCAACTCAAACAATAACACAAGTCCTTTCCATGAGAAAGCCTGCATACTCCAGTATGCAGCCAGGTGATGCTTACTTTCCATTTCAAATCACAGAATATTAAAAAGATGGGCATTTAAAGATTGAGGCTTCATAAAATTAGTAACTTCTGCTGCTCCTTCAAGGACCTTTATTTATTTTAAGACGATTATTTATTTAAAATGTATGGCAGTGAAGAATCCAGTGATCAGTGATCCAGCCTGTTGCTACAGATGGGGCTGTGCCAAGTGCTAGTGGCTTTACCTCCCATTGCTTTTGCACCATCAATGCAGATGGTCACACGCAAAAAAAAAGTCAATGACATCTTAATATTACAAATTATTTTAACCATCGCTGCTCTCCTGAAAGGGCCTCAGGGACCCCCAGGGGTCTACAGACCACACTCGGAAGTGCTCTTCTATGCACACGCAACCAAACACTTGCACAGGCTCCTTACTTCCCCAACGTTGAACACCACCAGAGGCCCACCGCCCATACTCTCCTACCCCTACTTCTTATCACTACCGCCTTTTCTCCTTCAGTCTGTAAAGACTGGCTCAGAGTATTTAATACATACCCCGGCCCTTAATGATGGGTATTTAGGCTCTTTCTAACCATCTGGCTGTTACAAACGTGTGGGAATGACTAACCTGAAACACAGATGTTTTTCAATATGTGGGAGTTATCTGAGGGATTCCTGGAGTGGAACTACTAGGGAAAAGGCAAAAGAGACTTGCCAAATTGTTTAGAAGAAGTTATTTTATTTGTAGGTGAAGAAACAAAGAACCCCTTCTAGTTGGTATTTGACCACAGAATCAGGACTGTCCGGGGGCCTAACAAAGCTCATCTATCATATCCTGTCCTTGTCCAGAAGGCAGGGCACAAGACGTAGTTCAATTCTTCCAACTCCATTTACCATGAAATCTCTTTGTGGAAAAAACAAAATTGTTCATCCTGAGTTTTCAAATTTCAGTGTTTTTCAAAGAACAGAGAAAAGAAAAGCTTCCCAAACCCACTGCACTGGGCACTTAATTCAAGGCCTTGAGGAAACCCGGCATCACAGCCAGGAAAATGATCACAAGGACAAAGGCTGGTCTTGTGCTCACCTTCCCACCAGGTCAGGACTGGGAAACCCAAGAGGGCAACATGGAAATACCTTCAGCAAGGTAACACCACCGAAGGCCGTTGTCCTCAGAAGTGGGGACATTAGCCCGGGGGAAGCAGATCTCCTAGCCCCAGATGCCGCCTGGACCCCTCCAGCTGTCTCCACAGCAGAGGCAAAGCCCAGACACTCACCTCCTCAGCCACTGAATCCCTGTAGTATCTCAGGCTTTGATCGGCGAGAACAAACCAGTGTTTCTTCCACTAAAGGGGAAGAAAAGAAAAATGACTTGACTACCAACTCCCATACAGCAAGCCTGCCATTCCATGGCGATGCACAGCCAGAGCCTATGGGGCCCTCCCAGAGCACAGGGAAAGCAGGGGACAGGCTGGCCCCTCCCTTGACAGCATACAGAGGACTCTGCTTGGATTGCAGGCAGCCATGCGCTCACGCCCTCAGGACGCTCATTAAGCTGTGACCCTCCAGTGAAGAGGCAGCACAGACAGCTGAGCAGGCCTTGGCTGTGGGCTCTATGACCAGTGGTGTGGCTGGTGGCCAGGCCGTGCGGTCCTCAGTAACTACAGAGGCTGCAGACAACAGGCTGGGCCCATCAGAATGGAAAGGTGGCTGTGAAATGGCATCTCCACCTGCAGGTGGCAGCCCGCAAGCCATGGCCATGTGGCCTCCTAACCAGCAGGGGTAACTAACCAGCTAGAGACCAAGTCTTCACTGTGAGCAGTAAGGAAGGGAACTTGAGTCTTCATGCTAGGCCAAGGGCATTTGATATGGAGGAGGAAGAAAGAGGATGTCTTGGGATAGCAGCTCAGGAAGCAGGAAGGGAGTGCAGATGGGCTGGGCATCAGGGCCTCTTAGGTTAAGGACCCAGCAGGCTTCTCTTCATGCCTCCTTGGGAGGCCTGGCCTTCCAGCCCATGGCACAGGGTCAAGGTGGGCTGGCAGGTCCAGCCTCAGATGGCTCTTCCTGCTTGAGTCTAATGGCAAGAATGTACCATGTTTGCTCCTTCCAGGGCT
Source organism: Hylobates moloch (assembly GCF_009828535.3). Lineage (NCBI taxonomy): Eukaryota > Metazoa > Chordata > Mammalia > Primates > Hylobatidae > Hylobates > Hylobates moloch. The sequence goes on along the minus strand of NW_026652290.1, from coordinate 49,447,508 downwards.
AACACTGCCACTGCAGCTGAGGGGTCTCTGGCATGAGAGTCTTGCAGTGCTAGGCTACTGTCTACTTGGCTGGCTTGCATGGAAACACAAGCCAATCCCACAGCCAGAAGAGTTTCTTTGTCCCTGGGGAAGTCAGGCCCCTAAACAACTTTTAGGAAAGATCACCAGGTGGGGGCTAGTGTTACAAGGCATCCCTAAGGCCTGAGGCCAAGACCCCCTTGCCATCAGCAGACAGGCCTACCAAGTGCCCCTCCAGAGCACCCCCCACTGCAGAAATGAAGGCTGTGTGCCTGCACTTCTAGGAGCAGATGGGAGTCTCAGCTGCAGCCCTGGTCACGAAGACAAGAGGCATGGAGGGAGGAAGGCATGGAACCAGCACTTGCAGACTGGCTGGGGCCAAAGACAGCTCACCCTCACTCTGTCCCCAGACCCCTCAGGGGCCACAGCAACCCTGCACACTCACCTGGCCGTCCTCATACTGCTTAGTCAGCCAGCCTTTCTTGAAATTCAGCAGGTCGGGCTGAGAAAGGGAGAAAAAAGAACAGCTCAGAGGAAACCCCTCTAGTGTCATGAGTGTCTGATGGGGCCAGTATTTCTGTCCAGATGAGGCGGGTACCAGGAAAGGGGTTTCTCCACCTGCCAGACAAGCCTGTTCAGCCCCCTCATCCTGGTGGGTGCTGCCCGCAACCCGCCTTCTGTAGGCACGCGCAACCTTGAGGAAGGAGATGTTGGGCTTGGCAGGCTGGCAGGAGAGAAGGTATGGTCTCATTGCCCTGTGAGCGGTGTGGGCTCCGGCCTGTACAGGGCCCACTGCACAGGGCCTATCTGGGGGGCAGAAAACAAGCCCAGATGAAGAGTCACAGAACATTTTATTTGAAGGGAACATCTGCAGGGAAGGCTGAAAGGAGAATTGATTGAAAAGTTCTTGCAGAAGCCACAGGAAGCCTGGGAAACAGAGATGTGCGGTGTTGAGGAAGCAGCAGCTGCAGCCCCACTGAGACCCTCAGGCCATTTCTCCACCAGGAATAGGCTTGACCTGTATTCCCCACAAGAAGCAGGATGGCAGACAGGGGGCAGCGCCCAGGCACAGGGCTCTGTCCTTCCTCCACCTGTGCTGCCCAGACACACCTGGGCCCTGAGAAACAGCCTGAGACAGCACTGCCACCTACAGCCCACCTGGCTGGCCCCACAGAGACATGGGTCACCCTACCTCTGGTCCCAGGTGCTCTCTTTTCTACAGCCATCTGAGCAGAAACCAGCTTTGTTGTCTTTTTGTATTATTCCAAGGAGTGAGAGTGAGAACAGGCAAGATTGTCAGGATAACTACCAGGACAAAGCACTCTGGGAGCCTCTGCTCAGAACCCTGTCTCTGAGGAGTGAGGGAGGAACCACAGTCGGCTGCTGCCTAGGTCTGGCCAAGACTGACCCAGATAGATAAGAAGTCCCTCTACAGAGCCCTGTTTCAACCCCAGCGTCCTGCCAAGCTGTGCAACTGTCCTTGCCGCCAGGGTTATTTGAGGCACCCAATCAAAAGCAACACTGTGAAATTAGGACACCCTACCCCAACTGACCCTTAAATAGGGAGGTTCTCTCCTGCAAGCTTGTAGTTGCCATTGTGGCACAGGACCTGAGACGTGGGACTGCCACCTGCCCCCTCTCTGATAGCTTGCTTAGCTTGCAGATCTTTCTTTTTTTTGAGACAGAGTCTCGCTCTGTCGCCAGGCTGGAGTACAGTGGCGCAATCTCGGCTCACTGCAACCTCTGCCTCCCAGGTCCAAGCGATTCTCCTGCCTCAGCCTCTCGAGTAGCTGGGACTACAGGAGCGCAACACCACACCCAGCTAATGTTTGTATTTTTAGTAGAGATGGTGTTTCACCATGTTGGTCAGGATGGTCTCGATCTCTTGACCTCGTGATCTGCCTGCCTCGGCCTCCCAAAGTGCTGGGATTACAGACGTGAGCCACCGTGCCCGGCCTAGCTTGTGGTTCTTTAATAAAAACTCGTAACTTCCTTATCATGGTTGTGCCATTGAAGCCAAGCCTGCAATCTGACCCCAATGGCAAGGCCTATGCAGGTGGGTTCCCTGCTGGTGCTCTCTGCTGGGGACAGGAGCTCCCAGCTAAGTTAACAGAGAAACAAGGAGTTTTGTTCAAGACACCTGAAGCAAAACCCAGACTGAAGGAAAAACCCAAACCTTACTCCTCCTCACACTCTATGTTACACATCAATCTGTGGTTGGCAGCTCCCAAGCCCTGGGGCAGGCCGGCCGCCCATGGTGAGCTGCTGTGCAGGCAGCAAGGAGGAGACAAGAGGCAGTGAGCAGGCCCCAGGCTCCCCTGGAGGCTGAAGATAGAGCGGGGAGGAGCTGGGTCAGCATGCTGAGTTGGCCTTGCTCCTGTACCCTGACCACTCCTTCCACACCTCTGCTGTCATAGCTCTGAGGCCCATGGAGAACCTGGTGCAAGGCCTGCTCTTCCACTTGAGGCATGACATGGAGAACGAGACAAACTCCAGCAAGACGTGGCCTCTGCCTCCGAAGTGCCACAAAAAGCAATGCCCAAAGCCAGAGGAGCAGAGGGTCCCTGCTGCAGCCCTGCCGCCTAGAGTGGGGAGTCTGCCTGGCCGGGGTGGCCTCTTCCACAGGGCCTCCTCCCAGAGCTCAGGATGCCATGAAGCCCTTGGTTCTGCTGGGACCAGAAAAGGGAAGAAACACAGAATCTGCGTTCGACGGCCTGTGGGTCGGTGGGTGGGGGTGCTACGGACACGAGGGCCTGTGCACAGAGGGACAGCTGGCGTGGACGCATAGACAGAAACAGACAGCGCCTCAGAGTGACCAGAAGCAGAGGAGCACAGCCTCCGGAGGACGCAGCGCCTGGGCTCACCGTCACGGAGGGCTCCGTGGACCTCCTGTCCAGTGACTTGGCTCTTCGGTGTGGAGACAGGGGGGAAGCCGAGGCGTCTGGGAGAGGAGCTGGGGGGGCTTCATTGGTGAAGTCCTGTGGCAGAGAGCAGCCGCCAGTCAGTGCAGCCCAGGGCAACGTGGGCATGTGAGGGACAAGCTGGTGCTGTCCACCCCTTCAAGAGCCGCCAGGGCCTTGCTCCTGGCGAGGGGCAGTGATCTGCCTAGCCCCCATAGCAAGTCTGCAGCAGGGCCAGGACAGGACTCGGGTCCTGAGATGCCCTGGTTGATAGAGCAGCCTTTTCTTTTGGATTCCCAGTCACTGTCACTTTCCTGGCCCCACCCCATCCTCCAGCTTCTCTGGGTCACAGAAGGAAAAGCCCTGGGTTCTGTGGCAGCAGGTGGCAAGCCGTGGGCCAGGCAGTGGGCACTAGGCACCTTGTGAACAAGAGAGAAGCCAGGAGAAGATGAGCTTACACTTGGCCGGCTACAAAAGCAGCAGGCGGGTGCCCGGGAGGATTTCAGAAGCCGAGGCTACTTTGGGCTGAGTGGAGAAACGAGGGGTGTAGCTGTACTGAAAGAAAGAGGAAAGTGTGACATTCAGCCTTGTTGCTGGGCTGCCTCAGAGAGGAAAAGAGTGATCCTAATTAAATCTGGGATCTAAAATGCGTGAGAATATCCTTCAGCAGAGACGGAGAAGGCTCTGATATGAAGCGGCAGGAGACAGGCTTGCCCTCGAGAAGGTCACTATGCAGAGGAGGCGGTCAGAGAGAAGCCTGGCAGGAGCACATCCTAGGCCTGTGTGGAGGGGACTTGGCGCGTGGGGTGCATGCTGACCCGCCCCTGAGCTGCCCCTGAGGTGCTGCCTGGCCCCAGGAACTCACCCGCTTCCTAGGGAACGCCCTCTTCTCGCTGCGGCCCTGGCGTGTGTCGCTGGATGGCAAGGGCCCCACTGCATTGGTCTCCATGTGCTCTGCCTTCTCAATGTCCAAAGCCTCAAACTTTTCAATCACCTGGGACCTCCTGCAAGAGAGGACACGAGGCCCTGAGGTGGCAGGGAGGTGAGCTGTGAGGTGGCAGTGAGCCGACTCCTCCCATGCCCAGCCTGGCCTGGGCCTGATTCCCCTCAGGCTTGCACAGCACCGAGGCTGTCTAGACACGTGCTCAGCCAACCTGAGCTCTGCCCGCGCCCCTTCATGGCCCTCCCTCCCATCAGGCCTGCGCTTGCCCCTGCCCTCTGCCCCCGCGCTGGAGGCCCCACAGGCTCTGTGGTGTTGACCCACTCGGCATTCACACAGCTTGGCACCTGGCAGCCTCTCCTGAGCCACAGACATGATCAAAAGGCAACCACCACCACGGAGGGCGGCCTCCATGCTCATTGCATCCCTCATGGATCACAGTGCAGCCCCCACCCCAAAATTTAGCAAGAAAGAGGCCCAGGAATTAACATTGTTTCTGCCAACAGTAAAAGGAATCAAAGACCAAATTAAAACAAAAACAAAGCAGGCTGATTTCATGTGAGAGGGCTGGCGGCCTCCTCAGGCTGTCTACGGCCGAAGACGGAGCTGAGATGGGGGCGAAGCAGGTGGAGGAGGCGCAGCGCCACCCAGCGGCACAGCAGGAGAGCGCAGAGGCAAGACCTGAAAGAAAACAAGGCTGGGAAATGAATACACGGGAAGAGCACTGCTTTTTCAAATCAAATGGTGAACCAAAATTATCCAAAGAATTAAAGAAGCAAAAACCCAAGGTAATCACTGAAGAGGGAGAGAGACCATGATTGTCCTCCAGCTGCAAGAAGTCACTCTGGTGGGGTCAGAGGCGGGGGACACGCCAGCTGAGGCTCAGCTCACGGGGCCGGGCCTGTTCTCCCAGGGACACCTAAGTTACCTGGCGGGGAGGGTGTCACTGCTGCTCTAGACAAGAGGATAAGAACCCAGAGGAAGTGGGCGAAGGGCTCCCAAGCCTGGAAGCCTAATTATCTCCACAAGGAAGAGAGGAAACAAGATCAATTCCTAAGACCCCACCTCCCCCAAGAGGCCAGCTGCTTCTCAGGGAGGGCGAGGGAAAACCAGCTGCCTAAGGCGTCTTCACCCCCGAGAGAGGAGGGCGAGGGCCCCGGGCTCTGCTTCCTCCCTGCGCTTAGACACAAAGTGTCTTCCTCAGGAAAGAAGCTTGTGCCGGGCCAGCCTGCTAGAACCGGCAGCGGAGGCAGGCGCTGGGGTAGGGGAGCAGGAGAGGCCGCGGCATTGTGAGAGCAGGAAGCTAAGGAAGCTGCTGGAGTTCCAGGGCACCCAGGGAAAGCTTCGTAAGTGCAGGCCAGGCGTCCACCACACTTGAGCGATTGTGGTGGGATCTCGGTGAGATTCAAGGCTCACCAACAGGCCACTTCCAGGATGAGGGCTCCTCTGCCCAACACTGGGGCCTAGAAAGCCCCAGGAAAGCAGTGAGGAGCTGCTGGGCTTTAACCCCATGCAAACTGCATGCCGTGGTACTGTGGGGATCCAGACAGAGGAGTTGTGGTGGAGAAGAGGAAAGGCACTTGCTACAGTTGCTCTGCATGGGGGCCTGGGGAGATCCTGTAAGACCACAGGCTCACACACCGGCTGCCCTGATCTACTGGGCCAGGTGGAAAGTTATTACTGGTGCCCTGGAAGCTGCAGGTGGGACAGCAAGCGTCTTACTGGTCAGCACAGAAAACGGGGCCTGCACCCTGCAGCTCCAGGGTTCCCAGGGCACTAACCACTGTGCTGAGGGCAGGGGGGTTAGGGCTACATGGGGAGCTGGCCTTGCTGCCAGTCACCAGCAGGCCAACCAGGAAAACAGCTTCCCCCACTCAGCAGCCAGAGGTGACTCACTATCCAAGAAACACTCTGGAAGTCTGAGGAACAGACATATCGAAGCCCAGAGCCGGTCAGCTTCAGATAGGCCTGCCTAGATGACTGTGGCTTGTCAAAAAACCAACCCCGTGGTCCCAGCAGTCTGGCTCCTGGGCACACCTATTGTGGCTGCCATTCCAGGTAGGTGTGGCCAATCTCTTGCCAATTTGGAGATTCTGCTCTAATCAACCAGGGGACAGGAATCCAACCAAGCACAGGGTGGGCTACTCGGGATCCAGTGAGCAGGCCTCAGAAAGCAACAGCAGCCAATCAGATGTCACCAGGGTCAGGAGAAAGGGATGCTGCAGTATTAGTATGCAGAACTGGCGGGGGGTGGTGCCAGCACCACGTGAAAACCCGTCCCCGTGTGGCAGTGCATGCAGAGTACAAAGCCCCAGAGATTGCACCTGTCCCAGGCGACAGGAGACAAGAACAAGTTCAAAAGGAGTCTCTCCGAGAAGCCAAGCCAAGCCAAGCAGGTGTGCTGAATGCTAATTCTGTGGTCTGGCGCTAAACCAGGACATAGCTGATCCTGCTCTGGAGCCACCACGACACACAGCCTGCTTACCAGCCAGTATGAAGCCTCCCCTGCCCACCCACTGGCCTCCTCCTCTCTCTAGCAAAAGTAATATAAAATACTTATATATTTTAATTGCTTAAAAGAGCACCCTTGGCATCAGTCCTGGGTCACAGGATGGGAGCAGGGACTTCCCGGCTAAGGCCCCACTGGGATCTGCATCAGCTATCCATTGTTGAGAAGTCACCTACTCCTGAGCCTCAGTTTTCACATCTATAACTGGGGGCGGTAGTAACAGGTCCTCATCAGGCTACTATGAAATGTTAAGGCAGCCAAGTGCTTAGCAGAGCACCCCAGGGCACTAGGCAGGAGCTGGGAACCACTTGGCTGCCCTTCCTTTCCCTAGGAAGTCAACGTGTCATTTTCCTCTCAAGAGCAGTATCTCTGGGAGATGCTTCCTTATCCTGGAGACTAACCTGCAGGTTCACAGGCCTTTTCATCTGGGACGTCTGGAAGAGTGGGTGGGCTGTCAGCCAATGGTGGGTGTTCAGAAGAAAAGGGGGCAGGAGGTAAAAACACTTCCCTCCATCTGCCTTTCGAGGCACGGGAGCCCATGGCTGCCTTCACCTGTCCCTCCCAGTAGTGTCTCTAACTCTGAGCTCCAGGTTGTGGCTGGGGAAGGGAGGACACTCTGAGAAGACTTCCAGAACTATGGTTTGAACCTCTTTTCTGGACAGTGAACCTTGGAAACCTAATGAAAACTATGGGTCTCCTTCCCAGAAGAGTGCCTAACCCTAACTCTCTTCTGGGAAGAATACTATGAAATTGTTTTATTGAGGGGGCAGGTGTCATCATGAACCTCCAGAAGTCTATCCATAAACTGGGCCGAGGAACCCTGCTGTCAAGGCAAAGCCTCAGTATACAGATGCACAGGTGCAAGCCTGATTGAAGGCATGCTTGGGCACTTGCGTTTGGATTTGGGCTTGGAGGCCTCAGAGGACATCCAGCTCTTTCTCTAGTTCTCCAGGAAAACTCTGGAGAACATGGGCAGGGCAGGGCATGGGCCCTCGTCTTCTTAGGCAGCAGTCAAGTTCTGCACCTGTGCCTCTGGTCCCTGCCCTAGGCCTGGATGTCCAAACTTTCTCTCCCTCCAGCCAGTCAAAGTCTTAGAGGGCAAAAAGCAATGCTCCCCCGGAGGGCAAAAGCAATGCTATTGGGTGCTCGGCTGCTTCACAGGTTGCCTCAGGTTTCCTGGGGCTGTGGCTCCCCAGGGAGCACATCCTTGAGAGAGGAACCTGTGCTGCCCCCACCTTCCTGGGCACGCCTGTCTGCCTCTGAACCTCTCAATGCCCTTTGCCCACTCTGGGACTGCCAGGGTGAGGAGCGCCTCTATCACCACATGTAGCTCTAGGGTCTCCTGGCCTCCATGCCACTTCAGAGAACAGAAACGGCCCAGGAGGAAAAGATCCAGCCCCACAAGGACCAGGCAGCTGAGAACCCATCAGGGAACCTTAAGGTCCCAGTCCTAGGAGTCACTGATGTGAAAACTGCTATTCTTGGCCTCGACCTCTGATGTTCAGAAATTCTGCATTCTGGCTACAAGAGCTGAGTTCTGGGCCCAGAGGGAAAATCCCCCTACGCTCTGAACAGAAAGCATGCTCCGCCAAGGGAGGCTTGGGGACTGTATGTGAGAGAAACAGAGAGTATTGAATGTATGTGCGTGGGTGGAAGTGCATGTGTGTGGGCCTGGGTGTTCAGCCCTCTAACCTGCTCCTTACCTCCGCTCGTTGCCAAACAGACGGGCCACCTCCTCCCTGCCAGGGCTCCGGGCCCGAGTTCTACGCTCCAGCCGCCTTCTCTCCACCTGGAAGGCTTCTCGGTGGCTGATCCTGATGGCCTTAGGGACGTCGGCCAGGGTAGCATATTGCCTGCTGGCTTTAAAGGCAAAGGCGCTCCCCAGTCTCTCTGTTCCCCGCCCCCTAGTGCTGCCAGAGTCCACGTAGGCAGATGGCTGGCTGGCCACATCCAGGGAGCCGAGGGAGATGCTGCAGATCATTCGGTGGGGGAGTCGAGGACCTGGGGAAGGAAGAGGACCACCGAGCTCCCGGGAGGGCGACTCGGGGCAACTGTACCTGTGGTTGGGGGTGCTGGGGCTGGGAGGGGAGAGCGGCGGGGGCAGCTGCTGTTCCTCGGCCTTCAAGTCCTGTTTGGTCTTCTCCAGAGAGAAGTAGCCGCTCTCCACCCGGACTTTGCGGCCACAGTCCATGCGGTCGCTACTCATGGCGCTCTCCTCTGGAAGAGACAGTGGGAGGGAGGAGACGCACTGAGCCTGCCCACAGCTTTGCTTTGAGGACTCTTTTTTTTAAAGCCCATGTAGGATCCAAGCAGGGGCCTTCTCTACCTCCCGTCTCTTAACATCCAGCACGGCCCACTCAAGGGCAGAGTCAGACGGAAAGAACCATGGATGGGAATGAAATATTCCGTGCATGCTTTTTTCTCTCATCCATCTCTCCCCTGCAGCTGGCTGCCTCTCAGCCAGACTGGCGGGCAGGCCCTGCACTTCTAGTCTGGGGGCTTGGCTGGAAGACCAGATCTGTACCTCAGGACGCAAGACCCCCACCACCAACGGCTTCTCACCAACATCAAGGGGGAAGCTGACAGCCAACAAGCCCTTCAGTCTTTTTTTTTTTTTTTTTTTTTTTTTGAGATGGAATCTCGCTCTGTCACCAGGCTAGAGTGCAGTGGTGTGATCTCAGCTCACTACAACCTCTGCCTCCTGGGCTCAAGTGATTCTCCTGCCTCAGCGTCCCAAGTAGCTAGGACTACAGGTGTGCACCGCCACATCTGGCTAATTTTTGTATTTTTAGCAGAGATGGGATTTCACTATGTTGGCCAGGCTGGTCTCAAACTCCTGACCTCAGGTGTTCCACCTGCCTCAGCCTCCCAAAGTGCTGGGATTATAGGCGTGAGCCACCATGCCCGGCCCCTTCAGTCTTTTAATGCATTCTGGTGGTGGGAAGGGGCAGGGGACTTCTACAGAAGTGAGACAGAGTGAATAGATTTTTGACATGGATAGGCCTGAGAGGAAGACTGAGACACCTTCCACCCAGAGTGCATGTAAAAGATGCAGCCAGAGCGAGCTGGGCTGGCCCCCGCTGCTCACTTATTTTTAACAATCTAGACAAAATACAGATGGGAAAACCCAGCCTGTGTCTTACAGAGCCCTCTAGAGCCTGGGAACAAGACAGGCAAAGATGGAAGCCCTGCTCCTACTCAGGCAATTCCAAAGTGCTAAAAGATAGGGCACGAGAATGCCAACTGCTGCCTCCCCAGCACCCCTTCCCCTCCTTCCGCCAGAGGCCCAGGCAGAATGCGGATGGTGAGAGGGATGAGACTGACCGCTGCTTCTTGGGGCAGGATGCACACAGAAACACGATGGTGCAGTGACAGAGGCCTTACCATCCACAGACCCTGCTGCAAAATGTTTTTGATTCTCCTGACAAGCAACTGGGGCTGACAGAACAGGAGCTGTCTTCCTCCTTTAAAGATGGGATTTAAGAGCTAGAAGGGGCAAGGCCAAGACTGGAGCCCAGGAATCTCAGAACATACCAGGCCAGGTGCTACCCACAGGGCTGATAGACAAAGGGAATTGAGGTCCAGGGCTTGCAACTGGGCTCTACAGGCCTTGGCTGAATCCCCAGGGCCAGCTCTGACGGGAGGGAGGGCCGTTCCAGTGCATACAAGTCAGCCTGGCCCCCGCTCACCTTCTTTGCTCTCCAACCCAGGTTCCCGCAGGGAGCTGGCAGCAGGAGGCTGGCTCTGGCTGGGACTCTGAGCTGGACTCAGGCTGCTGCCATCTGGCTGGTCCTTGGTCCTCATTTCTTCCTGCCAGAGTGTGGACTTGGTGGTGGGGACTTTCTCAGCACTGGGGATGCTGCTGCTGCTGCTGCTGGTAACAGCTACCTTGGCAGGCCCAGGCTCCTGGAGGAGGAGAAAGTGGTGTCTGTGAAGGTGCAGGAGCACACAGCTCAGGTTGGGTCACAGGTCCTGGCTACCCAGCTATAGGGGGCACCCGGGCCAGCTACACAATGTCAGGGGCCTGGAATCTTCAGATACTGCCCCATAACAGTGAGACCACAGTAGTTGCTTTGTAGTCTGTCATTCCTAGACATCCAAGACTCAAATAAAGTGAGACAGAACAGAGCGAGGAAAGAGAACACACCCTCGAGACAGGTCCAGCATCATCTGTAGCTCCCTACGGTGAATGCAAGAACAAGTTCACAGCGCCCAAGTCTGGGCCAGCCCTGTGGCCTTACCCACCCTCTGCTTTTTGCTCCTAAGAAGCTAAAATGGAGTGCCCAGACGCTATGTGAAGGAAAGAGTCGTCAGATGCAAACTAAATGCTATGGTTTCAATGTCTGTGTCTCCCCACAACTCATGTGTTGAAATCCTAACTCCCAAGGTGATGGTATCAGGAGGTGGGGCCTTTAGGAGGTGATTAGGTCATGAGAGTGGAGCCCTCATGTACGGGATTAGTGCCTTCATAGAAGAGGCCTCAGAGAGCTGCCTTGCCCCTTCTAACATGTGAGGACCAGCAAGGGGGCCCTCACCAGACACCCAAAGTACTAGCACTTTAATCTTGGACTAACCAGCCTGCTGTGAGAAAAATTGCTATTATTTATAAGCTGACTAGCCTGTGGTATTTTATTATAGCAGACAGAACACACAAAGACACCAAATACCCCACTTGAATCTGCACACAGGCACACACTCACAAATGCATATACACATTCATGTGCACATGCCTGCTCTCTCACACTCACAAACTCACACACGCACAAGCTAGATACAAGCCAGTAGCCCAGATGGAAAAGGTGTCAATCCCCAATCTCTCCAGGTTCTGGAAGTGGTATTGCTCCGAGGGAGAAGTGTTAGTGGGGCAGGTATTTAGGCAGATGCAGAGTCCAGTCCCTGGGCAGAGAACCCTCACTCAACTCTGCAAACACAGAATCCAGACAACGCAGGGCTGTGATCCCCAGCTGCTCCGCAGTGCCAGGTCACATCCTGGGCCCCAACAACCCTTCCCAGAGGGCTGCCAACAGGATGGCTTTGGCCCCTCTCCAAAAGTGAAGCACATCTCAGCTCTCTCGCAAAAGACAAGAGCATGATATACAAGTGCCCACTTCCCATTCCCATCCTGATGGCCAAGCCTCATCTTTAGAAACCCACCTTAGTCCCTCTTTGGCTTGGGCCCTTGGAGAGGGTTGCAGATGACACAGGTTCTTTATATGCACGTGTGCGCGCACACTTGCAGATGCAGCATCACCACCAGACTATTTATCAATAGCCTGGCTGGGATCCATACATCCAGTCTCACCCACCCACCTCTCAAGGGAGGCCGCAGGGGCTGAGAGAAGAGGCAGCAGGCCCACGTGAACACAGCCAGTGAGGTGCAGCATGGGGGTCTGAGTGTTTCCACCATGTGCTCCAGAAGCAGGAAGGCCATGAGGTGGTGGGGCACTGCCTTGGGTGGGGCTCTGGGTCCAAAGCTGTTGGCACTTTTGCAAGGATTCCAGGCCTCACGGACAGGATAAAGGCAGGGAGGCTCTTCCCACAGACCCAGGATGCACACCTGACCACCTACTCAGCTTAGGGCTGCCAGCAGACAGACTCCCAGGCTGACGGCTCCCCTCAGAAGAAGCCAGCTTCTCGGAAGCAAACAGTGAAGGTTTCTCCCGACAAGTTTCCCAAGGGCTCCAATGACCCAAGGGGATACCGCCCCAGGACCACCTGTCCCTGCACCAAGCACAGCATCCTGGGCTGCTTACCCATGGGAAACCAGCAGCTGTGCTGGATGCAGAACCACCCTAACTGCCCACCCCAGCAGCAGCACTTCCCCAAAGCACAAGTTGCTCTAGAGCCTTGCTTGCCAAGCAGGGCCTCTCTCTGCAGGGGTTTCAGAAGGCTCCCCACTTCCCTAGCAGGAACACGGAGCATGGCAACCAATGGGAAGGAAGAATTCTAACTTGGAGTGGGGGTGACAGTAGACACCCCAGTAAAAAACAGGATTCTTAAGGAAGGAGACACACACGTGGGCCCGGTGGTGCTGGCTGGGCTCACACTGAACTCAGAAGAAGGCCGGAGAAAAGCAGAAGAACCTGGGGGGCTGGGAGATGGAGGAGCAGGCCTCCCTCAGCTCCACCAGAGGAGTGGAGACCCGGGGCCTGCACGCCTGGCTGGAAACACAGCTCTGGGCTTCCCATCTGTCTCCATCCTTCTGCCCTTCACACCTACATGGGTCATTGTTTCCTTCTGCTCCAGGCTTTTTCCTTTATTGCCTGGAGCCCATGCCTCTCAGGCCACAGGCTTCAGAAACTCTGGTCAGGGCCAAGCCCTTCTCCTCTCCCAGCCCTAGACTCTATTGAGACTCCCGCCCTCAGCTGAAAGGCTGTCTGCTGCTCCCGCAGTGCGATCCTTGGCCCCAACTTCTGGAAGCAGAATCTTCCAGAAGGTCCCACCTGAGTTCCTTAAGGGGAGAAGCTGATTCTTACTGGGCACAACAGGCAGCCAACGCTTCAAGCTCTCCACTGGTTCAATCTGAAACTCTCCTGGGCCAACACTGGGCCATGGAGAAAGAAGTGTAGGGTATTGGGTTCTCGCCTCTCCAGGTGCTCTGAAGGTGTGAGGTTTACCCCCAGCCCCACCCTAGGCCATGAGAATGCCTTTAGCATCAGGTTGCATGCAGAGGGGAGGCCTGCCCAAAGATCCCATCTCAACCATGGTCCCTGTTGCTCCTCTGCAGTGCCCCCACGTCACCCCACAAGACTGACTTGACAAAGAGATGGCCTCTGATTAAAATTCAAAGCTTCTGGAAACAAGCAGCCTCAAATGGGATGCTCTCGGGACCAAAGGGTAGAAAGGAGAGACCCCGCAAGGTTGTCTTAGGATGGGGCTGAGTGCAGAAGGCTAGGAACCCTGTGCTCCAGACTCTAAGAGACCCTCAGTGAAGTGGGTAACCTACCCACCCTGGGACCATGTGGCTCCTTCTACCAACAAAAAAGTTGAAGCTTGGTCATGGGTAGCTGTTTTGGGGAGGTGGGTGTCACGAGGGAGGGAGAGCAAGCAAGTTCCCTGGACTGGGCTGAGAGCGGCTTCTGCACTTGGAGTTACCTTATTAGAGGCAGGAGCTCTGCTTCTGCACTGTTTCCAAGGCATCACCATGGAAACGCAGTGTAACCCTAAACGCTGTTATTCTGCCTGTGACTTTTTTGTTTCTCTCAAACTGGGAAGCTTTGGGGGATTTACGTATTAACTGCTGTTGCCCAGCAGGAAGCTCCATTTTCAGTCCCAGGAACTCTGTATTTTTCGCCGACTTCTTGCTGGCGACATCTCCTTTCCAGCGCATGTTGGCTTGGGTGTCCCCCACCTGCCTCCCTGACTCCAGGATGGAGGGTGGATGACCATGGGCTGAGAGTGGCCCGGGCTGACTCCAGCAGCAGGAGGGCCAATACAGCAGCCCAGGGCAGGTATATCCAAGAGCAGCCCAAGGGGCTGAGGAGAGAAAGGGACCCAGGCCAGCGCATGCCCCCTGACCTCTGTAGCCCGTGGGCTGGCTCTCTTCACTTCTGTGGGCCTCTGGCCTTGTGATGCCCGAGGGACCTCCATCCCCACCCTGCTCCCTCTCGGGGTGACTATGAGGCTCAGGACAAGGCAAAGCACTTGGGAACAGTAGCGTATGGTACAGAGGGAAAGGAATTACATTTACTGAGAACCTATAATAGGTCCAAAACTTCCTTTCATGCTCACAACAATCTTGGCGATTAGGCAGCAACAGGCCTGCTTTGCAAGTTGATTAACTGAGGCTCAAAAAAGGTTACCTCATTCCCCCATGGCCCCCGGAACATGGGGAGTGTGGTAAGGCGCTGTAGGACCCTTCTATGCCCTGAGCCTTGCACACTGGCCAGGGAGGGAAGGAGGATCATGGCCTGTGGGGAAGGACTGGGCCTTGAGGGACCACCCCAGTCAGCCACACCCTGCTCAGGTCACATGGGAGTTGCAGCAAGGGCCCCTGTGAGCTCCTTATGGGCCATACCACTCCAGGACTCTCCTCCCCATCCTACTGCATCCAGCTGCCTGCAGGGCCATCTGTGGGTGCAGAGTCCTTTTGACTGTGGCTGCAGGCTGCCTGTGCTGCCCCTCCCCAACTGCCAGCAGGAAAGCGACAGGAGGGGTCACAGCTGTGTACTGCTAGCTGGCTGGAAACTTCCCTTGGGCAGCCCCAGAGCACAGTAGCAGGCCACCCTGTCCCTGTTGTGGTTCCCCTGTGGCTCAGTGAGGACCTTGCAGATTGTAGCCCACTGCAAGGATGTGCAGAGTTGGTGACTGCCTCAGCCCTGGCCTGACTGTGTCCTCACCCTCTAACCTCCAGGGAGCCCTCACTTCTTCCCAAGCCCTGGCTCCACTGAGGGGATGCCACCTGGCAAACCCACTGCCTACCTGTGGGGTGGGGGGCTCCACTTTCCGTTTCTTCTTCTGATTCTGCTTGTTGGTCCGGGGATAGACCATGAGCATCTCCAGCCACCTGGGAAGAGAAAAGGAAACAAGTACCAGGTAAGACCCTGGCGCTCGGGGACTAGGAGCCCCGGTCCTTGCCAGGTGGTCCCGGAGGAGAGCAGGGCATTGTTCCCAGCGACAGACTGCTATGCTGGGGCCAGACGTGCCACAGAGCAAGCCTGGACGATGACCCTGCCACACCCACAGCAGGCTCAGGACACGACACAGACTCCATGCTGGCAGAGAGGCCCGGCCTGGCCATGGCCTCAGAGCACAGGACGTGTAACTTCCATTACTGACCCTGTCTCCAGGGTTTGGAATTGCCCTAACACTGCTCTCCCAGAGTGGGCTTGGTGAGAGCACAGACGAGCTGTGCCCATTTAGGGCTACAGAGGCAGGTGCTGGCCCTGAGGCGAAAATCTAGGACCTGTGCTGGTCAAGTTCCCACAATGGGTCCTCTTGAGGGACTGGGGTGTGGGGGGTTGCTGACCTCCCACAGTCCCCGCAGAGGGAGGGTGCTGGGCACCCTGGCTTTGAGGAAGGCTGGGCAGAGCTGCCCGGGGACCCCATCAGGGCTTGTGTGTGGGAAGTTCACTCTTGATAGACACCAGGGGTGCAGCAAGGGAGCACAGCAAGAGCAGGCGCTGCCAGCAGGAGGACTCTGGATTTGGCTCTGTCACCATCCCACCACAATCTTGGGTGGCTCTTGGCCCCGTAGGAGCTTCAATCTTCTCATTTCTGAAATCAGGAGCTAGATCAGATCATGGCACAACTACTTCCACCATACAGAATTTTACAACAGACAAAGGAACTAACAGCAGTTGCCTTGCCAGAGCTGCCTGCCAGTCCTGTGGGGGCTGGAGGACGGGGGTGGGAGGAGCAGAGGGCAGTGTAGGTCCTGCTTCTAAAGCCCTAGCTCCAGCCCTGGGCCTGGTGGTGCAAGGGCAGCCCTAGTGTCCTCTCCAGAGTGGAAGGAGCCTCAGAAGACACTGCTCCAGGTCTTCTTTCAGCACCAGGGTCCACGCTGGGCCTGCCGGCAGCCTGGGCCCAGGGTTGGGGATGGGAGGGTCTGTACTGCTGCACCCTGCTAGAGATCACACGGGTGCAGCACCCAGCAGCACACTGAGCCTGGGGCAGGAGAAGGGCTCGAGTCTTCTGTGCCCAGAGGTATTTCTTTAATTTGAGGTGGAGAGGAGAGGAGAGGAGGGGAGGGGGAAAAGGGATAGAGGAGGGAAGAGAGGAAGAGGAGGGGGAGGAGGGAGGGAGGGGAGGAGGAAAGGAAGAGAGGGAATGAGAAAATGAAGAAAGGAGAGAAGGAGGGACAAACAGACAAAGGAAGGGTCAGTCACAGTCACTGGCTTCTGAGACAGCCTCAGGATGGGTGTGCTATTGACAGCTGGTGGCGGCAGAGGCCAGGCTTAATGCACGGAACCACAGCAACAGAGCTGAGGGGCCACCCTCAGCCCAGCTCAGCCCACAGCCAGTGATGCTCGATTTGCTGAGAGAATGAATAAACACCTGCAATGCCAGAGACCCAAGCCACAGGTTCTGTGGGTCATTCCTCCAAGGCCCCAAAACAAGAAAGGAGGCTGTGACTATCTGCAAAGCCAGCAGACAGGCAGGCCTTCTGAGGGTCCTGAGCCCCTCTCCTCCCTGGTCACACTTCTCATCAAGGCTGGCTGGGAGGAGAGGTCCCAGGAGAGGGCCTCGCTCATACAACCCGGGATGTTCACAAGCCATATGGGATTAAAGAGGTTTGCCCTTCCAGTCTGCCATGGCAGCTGCCACTTCTTCTGACCACTCTGAGGGACTGTGCCTGCAGAAGGCTGCACTTAAAACTTCACCGAGGTGTGGAGCACGCTGGAGGTGCCGAATCCTGCCAGGTACCCCAGGTCCCTGCAGACTGGCTCAGGTTCCATCAGTCAGCAATGACTAATGGCCTTGCGGGATGGAACCTGGAGGGGAGGGGAGAAGGCTGCACCGCAGGTGCTCTGCTGACTACGTGGAGCTGCTGAGCTCTCCTGGGCTGGCTCCAGCAAGCCTGGGACTCGGGAGGAGTCAGGACAGCAGGTGTCCCATGTGGCCTCAGTCCCATTATACATCTTAATCTCTGTTCAGACTGGAGTCTGTGGCTGGAGTCGCAGAGATGCAGGGTCCAGGAACAGATGATGGAATGTGTCGTCTGCACTTGGATTTCTCAAGGAAGCCCAATAGGAAGCGTCTAACATCATCCAGATGTGTTATAAATGTTAACAAAACAAACCCCAAGAAGAGAGGAGGGGGTGAATGTGAATATGGGACTGGTAGGTGCTGGGGCTCCCCAGATGGGGACAGCAGAGCCCGGATGAGTGAGAATGGGGGAGTGGGTAAGGTTAAAAGGCAGGGTAAGGAGAAGAGAAGCCCAGACTTCACTCAGCTGAGAGCACAGAAGAGCTCCCTTGCCAACTCCTACCCAAACCCACCTCGTCTAAAAGAGCTATATAAAGTGTGGCCCAGAATCCTGGAAGTGGGAACTGGAAAGAGCTGCCAACTTCCTCTACCCAGGCCCAGGAGAGACCCGGCAGCCCATGCAGCTGTCAGGGCTATGCAGAGAAGACCTGGGAAGAAGACTGGGTGGGACTGTCCCCAACCCACCCTGCTCCCAGCTGCCTGGTGGAAGTGTCTGCACCTCCTTAGGGACCAGCTTTGATGTGATCAGAGAGCTCAGATCCAGAGTGGCGCTCCAGAGCCCAGGGATGGGTTACTGGGAAGAGGAGTTATAATGGGCAACAGAGGGAGGCAAGAGAGGGAGCAGAGGAAGGGGGCTGTCAGCAAGGGCAGGAGACAGAGGAATGGGAGAAGGAGGCAAAAGCACTTGTCCCCAGGGTGCACAGGCCACGCCTGACTTCCTCACACAGCTGAGCGGCCCAGCTTGTGGGAAGGTGAGGGCGGATCACGAGGTTATACCACGTGAGAACCTGCCTGTTGGACACGAACTAACGTGGTCCACAGCCAGGGCGAGGGGAAGGGGAGGAGCCTCAGGCAGCTTATCCTGGCTTTGGATATGCCACTGAGCCACCACACACGTGGGGCCCAGATGGCATGTGCACCCGGTACCTTGGTCCATTAACGATCTTGTCTACCCAAGCTGCATGGGTATGGCAAGCCTGAACATGCAACACAAGAGAGCAGAGAAGTGACCCAGGAGAGGGGCTTGGGATGGAGTGAGGACCTCTGGCAGGACTTAGGCTGCCTGCTGGAGGCAGTCCAAATACTAAACATCACCCTCTCCTAATACCACATGGTACAACACATACCTCTCTGTGCTGGTCCTAGAACCAACCCTGCTCCAGACCCTCCTCAGCTTGCCCTGGAGACCCAGGACTCCCATCCATCCAACTTGTTACCCACACCCTCCCTGGGACCCAGCTCCTGTGGAAAGGGTGAGGGTTTCCTAGGGACGCCACCTGGGCAGAGGAAGCCTCGGCTGTGTCCTGCCCAGCCAACAGCAGCAACAGGTGTGAGCCAGAAAGTGCAGAAGGTGCCCTTGGCCAGGCTCCCGTCTCCAGGCCCTGGGTCTCCTCGACTGTACCATGAGGGTTCTTCAGAAGCCCTTGACATTCTTGATCATATGGTTCTGGATTAAGATTGGGGGAGACACAAGTGCTCCTCCAGCTCGGCTCCAGGTGCTCAGAAATGCAAACCTGCCTCTCTCCAGGGGAGGACTCTAGGGGAGAGCACACCCCCACAGAGAGTGCCCCCGGGGCCCAGCACTGGCTCCTGGACACCTTGCCATGTGGCCCTGGACCTCCAGCCGTGCTCACTCACCAGGCTTGGCAAGGCTGCAGCTGAGAGGCTAAAGCAAAGCTGGTGCTCCGAGTCATCTGTGTGTTCAAACTCAAGGGCTTCGTATTCCTGATTCCCTCTACTCTGTACTGCTACAGTCAGCCTGGCCCAGCAAGCCCCAGGTTTACTTTCTCCCAGAGATTCTTAAGACTCATGTGCCTCTTTCTCAGCCTTAAGCAAGACAGGGATTCTCGGAGATCCAGTTTGTGAGCTCCTGTCAGGCCCAATGAGCCTGTTCACCTGCATGGACCATGTACGGCTTTTCACCACGGCCCAGGCCATGCGGGTAGCAGAGTCTCCTGCTAGACTGGGAGCTCTGGGAAGGCAGATGCTGCCCTGGGCTCAGCACTGCACTCAGGCCCCTGGACTGTGGGCTCTCTCAGCCTGAGCCAGTCCGCCACTCTCAGGGGACCTGGGTGAGCGAGAGACTTACCCATTCTCTCCACTCACAGAAACCAATCTGTGCAGTGGCAGCAGAGTGGCCCGGGTGGGAGGTGCTGGGGATGTGACTGAGACACCTCCCACCCCCACCACCACTGACGGAGACACACATGGACACAGCAGATAACCTGGTGCTTTCATAGGTGGTGGAGCCCAGCACCAGCGCTGGAAGGAGGAGCAGCCACCCGAGACTGGGGGAGGGTGTGCCCAGGTCATGTGCTTCAGGGACTGATCCTCTTTCAGGTGGAGGGGCAGGTGAGTTGGGGGTGTGGTGAGTGCAAAGGTGGGGAGGCCCGAGGAGGGTAAGGTGGCCAGAGCAAAGAGGGGCCCCCAGAGGCTGCAGGTGGAATGGTGGATGTCCTGATTTCTGCTGTGCTCAGCACATGGCAGTGGTGAGAACAGAGACAGAGCCCAGGAATAGAGGCACACGGGGAAGTAGACAACATCAACACTGCCACAGGGGCAGGCGGCCCATTTGGTGTTGGCCCTGTGGCAGGTGGTGGCGCCTTGTTCCACAGTGCCAGCATACTCACCCGCTGACGATCTCCTTGGTCTCCGCCCGGATAAAATGCTCCTTCTCAGGCGTCAGAATACACAGGGAGAACTTCTGGCCTGTGCGGCCCTCCCCATCCACCACGTCTGTGCACTGGTTCATGTTGATGGTGCCCTGAGGCAGGGTCGTGGGCTGCAAGAAGGCGGCAGAGAGTCACCCAGAGGCCAGCCAATGGGGCCACAGACGTCCCACAGCCCCAGGCCATTCCTGACCCTCCCAGCCTGTGGGGCCTCTAGGAGTGCTCTCCCTCACTCCAGCCCCAGCTCCTCTTTCTTTGTGCCCATCCCAGGGAGGACGGGGACAGGCCTGGCCTTCTCCAGAGGACACCCAGCTAAACATCCCTCCTATGTGGATAGCGACATCCCACTTGCACTGGAGGGGATATGCAGGGGAGGGCAGGATGGGGACAGCTGCGGTGACAGGGGCAGCCGAGATCCTAGCCTCAGAAGGGCTGCTGATCCCACAGAGAAGCAAGAAAAAGCTCCAGAGGAGGCAGTTTCAAAATAGCAGGGTTATTTTTAGAGGCAAGGAGGGGGCCAGAGAGAAGCCACATCCTTGAGAGCAGGCTGTGGGCTGGATGCACTGTGTCTTCTTTAGAGGCGGCCAAGGAGCACGCCCGGCAGCCTGGCCCACGGCACCTTCCAAGGGCCCGAGCAGAGCCCAGCAAACGCTGCCACGCCAGCTCTGGCATGGCAAACAGTAACTTTTTTTCTTACAGCAAAAGCTGTTACACACTGAAATTAGGGACAGAAAACCAAAAGCAGGAAAGGAAGCCTTTAAGAAATCCCTACTGAGGCAAAGGGCTAGGCAAGAGGACCTTTATGGAGATGACTTGTTTAGCCCTGTACCCTCTGGCCTCTTTCTTACTCTCCCAACCTAAGGATGCTTTGGGAGGGCAGATGGGTTGCCATGGTTACCACCACACCAGGGGTGCCCCTGTCCTTAACACACTCCGCACTGACTCCACCCCACTAATGGACAGCTGCTGGCTTCTCCACTGAGCACCCCCAACAGCCCACCATTTCCTTGTTCTCATCTTGAAGACGCAGAAGATGCTTCTGATCCATCTGAGGGGTGGCCTGCAGTTGGGATGCCTTCCACCCAGAGGTCTAGAAGGTTCCTACCACCATCCAGCCTCAAGCTCCTTGCTGACAGTCAATGGGGGCTTGGTCTGAAGAGCAGGATGCTGGGTCTGGTGCCCACGCTGAGCTCAGACCAACCACTCTCCACACCCCCGACCTTCTTCCTTTCAGACACAGGTTAGGTGCAACCTCCTCGTCCCTCCACCTCAAGCTCCTGTGATCTTCCTGTTACTTCCTCTGACCTACTTGCCACCTCTTTCTACACCCCTTGATGCCTGCCTGCAGGAGGCAGACCCGAGGGCTGCTGGCTTTGCAGAGCCCTTGCCTACATGGCTGCTGGCTCTTTTCTCCATGGTTAAATGTCCAGGTCCAAGAAGCCTTTCCTTGTGGGGTCTCTGGACTCAGCCATCCCCCGTGGGTCCAGCTCAGAATGGAGCTGGCACAGCAGGTGGGATGGAGGCTGGGCTCACAGGGAAGCCTCCTTCAGTGGCTTCACCCTTTCAGCATACACCATTGGCATCCTGCCTCAGCACTGATCCTGGGGGGACACGAGGAGGAGCCACATTCAAGCCCAGCTCAGTGCTCTCCATCAGTGGAGTGGCCTGCCGGTGTCTCTTCCAGACACTCTTGGAGGGTCCTTGAGAAGGAGCTAGGAAGGGGAGATGGGTGGGGATGCTCTGCAACCAAGCAGTGGGTGTTTCTTGAGAAGGAGAGGGTAGAGGAGGCAGCCTCAGACCCCATCTTTATGTTAGTCCAGGAAGCCTGGATCCAAGCCCCTGCCACCTTCTGGTCGGGGAGGCCCACACTGAGTGCTGAGGCCACAGCCACAGGACAGGTGGGCCTTCCTGCCCAAGGTGGGGGTCCTGGCTTTCCCAATCTCCTCTCTCCAGCTCCAGCCCGTTTATTCTATTTGACAGAAATTCTCATCCTGGGCATCCTGGCATGGTGCAGGTGCCTGTCTGAACCCTCTGGGCAAATGAAGGGTTGCTCTGACTTCCCTCTTGAGCCCAACACCCCCATGCAAAAGCGCACCCCACCTCCACCTCCCTAGACAAGGCATCTTGTCTCTCTGAGGTGGACTCTCTTGTTTGCTGAGGAAACTCCATGGACCACAGTGAGGACTGGATGACATGAAATGGTAAAATGGCCAGTGCACTTGTTACCGGAGTGTCAGAAGCCATCCTGGAGGAACCACTGTGGAGGCAGAGGGGCTTTCCTAAGGTGGCCCTTCCTCTCTGGTCTTTGACTCCCACCCTGGTCCTTGGGACCGTGGTCTCAAAATGCTGACAGTGCAGGCCCTGGATGAGCTGTGTATCCATACCATGGTGCCAGTCTATTATGAGTGCACATGCATGTGCACACACACACATAGAGACATATGTTAGATGGAATATATCAACAGAAATTCCAAAGTTTTCTTCTCAAGGGATCATCCACTGGCCCCCTGGAGGCACAGGCCCCACTTTGAGGCCACTGTTCCAGGGTTCAGTGTCACCAAATTGCTCACTGTCCCTGAAGCCCACTCTTCCCTCTTACACAGTAATTGTTTGGGCACTTGGCCCCCAGCCGAACAAAGCCCCTGCTCTGCCGCTGAACGTGGTTGTGTCTCAGCCTCACCAACTGAGTATGAAACAATGCCTTCCACCTCTCCACCTCTCTGGGCCTCAGTTTCCTCATGTGCAAAGTGAGGGTTCTACCTCCTTCCAAAAAGGATTTCAGAAGCATTAATAAAAGGCAAAAACATACCAAGCTGTGCCAGGACTGAAGGAAATTAGCATGTATTAACTACCTGTGTGTCAAGATTTCACAGTTACTCTCCTTTTTATGCCCTCTTCAATATTACTTACTGTGAGGCAGGCATCACCTAACCCTATCACACACAGAGAAAGGAGAGCAAATGGGGGTAAATAACAGTTATCAAAGAAGGGAAAATTTTAACTCCAGAGCCCAATCTATTTCCATGGAGGAGGGAAAAAAACTTCCTGCTCTTAATCAGATGATCTCATTTTTATTTAATCCTGGTATTAACTTTTCGTTTTCTTTTCCTTTCTTTTTATTCTGAGATGGAGTCTCACTCTGTTGCCCAGGCTGGAGTGCAGTGGTGTGATCTCAGCTCACTGCAACCTCCATCCCCCGGGTTCAGGCGATTCTCCTGCCTCAGCCTCCCAAGTAGCTGGGACTACAGGTGCATGCTACCACACCCAGCTAATTTTTGTATTTTTAGTATTGTATTTTTGTATTTTATAGTAGTTTTTGTATTTTTAGTAGAGACGGGGTTTCACCATGTTGGCCAGGCTGGTCTCGAACTCCTGACGTCAACTGATCTATCTGCCTGCTTCAGCCTCCCACAGTGCTGGCATTACAGGCGTGAAGCCACCGCCCCGGCCTAACTTTTCTTTTTAACAACAGCTTTATTGAGATATAATTTACAATCAATTTACCTAAAGTGTACAGTTCAATGGCTTTTAGAACCATGTTCACAGAGCTGTTCAGCAATCAAGTGCAGAACATTTCCATCACCCCCTGAAAAGCCTTGGAGCATTCGCAGTCACTTCCCTTTGACACCTGCCCCCACCTCAACAACTGCTAACCTGCTTCCTGCCTCTGTGGATGCATCTCTTCTGGATACTTTGCATAAATGGAAAAATCTGGCTTCCATTTAGCATATTTTCAAGGATTTAGCATATTTTCAAGGTTCCTCCGCATTGCAGCATGTGTCAGTCTTTCAATCCTTTTTACAGCTGAATAACGTTCCACTGTGTGGCTATACCACATTTTGTTTATCCATTCATCTGTTGATGGACGTTTGGACTGTTTCCATTTTTTGGCTACTGTGTATAGTGCTGCTATGCACATTCCTGTACAGTGTTCCTGTGCTCTCATTTCTCTTGAGTGTGTACCTAGGAGCAGAAGTGCTGGGTCATATGGAAACTATATGTTTGACTCTGAGGAGCTGCCAGACTATTTCCCAAAGTGGCTGTGCCATCTCACATTCCCACTAGCACTGCATGAGGGTTTGGGACTAACTTTTTAAATTGTATTTGTGTACTGCTTCTAACCAGCACTCTTGGAAGACAGGTCCAGGTACGTACTGAGGACCTGCTATAAAATAGCTCCCTTTGGCCGGGCGCAGTGGCTCATGCCTGTAATCCCAGCACTTTGGGAGGCTGAGACGGGCGGATCACGAGGTCAGGAGATCGAGACCATCCTGGCTAACACGGTGAAACCCCGTCTCTACTAAAAATACAAAAAATTAGCCGGGCGTGGTGGCGGGTACCTGTAGTCCCAGCTACTCGGGAGGCTGAGGCAGAAGAATGGCGTGAACCCGGGAGGCGGAGCTTGCAGTGAGCCGAGATTGCGCCACTGCACTCCAGCCTGGGTGACAGAGTGAGATTCCATCTCAAACAACAACAACAACAACAAAATAAAAACAAAAAATAGCTCCCTTCGATTGTGGAGAGAAAGGAACATTATACACTGTTGGTGGGAGTGTAAATTAGTTCAGCCATTGTGGAAGACAGTGTGGCAATTGCTCAAAGACCTAAAGATAGAAATACCATTTGATCCAGCAATCTCATTACTAGGTATATACCCAAAGGAATATAAGTCATTCTATTATAAAGACACACGCATATGTATGTTCACTGTAGCACTATTCACAATAGCAAAGACACGGAATCAACCTAAATGCCCATCAATGATATAGACCAGAGAAAGAAAATGTGATATATACACACCATGGAATACTATGTAGCCATAAAAAAGAATGAGATAATATCCTTTGCAGGGACATGGATGGAGCTGGAGGCCACTATCTTTAGCAAACAAACACAGGAACAGAAAACCACATAGCACATGCTCTCACTTGTAAGTGGGAGCTAAATGATGAGAACACATAGACACATGGAGGGAAACAACACACACTGGGGCCTTTCAGAGGGGGGAGGGTGGGAAGAGGGAGAAGATCAGGAAAAGTAACTAATGGGTATTAGGCTTAATATCTGAGTGATGAAATAATCTGTACAACAAACTTCCATGACACAAGTTTACTTATGTGACAAACCTGCACTTGCACCCCTGAACTTAAAAAAGAAAAATAAAAAGAAAATAGCTCCCTCCAAGTCTCAGTAGCGCAGTGTTCCCCCTTCCCCGCTACCGATGGTGGAAGCAGCAACGACAGCACCAGCACAGGCGCAGGGCACAATGCTGCTCATGTTTGCACCCATGCCCTTGAATACCAGGCACTGCTGCAAACTCTTCCCCGGCGTCCTCTCACTGAACATTCCGAACACACTATGAGGCAGGCACTACTGTCACTCCCATCCCGCAGACGAGGAAGCAGACCGCTAAGAAGCTAATGTAGTCATACACCGCACAACGGTGTTAGTCAACAGCGCCCTCTATGTTTTGCTAGGTTTGGATACATCAATACTTGCCACTGTGTTATAACTGCTTGCGATATTACAGTACATGCTGTACAGGTTTATGGCTTCGGAGCAACAGGCTCTACCACAAAGCCTAGGTGTGCAGTAAGCTGTACTGTCTAACTTTGTGTAAGTACACTCTAGGATATTTACACAAGGACCAAACTGCCTAAGGATGCATTTCTTAGGATGTGTGCCTGTCATTAAACAACACAGGACTGTAATTTAGATTTAAGGTCACAATGCTAGGCAGTAGCCATGCCAGGATTCAGACCCAGGCACTCTGGTTCCAGAGGTGGTCCCCCTGCTGCTCTGCACTCAGCAGCATTTCCAGACTGGAACAGACTCAACCAATGGCTCCAGGGAGCCCCTCGGCCAGCACCTCTCCCCTCCCCTGCCTCTGCTTAGGGGGCAGGACACAACCATCTGTGTCTGGGTAGGCCTGAATCTTGTGCTGCGAGAGTAAGGGCAAATATCTAGGCTGTAACCCAAATCCAGCCAGAAGGAACGCCTCAGCTCTAACGCTGTCAGCAAAGCAACTCTGATGAGCTCCCTGCCCTAATTCTATACCTCCAGAGGTCAGGAATCCAGGTTTCCTAGGAGGCTGAGCTTCACCTAGTTTTGCTTGATTCATTTTCCAAAAAAGAGATGGCCCTCTGTAGGCCATCGACTCTGCTATGTCACCAAGTTATGGGTTCAGCCCCCCACATAGCCCTCCAGCTATCTGGAGCCTCTGGTCCTCTTCTGGGCTCCACCTTACCCAAGCTAAGAGGGCAGAGTTGCTACAGGCTGCAGATTGTTTAGGCAGGAGGACACAGGACTAAGGCTTCTCTCCAAAGAGATGAGCACACCCTGCTCCTCCTGCCTGTCCTCTGTCCACAGGCCAACGGGAGGCTGGAAGTTCTGTGCACTGCAGCCAGGGGATCTTGTGAGAGGCCCGAGCGACCTTCCTGGTTAGGATAATATTGCTATAGCAGCCTCTCCAACTGGGGACTCTCCGCCACACCCCTGGCCCAAGCAGGAGCACTTTTGGGAAAACCGGCCTTTGTTTCTTGTTGACCCCATGAGTGTGGGAAGGCAAGCTTCTAAAAGCCAGAGGGAAACAAGAGGAAAGTAAGCAGAAATACGGTGAGGGGCTGTTTGGTGTTATCATCAGGAGGCCCTTCCTTCCAGGCAGCTGCTGTTACAGAACCAGTCGCATGTGAGACCTGGGTGGGAGTCTTCCCTTTATCCCCCAATCCCTCATTCAGACCGGAAAACAGAGACCCAAGAAACAAAGGCTTTCCCCTAGGGCAAAGAATTACTCCCCAAATCTCAAGGTCAGAAAGGGGATTTCAAGGTGAAACCTGACTTCCCCCCACACCTGAGGTCCTGAGACAGCATGTTTCACAAACTCATCCAACCAAGACCCACAAGGAACACCACATTCACACCATGATGAGCACACACACAAGTGCACACATGCACATGAAATGGAAAAGGGTCAGTATTTCTACCATGTGCACTGTATTTATTATTTTTTCATACGCACTGTGACCCACTTAAGGAGTATGAAAAGCTTTGCCCGCAAACTTTGGGGCTGAGCGGTCGCCTTGCTCATCTGCACTCTGGCAGGGACAGTCGGCTCGGCACGTTCCAGGGAGGACACAGGGAATTGCCTTGCAGTAGAAGCAGGAAGTGTATCCACCACTTCCTGGGTGCTCACTGTAGCCAGGCCCTGAGTAGTTACAGGTACTGATGACAGCTTCAGGAGGCAGGTACATCATTGTTCTGACTTTCAAATGTACAAGCTGGGGCTCCAAATGGTTATGGGACGTGGTGCTCTGTGGGGCCACCCAGAACAAGTCTGGTCCTCTCTGACTGGCACCCTTGCCCCTCTCTCCTTGGCATCTTTCCTCCCTGGACTTAACAATTGTTTGCATAAGGTCATGCCTAAGTTTATCAGAGACACTGTAGGCAGGGCTACCCAGCCTGGACCACGTGGAGACTTGCCCAGCATGGCCCCTGCCTTCAGCCTGGCCCTTCACTGAGCTATGGCCTGATCAGGCAGCACCCAGGCAGGAACACCAACACCCTCCTCCCTTGGGTTGGTGGGCTGTGCTGCAGACATGGTCTGGCTGCTCGAGCCAGGTCTAAGGAGAGGCCCCTCCTTTCTTTGCAATTCAGGAGGTTGGCTCCAGAGTTTTCTCAGGAAGGAACACACAGCCCTTGGAGAGCACCAGCTGAGTTCCTAGGCGCCCCCGGAACCCACATCCTGGGAGGCACGACACAGGAGCAGGGCTCATGGGGGCTGTGTGGCTGGCTCAGGTCAAAGGTGGTCTCCCGGCTCTTCTTGCTGCAGCTAAACTGCTTCTAGGAGCCCAGTCTAACAAATCACAAGCCCCTCTCTTTTGAGGAGGTGCTGGTGACTACCCCAAAGGCCATCAGGTGTAGAAAGGGCACTTAACTTTTGGCCCAAAGTCCCTCTGGGGCTGCAGACCTCCCCAGGGAGCAGCACTCTCCACAGACAGGTATCCCCAAAGCCCAAGTCCTCGAGGAAACTGGAAAGAGCCGCAGAAAATGGGTCATGATCCCATGCAGACCTAGAGTAAGCAAAGCCTCTGCCTGGCCTCTGTGCCACAACTCAGAGAAGTGTTAGGCCAACCACGCCTAGGGACTGACAATGGGCCATAGCAGGTACCCACCGGGCAGAACTCCCTTCCCCCTTCCCAGTCGTCACCGCCAGTCCTGGTGTATTCCACAGTCCTCATGGTTCAAAGGGCAGTTCCACAATCATCCTCCACACTGTAGCCTCCTGGGGCTGCATGGAACAGCCCCTAGGCTGGGCTGAGCCTCATCCCAATGCCTGTCCTCAGGTGTCAGGTCTGATTCCAGGTCATATCACCTCCTTGGGAAGGGAGCCATGATTCTGCACTCTTCCCCACCCTTCAGGTGTCCCACATGAAACCTGTATGCTACAACCTGGCGGACCCCAGAGAGGGTCCTGCAACTCCAGAGGGACTTTGGGCCAAGAGTTGGATGCCCATTCTACACCTGATGGCTTTTGGGGTGGTCACCAGCACCTCCTCAAAAGAGAGGCTTGTGATTTGTTAGATCAGGCTCCTAGAAGCAGTTTGGCTGCAGCAAGAAGGGCCGGGAGACCACCCCATGACCTGGGCTAGCCACACAGCCCCCGTGAGACTCCCAGGACCCTGGGTAGCTTTGGCCAGCCAGGGCTACCTAGGCTAGACCTACAACACAGGCCAGGGAGACCAGCTCATGGGGCTTCCATCAGCCCAGGACAGGAGGGAGAGCTGGAGCCACAAACCACTGCTCTCCCAGCTGTTTCCCTCTGCAGAAGTTCTGAGATCTAAGGTAGACTCTGAGCAATCTGTTTCAGAGCTCTCTAGCCAAGAAGAGCCTACCCTTGGAGTCAAGTCCTAGCTCTGCACTCACTAGCTCTGTGATTCTGGGCAAGTTGCAAATTGTGAGCCTCAGTTTCCCTAATGTAAAATGGTAGTAAATATAGGCCTCATTTTGATTGTAAAATGGTGTAGCTATTGTGGAAAACTTTAGTAGTTCCTCAAAAAATTACAGACAGTTTCCATATGACCCAACAAGTTGATTACTGGATATATACCCAAAAGAACAGAAGACAGGTACTTGAACATGTACACAAATCATATCGTAGCAGCATAATTTGCGATAGCCAAAAGGTGGAAACAGCCCAAATGTCCATCAGTGGACAAATGGATAGACAAAATGCAATATTCATACAATGGAATATTATTTTATTCAGCCATAAAAAGAATGAAATCCTGACACATGCTCCAACATGAGCAAACCTGGGAAACATCACGCTAAGTGAATGAAGCCAGTCATAAAAGGACACACATTGTGTGATTCTATCTTGGTGAAATGTTCAGAAAAGGCCAACCTATAGAGAAAAAGCAGAGGAGAGGTTGCCAGGGGCTAGGGGAGGGGAATGAGAAGTGGCCTAATGTTTTGGCCTAGAGATTTCCCTTTGGGGTGATAATCTACCCCCTTCTGTCACAGGACTACAAACGATACTGCACAGCTGAAGCGGGACTCGGGCTCAGGCTCGGGATGGCACATCCGTGCCGCCTGCTGCTTCTTAGTGCGCATCACCACTCTCTCAACAGGCAAGGGTGGTGGTCAGAAGATGATGGGTTCAACAACTTTCCCTGAATGCTTGGGAAGGAGGGAGGACAGTGTCGGGCATGTTCCGTCTTCTACCCTGGGGCACAGAGGCAGGGCTCAGTGGACTGAGGGAGCTCTGGGCATCATGGGCCATGGTCCCCTGCAAGGGGAGGGGGCACATCCTCTACTCAGAGACCATGGCCATCTGCTTGTGCTAAGATGGCTGATGAGGGCTCTTGAAAACAATGGACCAAGCCGAAGGGTCAATCCAAAGGCAGCTGAGTATCGTGCAGATTCTTCCTGTGCCTCTCTGGCCCTTGCCTTGGGGCCCTGGGGAGCACCAGAGGCTGGTTTCCAAGGCCACATTCCAGGGGAGAGCAGGGTCTGCCCCTCTGCTGAGCCCCAGGCTGACAGCACCTGGCCCCAGATGCTACCTGCAGAACATTTCTGACCCCTTTCCCCAGCTGCAGATGCACGCGGGGCAGGCCCTTTCCCACTGCCCACCAATACAGACTGGGGACTGGCAGGACGGAGGCCTCAGACCTGTGATTCTGGGAGTTCCGTGGGAGGCCTGGCCAGATGCGGCCAGCTGGGAACACCTGGTACACAGTGAAGAGGCCGATGGGTTCTACTCTCCTAGGCACAGCAGCGCTGGGAGCCTCAGAATGGTTCAATAGGAACAGCCCCAGAACCATTCTTCATGAACACAGATCCGGCCAGGCCAACCCCCAACTCGACTGCTCCAACAGCTCCCAGCCCAAGCTCTGCTCCCTGCACCAATTGCCCCACCTCGCCTCCTGGACCTACTTGCTGGCCTGGGAGACCCACAGTTACCCGCTGCACAGAGCAGCCTCCTTTATCACTGTCCTGCCAGAGAGGCCTGCCTGGCACATCTCCCCTCCTGGATCATTGTCCTGTGCTCCCTGAAGGGAGCCCCTGTGCAGAGGCCATGGCCCACCCACAGGTCTGCCCAACTGCTCTGCATACTAAGCCGCAAGGTGCCTGATAAAACTCCTT
The DNA here is from genome assembly GCF_009828535.3 of Hylobates moloch. Taxonomy (NCBI): domain Eukaryota; kingdom Metazoa; phylum Chordata; class Mammalia; order Primates; family Hylobatidae; genus Hylobates; species Hylobates moloch. The sequence continues at coordinate 49,417,181 of NW_026652290.1, read as the reverse complement.
GTATTTACTCTATACACCTAGGTCAGCACCTTCCAATACGTGCTTCAGTAAACATTTCTGAATGATGGAACAAGCCAATCCTGCTAGATTTATATTGTAGATTTAATTATAATATAAATATTTGATTTACTTATATATGTAATAGATATGTTTTATTTATAAAATAGAAACCATCAATTTTACCAAAATCCCATATTCATTAAGGGTTAACAGGATGACATGTGTGCAAAGACCAGACAGTGGTAGGCTCTGCAGGGCATGAGGTGGAGAAGCTGTCTGGAAAGAGATGCAGGCCCCTGAGGAATGGCCTTTGCATGATCAGCACCCAGGCCACCAAGGCCATGGTGGTCTGAAGCCACCACCCCAGCCTTGGACCAAGGACTCTGCTGCAACCAGCAGATGGTAAAGTTGTGAGATGATGCTGCATGACTCTATTTACATGAAACATCCAGGACAGACCAATCAATAAAGACGGGAAGCAGGAGGGGAGGAATGGGGGTGGCAGCTACGGGATGCAGGGTTTGTTTGGGGGTTGATGAAAAATGCTCTGAAATTAGATTGTGTTGGTGGTTGTATAACCATGTGAATATCCTGAAAGACAATGACTTGTACACTTCAAACGAAACAAAACAGAACACTGCACAGATAACAGGGAGAAACCACAGGCTCAGCAGCAAGCAGGCCAGGCCTTTCAACAGGCCTTCGTGGCTCCATCAGGAGAGAGAGCTCGCCTTCCTGCCAACCCAGGCCTAGAAGGCCCTCTACACCCCACCTCTCCCTAACGTCTGGATGTGGAAACTCAGGCCCAGGCTTCCTAACTCCTAGCCCACCACAGCATGCCGCCTCCATCACAGAAGAAGCAGGAACCAAGCAGCCAGGGCCAAAATCCCGAGGCCCTACCTTTCCTTCCCTCTACTGGAATGTGACAGTGGGTGTCACCGCAGACGCAGAGCTACTGCTCCCATCCCAAGTAGGCCCTCTTCTAAGATTCGGCTCTGGCCCCAGAGACAGTGCATGCTTTCTGAGGCATTCGTGGATTAGCAGGAGGGGGACTCCAAGATATGCAGCATCTGCTAATGCCAGCAGCAACAATGCAGTGTGGGCCTTGCCCCAGCCTTGGTGCTGCAGTGCGTGGGCTGGGCCTTCTGCTACAAGGGACTTTGTGGGATGCTGAGGAAATGACCCGTTCAGGGCTTTCCCAGAGGCGTAGTTAGAACCACGAAACTACTTTTTTTTTAACGGAGAAAATAAGAAAACAAGGACCCTTTTCACTTGCTGCCAAGACCAGGAAGTTCCTCCTCACACCTGCTGTGCCAGGCTGGCCTGCTGGCTCCGGCCGCTGCCTGGGTAGCAAGATACCAGGGCCCCCGCCAAATGGCCAAGGGCCCTCTGACAGAGGAGCTTCCCTTGGGAGCCCTCACCCAGTTAAGGCCCACCTTCCTCCTAAAACTGGTCGGGGGGGTAGATGGAAAGAAGGTGGGAGAGGCATGGGAACTGGGGAAGAACAGTTTTTCATCCCCCTCACCCACCACAATGGTCAGCTAGCAGGATCCACCAACTAAGCGTGACACTACACCATATGCAACAATGAACTTGAAATGGAGCAGATACCTCAATGCAAGAACAAAGGCTATAAAATGCACAGAAGACCAAGGAAAAAAGCCCCATACACTGGATTTAGCAACTATTTCTTGGATATGACGCCAAAAGCACAAGCAACAAAAGAAAAAAAAAAGATAAACTAGACTTCATCAAAATTAAAAACCTTTGTACATCTAAGGACACTACCAAGAGAGTGAAAAGGCAACCTAGGGAAGGGAAGGGAATACTTGCAAATCATATATCTGATAAAGTATTAGTATCTAGAATAAACAGCTCCTAAAACTCAATAACAAAAAACAATTAAAAATAGACAAAGGATGTGAATATACATTTCTCCAAAGAAGATATACAAATGGCCAAGACACACATCAAAAGGTGCCTGACATCATTAGTCATTAGAAAATGAAAGTCACCTAGCACTTCAGAAGGCCAAAGCAGGAGGATCGCTTGGGGCCAGAAGTTTGAGACCAACCTGGGCAAGATAGTGAGACCTCATCTCTCAAAGTAAAAATTAAAAAATAAATAGCCAGATGTGGTGGTGTACTCTTATAGTCTCAGTTACTTGGGAGCAGGGAGGATCCCTTGAGCCCAGGAGATCGAGGTTGCAGTGAGCTGTGATGGCACCACTGCACTCCAGCCTGGGCAACAGAGTGAGACCCTGTCTCTTAAGAAAAAAAAAAAAAACAAAAAAAAAAAGAAAAGAAAATGCAAATCAAATCAGCCACAATGAGATGCTAGTTCACATTCACTAGGGTAGAGATAAGTTAAAAAACAGAAAACTGTCAGTGTTGGTGAGGTCATGGAGTAACTGGAACTGTGGTGCAGCCACTCTGGAAAGCAGTATGGAGCTTCTTCAAAAAACTAAACTGGACTTTATAGATTTGCTGTTTCATTCAGCAATTCCACTTGTAGGTATATACCGAGAGGAACTGAACGCAGGGACTCAAACAGATATTTGTACACCCACGTAGCATGGCAGCATTATTCACAATAGCCAATAGGCGGAAGTAACTCCAGTGTCCACCAATAGACAGATGAATAAACAAAATGTAGTATGTACATACACTGCCATATAATTCAGCCACAAAGGAATGAAATTCTGGTATGTGCTATACTACGGATGAATCTTGAAAACACTATGCTAAGTGCAACAAGCCAGTCACAAAAGGATAGATACTGTATGATTCCACTTACGTGAGGCACCCAGAGTACTCAAATTCATAGAGAGTAGAATGGTGGTTGCCAGGGTGAGAAGAGGTACTGGCAAATTTATTTTCAAAAATTCTGTACCTGAATACCCCAGCTATCTTTCTCTGGCATTTCTGTCCCTGTCTTCATAGAAAACAGACCCTTTAGAGCTATACCACTAGTTATGGACTCAGCTGGGGAGGGCATGCAGGGATACCAATCAGTGGAAGAAGAGACTGCAGGACAGGGCCAGGAGCCGTCTGCAAGGGCAGCCTCAAGTTGCCAACCCCCAGGGCATGAAACAGTTCCAGCCCCAACCCCGGGGAGTCCCCAAGTGGACAGCTCCCAAAGCTCATGGGAGCTAGTGAGACCCCAAGTTCCATCCCAGCTGTCTGAGCTGGGAGGGCTGCTGGGAAACAGCCCAGGGCTGAGGACGCCTCACTGGCCTCCTGTGGCCAGGGAGAAAGGACAGAGTGAGTTGGCTGTGTCACCAGCAGAAATGCCTAGCCTCTCCCAAGGCCCGTGTGCCACTCAATGTGGATGGAACGCAGTACATGCACAGCCTGAGGGCCGCCTCATCCTCCCTCCCTCCCCCTAAATGCCACCGGCTGTCCTGAAATGCCTTTGTCCAGTGGCACCAACCCACAGCCCAGTCGCAGCCCTGTCCTCAGGAGGCTGTCCTCCTCCCGCAGAGCTGGACTCCCCTTAAAGGGGCAGAGGGGAGGAGGCTGGGAGTAAGTGGCACTCAGTTCATGGGAGCGATGAACCATGCAGATGAGAGCCCTGAGTGAGCCCTGCAGGAGCAGAAGGCAGGAGTCAGGACTGTTCCACGTAGAGAGGATGGGGGCAGCTGGGGAGGGGCTGGGGCTGCGGGGCAGGGCCACCATCCTCCAAATCCTTTAACTCCATGGCATCTACTGGACATCAGGCTTGGGGTCACAGTGATGAGTAAAACATGGTGCCTGCCACAGACTTCATGATCTGGGGGAAAGAGAGGGCATACATAGCTGCTGTGAGATGAGCACTTGTGGGATGCAGGGGCAAGGAGGCCAGGTTTGGAGGATTCAGATGTCTTAAAGGCAGCTCCAGGCACAAGGCTCAAGACTTGTCCTGGGAGATCCCGACAGAGAGAGCTAGGCCCAAGAAGTGGGAGGGCAGAGACAGAGTTCAGCTGGAGATAAGAAAGCGTAGTCACCCAGCCCTTTCACACAGGCATGTTCTGTCCCGCAAGTGTGAGATGCATCACTGCCATCGCATACACAGGGACACCAGTTGGAAAAGTGCAGCAGCATGCCCAAGGTGGACCACGCTGCCCGCAGCACCCGCACACCTCGTAAATATTAATATTTACCCAACACTTGCTCTGTGCGGTGTCGACAACTGTCATGCAACAATGAACAGAACTGATGAAACCTGGCCTGGACGGTTGCCCTTCCAAGCAGTCAGGCAAGCTAAACAAATGCCAGGGTGGGTAGCATGCCACAATGTGGGGAAGGGCCTCAGTGAGAACCCAGCAGATACGGTGGGAAAGGCCTCCTGGGAACAGAGAGTGAGTGGGCAGTGCTATGGAAGGCGGCCCGCTTGAGGGAGACTGGGCACAGGTCTGACCAGACATCACACTCAGGAAGGTAGGAGACTGCCTGCTGTTGGCACCGCCCGTGACGGCCGAGTCAGTCTGCAGTTCCCACTTGATCCTGCTGCCTCGGTTTAACAGGCAGAAGAGTCTGAACAAGTCCTACAACAACAGAACATGCAGTCCCAAGAGGGACGCCAGCTTCACTCTCCACAGCTGTTCCCCAGCACGGTCTCTCAAGGGCCACCCGTTGCCAGGTCTCCCTCCTCAGCAGAAGCAGAAAACAGAGACCCCCCCTGGACACACAGGCCAGCAGGCAGGTGCCCAGGCTGCAGGGGAGATGGGAGAAAGCCCCTGGTGAGGCTCCCTGCTAAGCCCCCACTTCCTAGCTTTCCTCTCATGATCTGGGGCCCCAGTCCTGCCTCAGGACACCTGATGGGGCCTTCACGGCCAGGGTGCTGGTCTTCCCTGTCCTTCAAGGTCAAGGCCACTGGCACCTCCTTTCCAGGTCCTTCTTAGCAGCCTGGCCTAGAGTGGCTTCCTCTCTCTTCGAGTCTCTATGGTACCTTTTTTTTTTTTTTTTTTTTGGTACTATTCCTTATGAAACAAGGCTCCCCTACAGACACTGTGCCTAGAGGTTTTGTGTGTGTGTGTGTGTTTTAACTTTTTAAATAACCTTTTAATTTCAGAATAGATTTACATTCACAGAAAAGATGACAAGAGAGTGTGAAGAGTTCTCCTACATCTCTCACCCAGTCTACCTTGTTATTAATACCTTACATCAGTGCAGTGCATTTGCTACAATGAATAAACCAATACTGACCTGTTATTAACTAAAGCTCACACCTCATTCAGCACAACTTGATTCAGGTGGCCTCAGCTTGCATCTACTGTCCTCATCCTGCTCCAAGATCCCACTCAGGACCCCACATCACATTAAGTGTCCTGTCCCCTGAGGCTCCTTTTGGCGTTTCTCAGACCTTCTGTGTTTTGGGTGACCTTGATGGTTCTGAGGAGTGCTGATCAGGTGTGTTGTAGACTGCACCTCAATTTGGGTTTGTCTGATGTTGTTCTCATGACTAGACTGTGGTTATGTGTTTAAGGGAGGACAACCATAGAGGTGATATCCCCTTCTCTTCCCATCCTTTCAAGGCTTCACGACTGATCACTGTTGATGATGACCTTAAATGCTTGGCTGGGGTTGTGCCTGTCAGTTTCTCTGCTGCAGAGCTGCTCCCCACCCCTGTGCTCTCTGGAAGGAAGTCACCACTCAACACGGAGTGGGGAGCTATGGCCATCTCCTTAAGTAAGGAGTAGCTGCATAAATTACCTGGAATTCTGCACAGGACATTTTGTTTCTTCTCTCCCATTTATTTCTTTACTAAATGATTTTCTTATGCCAATATGGACTTGTGGATTTTATACCTTGGATTATAATTTGTCTTAGTCTGTTTTGTGCCGCTATAAGGGAATACCTGAAGCTGGGTCATCTATAAAGAAAAAGGGGGTTATTTGGCTCACAATTCTGGATGGCTGGAAAGTTCCAGATTGGGGATCTAATCTGGGGAGGGCCTTGTGCTGCTCTACTCAGGGTGGAAGGCAAATGGGCGCTGGTGTGTGCAGAGATCACATGGTCAGAGAGGAGGGCAGGAGTGAGAAGGAAGCTGCCAGGCACTTTTTAACAACTAGGTCTCCAGGAAACTAACAGAGCAAGAACCCACTTGCTGCCCCCACCTAGGGCAGGGCACTGATCTACTCATGAGGGATCTGCCTTCACGACCCAAACGCCTCCCAACTAGGCCCCACCTCCAACACTGGGGTACACATTTCAACATGAGGTTTGGAGGGGACAAACATCCACACTACACCATAATCCAACATTACAGTATTTATTTTGTTGCTCAAAGTGTTCCAGCTTTGGCCACTGGGAGCTTTTCAGCCGGCTCCCATGTCCCCCTGACACACCCCCATCCGCATGTGCACCTGTGCAGCCTCAAAGCACTCCCTGGCGCTGCAAGGTGCTTCATGTACCTTTAGGGTATATTTCCTGCCCCAGCCCTAGAATCGATCATTTCCTCCAGAAGCCCTGGTTTACTTTTATTGGAAACTGCCATTAAAAATCAAGATCTGGATGGCAGGTGTGCTCATTGCTTCGCGGGTCTCACAGCTTCTAGGCCCTCTCTGCTAACAGAACAAGGAAATAGAGGTGTATACAACCTGGGCATACCACATATCTATAAACACTTCTCTCTGTATCCTTATGTATCTTTATTAAAGTCTCTATCAACTAAACACACTAGTGTGGTGGATCACTCTAGCCTCCTTCCCTTGCCTGCCTGTTCCTTGTCACTGTGTGCAACAATGGCTCCTGCCACCTGCCGTCCATTTACTTAACTATTGAATCCTAGTACCCATGCATGGTGGTCTCAAAAGTGTCAGTACTCGTGTGAGAGAACTGCTTCCCCTTGCACACAGAGCCTATGCATGGCTCCTCTGGCCTCTTGGCTTGCAGACTCCACTCTACTGCAAAAGTGCACACTCCCTTTCACACCACTGTCTGGAAGTCCCTTTGGTGAATTCTCAGAGAAGAACCTGCAATGGTGCCCCATATACCCATGAGCTCAGCAGTGGGCAGAACAGATACTGATTGAATATTTTATACCTTCAGCATGAGTTTTTGAGACCTTTCCAAGGCATGTTTGGATAAGAAGGGAGGGGAACAAAGTGGCGAAGGTAAGGAGAGGACACAGAAGGAAAGGGAGAGAAGGGGACTAAGGGCCCTTCAGCCTGTTTGAGCGCCTTCAGAAATCTGCGCACCATAGCTGGCGGGAGAAGTTGCGCTGGAGAAGAGGCAGTGCTAGCACACAGGCAGGTGGAGTGCTGCCGCTGGTGGCCTTGGATGGAGCTTCCTGTGTCCCAGCTCGCCTGGTCTCCAAGTCTGCCTGAGCCTGAGAGGGAGAGGGTGCTGCCATGCCACATGGTATAACTGCCTTTTCTGCCCAAAGGCCTGCCAGGCAGATCTAGAGAAAACAAGCTGCTGTTTGCTGCAGTGAGACTGAAAGCAATGCAGCTGTGAGGCCCATAACATTCACCCGGCCCCATCCCCAGCACCCTCCCGGTCACCCCTAAGGGATCTAAAGCAGGGAGAGGCAGCTTCAGGGGGCCTAGACCTCTCTAGAGGCTAGAGACAAAGGCCAGCTGGCTTAAAATGGAAGGTTTTAGAGCTTAAAGCAATGGTTCCAAACTTTTGCTGAATAATGTAATCACCTGGGAAGATTTCAAAATAGAGGTTTTATGCCCAGAGACTCAGATTTAAATTCTCAGATGTAGGGCTGGGGCATAGGAATTCTTAAAAGCTTCTCTAGTGATTCTAATGTTCAGCCAAGGCTGGGAACCACTGACTCAAAGGGAGACCTTGATCTATATTTGATGCCAGAGGCTTGGCTCCGATGGCTGTCTGTCTGTCCCAGGCTGGCCACCCAGCTGTATTAAGTCACTTACAGCTTTTTCCTGGGCCAAAGACGGCCTGATGAAAGCAAAGAAAGACAGAAGAGTGTGGAGACAAAATGCAGCTGTAAAGAGCCTGCTGGCAGTGGGGGTGAATGGACATGCTGGAGCTGCGATTATGATTCATAAAGTGCTTGGGGGCAGTACCCTGAAAGGCCCTGCCAGCCACAAGAAAACGAAACCCCCAGGCAGCTTGAGGGACAAGGCAGGAGGGAGGGCCATCCTTCTCCAGCAGGCCTGGGAGAAAGGGAGAGGTGGTGGCTGTGTCAGGCAACTGCTCTATCTACAAGGAAATGGCCCTTGCAGGTATGTGAGGCAGGAGATGTGGCCAGGGCTCTGGGCAGGCCCCTGAGTAGCGAGCAACCTCTGCAGCCCTGGCCCTAAGCTGGCACACCATGGGTTCTCACACATGCACCTTCCTGCCAACCACTTACAGACTCAGAGGGCAGCAGGCAGGCACAGAGGAACCCATGCAAGCTGGAAGCCCAAAGGACTTCAAATCACCTGCTGGGGAGAAACTCCAGATTCCAAACCAGCTAGAGAGATGGGAATTCAAGAACAAGCTCAACACACAACAGGAATCTCTGGGTTTCTTCCGCCATCAGGGTCTCAGATACAAAGGGGACAAAGGAGGGTAGGGATTGCTCTCTAGCAGGGGATGTGCAGGACCAGCCTGGCCCTGTGTGCCAAATCCACCTGAATACAGGCCAGGCCACAGCCCTCCCTGTTGCCCCCCAGGACATTGAACTCCAGAGGAAGCTGCTGCGTGAGATGATGCAGGTGTCTCCCTGCACCAACAGTGTCAGGCTCACAAGGCACCTGCCCGCCCCAAACCTTCTAAGGACAGGTCTTGTGCCCAAATGCCAGATGCCGGAGCAACCTGAGTAGCACCCAGCCTCTGCCTGGCTCCTGCTCCCCACATCTACCCAAACCTGGCAGCAGCCTCGAAGTCCCCGCCCTGCCCAGGCTCTGAGGCTCCTTCCTGAAGACTCTCGTCTTCAGTGATTCTTTGTCACTGGGAGGAATTGGGCCTCCTGGCTGTAAGTCCAGAACCCTGAAAGAAGCACCCTGGTGTTCTCAGAACTGATTCACAGAGAAAACCCACAAACACCAATCCACCCCCTCACTCTAAAGGGAGGGGCAGGGGGCCAGAGCTCATTAAATCCTAACACCCTCCAGGCTACGTTTCCAAAGGACAGGAGCAGAAGCTAAGAATCGACCAAATGTGTTGTAGATAAAACTTTCCTTGAGAAGGGGGTATGACATTAAGTTCCTCTTTGGCTTATTTTCTGCTTCCAAAGACTTCCTCACCCAATAAAATAATTATTAAGAACTGAGATCCTCTGCCAGCATTCCAGGAAGGCCAGCATCTGGGAAAGAAGTCCTTATCTTGGATGCTCTCATCTGCCTCTCTCCCACTGGGAATTCCCAATCTGCTTCTCAGAAATCCAACTTGTTATGGGAGCTCTGCATCAACAGTGATGTTTGAAGACCTATCCTTCTAGCCTGCCACTCCCACCTTGTCCTTCCAAGGTTGGGAAAATGTAGTTGGTCAGTTATGATGGCATAGTGGTGATTTCCTTCCATGTGTGGCGTCTTTTTTCCTGGTGTTCAGCCCTGACCCACCCATCCTCTGAGACTGACCTGCCTCCCAGACTAAACAGCTCTCCATCCCGGATCTCTCCAGCAGGCCTGGCCAGTCAAAGCCACTGAGGGACTCAGGAAGATCCGGTTCTGGAAGGAGGAGAGGAAACACTATGTGGATTCTGTCTGGTGGGCACTGTCCAGGTCTCAAAGCACCAAGCTCTGTGGAGGGCAGGCTTTGGAGCGCTCTTGCCACCCTCTCTCAGAAGTGATGGAGGCTCACTCTTTCAAGATCACAGGTTCTGCCCACGCCAGGCATGGTGTGTTCCTGCTGCTGCCTGCCCAGGATCAAGTCCTCTGGGCAGAGGGGCTTCTACAAGTCGACCACAAAGGGTGAAGAAGCAGAAACACCAAGACACAGACTCCCTGGAAAAGACCAAGAGTGTAGGAATCCAGTTTCCTTTCACCCATTCAGTCACTCAGTGGACAACGGGGTACTGAGCACCTCTGCTGTGTTGGACGCCGGCAGGGCTGAGAGAGACATGGTGGTGAGGCCACCCCGTGCCTCACTGCAACACTGCAGACGCTTCGCCCTGGACAAGCTCCCACGCCCACCTGGAGATGCCGTGCTTTGAGATCCCTCAAAGCCACTGAGGGACTCAGGAAGATCCTGATCATGGTACTGGCTACACAGGTGTGCTCAGTCTGTGAAACTTCATCAAGCTGAACCTGGGATGCACATGTTTTTCTGTCTTATGGCTTACCACAATAAAAGGTTTCTTTAACATGCCTCCCTTTGAGTGGTAGATGTCCTATATGGGGTAGGAACAACTATTTTAAAGATCAAAACCTTAACCTAACCCTAAATAAAGATCAAAACTATTATAAAGATCAGATCCCTGAATGGAAGGCCCTGCCTAGGCCACCAGGCTGGTAATGGCTGAGCTGGAATTAGTCCCCAAATCAGACCCCCTTCCCATAGTCCTGGAGTCACACTGTTTCCAGGGAACAGCCCTCACTGAAAAGTATCTCATTACAGGACTTCGGATAATCAGAGACAGCGTCTCTCACACCACCACCAGTGAGTGACTGCCTGCCCTCCTCTGCCTCAGTGGCCTGACTCAGTGGCCAAGGGACCCCTCCATCTCTGAGGTGAGAGCTTTCCTGTCTTGAGTGGTCTCCAAGACAAGGTGAACAGGGACCTCACCCCTACCCTCTTCTTAGGGGACGAGAGCAGTCCTGCCCCGGTCAAGAGGAGCACGGGGGAATGGAGGGGTCCCCACCCAGTTTCAAGACCGACTCCGCCTCCCTAGGAGTATGGATGTAGAAAGATATGTGACCCCACAATAGCAACGGGCAACCTCGGACTCTTAGGAGACTGTTGGCCAGAGAGCAGCAATAGGGGCTGCCTGCGGGTGCTGGCTGAGGCCTGCGGGTGCTGGCTGAGGCCTGCAGTGAAAAAGCCCAAGAGCATCCCTGTTGGGCCCTTGACCTGCCCCACCACGAGGGTGGGTGAGACATGCTGTGGGACAGCAGGCAGTGCTTCCTGCTCTGGGAGGAAGCGATGCCCATCCCAGGTTCCATCGAATGGAATTAGTGTCTACTTGAGGATGAACAACAAAAGTCTATTTGTAGGCTTCTGTGTGCGGTTTATATAACCCTAAAGTGGCTGTGACAGGGAAGATAGGAGAAAGCAGCAAACACGCCCAGTGGATACCTGGGACCACTCTACCAAAGCACCTAGAAGCAACAAGGCCCCTCTCAACTCCACCACATGCCACCCATCCTCCCTAAACCAAGAAGAACCCCAACAGAGAAACCTGAACAAGTGCCCACACTGGGCCCCAGAGTGGGCTCAGGGAAATAATGAAGAGGGGTCTTAAGGACAAAGCTGGTGGCCCATACCACTGAGCCACAGGCCCATGCTTTTGTGAAAGATGGAAGGGAGACTGGAAGCATGGGTGCTCCGAAGGGAGGCAGCGGCTCCCTGCAGCAAGCTAGCTGGCACGGCACTGAGACCTCGTGGGTGGCTGAGGGGGAGGCAAGGAGCAGACGCAGTGGAAAGAAAACAATCGGGGCTCTGTCTCTCTGTGACACAGGACAGGTACTCTGCTAGCAGCCAGGGGAAGGTGACAGGGACAAAAGGAAGGATGGAGAAACAGTTCTGCCTTCATGGCTCCCCATCAGGCTTGAACACAGCCGTGGACTGGTTGGGAGGAAGGAAGGATGAAAGACGCGGCCACCCAGCCAGCAGGAACAATCCTTGCCCACCCTTCACGCCACATCTCCTCTACTGGCAGGACACAGAAGCAATTCTCTACCAGGAAGGGGACAACGAATTCTGTTAGTTCACCAAAAACTTGCTCTTGGCCAAAGGCTCTACGCAGCAGCACCCCACGGTCATGCAGCCTGGTACACTGCTGTATGCACATCCAGAAAACAGTTGCGCACATCCAGAAAACAGTTGCTCACATCCACACGTCAGGAGCGCTGGCACCATGTTAGATGGTGCAGGCACATGGTCACATAGCAGTGGGACGACTCAGACTCTCTAGGCCTCAGTTTTTCTCATCTGTATAATGGAGGTAAGCATGAGGCCTATTCCATAAAGGCTGTCACAAGGATTAACTGAGAGTGTTTATGAGCACTTAGTGTCTGTGTCACATGAATATCTGACACAAATAAGACAGACATTATTCATTATCATCTTAGTTTTACTCCTGAGGAAATGGGCTCACACGCCATTCCCAGAGCCACCAGGGACACATAGAGCTCCTTTCCTTTGGGAAAAAGCTAAATGATGGCTGTTCCCGAGAAAACAGCCAGTCTCCCATCCTAGGAGATATATCATTGCTAAAAAGGAACAAAGAGGCTTTACTCGAAGGTTTGGTTCTTCAGCTTAAAATAAAGTGAGGGCATCAAAAGTGAGAGAAATCATGTGCGAAAGGCCATCATCTGAGGCAGGATGTAGGACACCATTTTAAAAACCAATCTGTTTTCCTGCAGAGAGTCATGCTTCCATCTTTTTCAATACTCTTTTCAGCCCCCACCCCTGATATCCTGATATAGCAGATAAGAGAGAGAGATCTTATTAGGAAGGAACCAACATCAATGCTGACAACCCACTGGAAATTACTTAAGAGACAGAGCAGGGGCCTGGGAGGGGCAGTTTTTTAACAGCAAAAGCCTCTGTCTCCTGCAAAAACAAATCTGCTTTGGTCAGGGCATGAACTTCAGCTCTTTCCATGTAAAAAGAGAAGGCCAAACAGAAGGATCAAAGCACAAGGTGAGCTGGTTAAGCTCTACCAGGGCCTCCAATTAGGCAGCTTACTAAAAATAGCAGCCGCTGCTCCCAAAGAGCCACTGCAAGATACCCTCACGGCTGCTGGCCCTGGGGTCTCAGCTGCTTTCCCAGCAGTGCTGATGGGGACACAGGGCTGGGGACAGGGCCAGCTCCTGGTGACAAGCCTGACCTCCTTAGCTCCACACGTCACCAATGCTTTTTTCCAGACTTTCACCAGAGCGCATCTGACATCACCTCCTCATCTTACAAAGACCCCATGGCCAGAGAGTGGAAATGACTTAATCTGTGGCTGCCTGAACTACCTGGGCCTTCTGACTTAGTCCAGTGCTCGCTCCACCACACCACTCTGCCTCAAGGGAGACAAGGCCTCGGCATGGAGGAAACAGGCCAGCTGTACCTGGAGGCTGGCACACATGAGTCTTCCAACCCCCGGCACTCTCACACTTGTGTCAAAGTACATGAGACCTGCATGCAGCATCAACTCTTGGGGCCCATGCCAGACAGAAGTGGTTACAAACGGGATAAACAGAGGTCCACCCCCACAAGGGTGCAGGTTTGGCTGCGTAAGGGCAGGAAGAAGAATTACATGGAGCTGTCTGTCCACAGCTTCGACTTCAACGTTGCCCAGCAGGGCCCTAACCTTTCAGATGTTTCCTTCAGAGTCCTCTGTGGACAGGTGTCCACTAGCTGGGCTGGAACTGCAGAAGACACAGAGGGTGGGTGTGCTGCCAGCAGATGCCAGCTGGGCCACAGAGTGAGGGGCACCTGTGTCAGCCCAGGCCTGGTCTCTCTTGGGGGTGTGCATACCAAGCGCATGGGACATGAGACATGGCCATCTCACTGACTCCTTAGTGACCCTGAGGAGGGGGCTGTCACCACTGCACAGGTGAGTAAGTGGCTTAGCCAAGGCTGCTCCACTAGTCATGGGTGGACCTGCTTGTACACTCCACACGTGCCCTGACGATCACCTGCCCCTTAACAATGACCTGACAGAGAAGAAAGCCTGACAGCTCTGCACTGCACCAGCCCCCTGGAGGCCCAGGTGTCTCAGCACTGAAGGGGCAGCAAGAGGGATTGGCTTTCTTGGCATCTCCCACAATGCCTGGCACAACATAGAGCACAAGGCAGGTGCTCATGTAGGCCAAAAGAGAGGCAAGGGCCTTGTACGCTTGGGGAGATGATGGCATAGCCCCCTTCCTGGCCCAAGGCCTGGCCTTGACTATGGGCAACGCAGACAGGAGTGGCCCATAAAGTCAGGAAGGGAGGCTGGGTGCAGTGGCTCATGCCTGTAATCCCAGTGTTTTGGGAGGCTGAGGCAGGAGTATTGCTTGAGTCCAGGAGTTTGGGACTAGCCTGGGCAACATAGGGAGATCCTGTCTCTATTTTTAAAAAATAAAATTAAAAAAAAATAAAGATAGGAAAGGAAAGCCTAGAAGCCAGAGGACTACACGCACCTGGAGGTTTCCTCTTCCTCAGCCCCCAGCTCCCTGCGGGTGACATTTGAGCCAAGGGTAAGCCAGCCCTCCTTTAAGCCAAGCCTGACCTCCTGGACATCAGGATGTGGAGCCAAGGCAGGTAGGCTTTCTGGGCATGGCTTGAAGGGATCCCATGGCCTGGAAAGGGCACTTGAACTGCAGCTTCCTGAGCAGTCTGCAAACCTGCCACAGGAGCCACAGCGGTACCTACAGCTATGGGCCTTTTCCGTTCTATTTCTAGAACTCTATCCTCAGGAAACAATTCCCCAGGCAGGAAAATATATACACAACTGAAGTCCTCACTGCTGTCTACACTACCGTTTAATGTTGCTGAAGGTTTTTCTTTGAAGTAACTATATATATATATATTTCTTTTTTTCTTTGTTTAAAAAAAATTTTTTTTTGAGATGGAGTTTCAATCTTGTTGCCCAGGCTGGAGTGCAGTGGTGCAATCTCAGCTCACTGCAACCTCTGCCTCCCGAGTTCAAGCGATTCTCCTGCCTCAGCCTCAGCCCGAGTGGCTGGGATTACAGGCGCCTGCCATCATGTCTGGCTAATTTTTGTATTTTTTAGTAGAGATGGGGTTTCATCCTGTTGGCCAGGCTGGTCTCGAACTCCTGACCTCAGGTGATCCACTTGCCTTGGCATCCCAAAGTGCTGGGATTACAGGTGTGGGCCACCACGCCCAGCCTTTGCTTTCTTAATATCCGGATATAACATTACTGAAATGTTAAACTCTGCTTCTTAACCAGTTGGCAGGTGTCACTGGGCCTGAGACCAGGAAGATACTTTATTGAGGGTGAAGCAAGGCTCTCCCTTGCTCAGAGGGCTGCACAAGCACAGCAGGACATGGCAGAAGGTTCCCCTGCCTTCTCCCCAACTCTTAAGATAAATTCCCTGAGTGAAGCAGAAGGGTGGCAGAGAAGACAGGATATAGCACTCCACTGAGTTCTGGTTTAAATCCATAGCCATCCTAAAAAACTGTTCTTATTCTCCCCATTCTACAGATGAGGAAATTTAGGTTTAGTGAGACTGCAAAACTGTTCAAGGTTAGCTAATGCAGTGGTCCCCAAACTTTTTGGTACCAAGGACCACTTTTGTGGAAGGCAGTTTTTCCAGGGCCAGAGGGAATGGATGGATGGTTTCAGGATGATTCAAGCACATTACATTTACTGTGCACTTTATTTCTATTATTATTATTATATACTCACCATAATGTAGAATCAATCAGTGGGAGCCCTGAGCTCATTTTCCTGCAACTAGATGGTGCCATCTGAGGGTGATGGGAGACAGTAACAGATCATCAGGCATTAGATTCTCATAAGGAGCACGCGACCTAGATCCCTTGCATGTGCAGTTCAGAATAGGCTTCGTGCTCCTATGAGAATCTAATGCTGAAAGAGGTGGAGCTCGGGCGGTAATGCTCGCTCGCCTGCCACTCACTTCCTGCTGTGCAGCCCAGTTCCTAATAAGCCATGGACCTGGCTGGGCACTGGTGAACCCTGAGCCAACAGATGGCAGAAATGAAATACACACACACACACACACACACACACACACACACACACACCCCCACACACACCAATTTATGTATTTTCTGACAAAGTGCTTGAAGACAGACTAATCTAATTTCGTTTGTTTTGACTGGTTCGACAAGGGGGAAAAAGCCCAGCTTGAAATGAACTGTGAGTCTGGCCTCTGTACCCTGGACTCACTGGGTCAGCCGTGCCATGTTCTCCAAGCCAGACTGAACTTGGTGATTCAGGAGGGGCATCAAGGAGCTCTGGAAACCTTGGATCTCAAGTCAGAACCTCTTTGGAATGGGGAAGGTAGACTTCCAAATTAACATGTTTCCAAGTCAACTCTAAATCTGTACCCTTCTATTCAACCCTCCGTCCAGGACAGCTATAGTGCAGGGTGGAGCCTGGTCAGAGCCACCAAAAGACCTCCAAAAGGTGGGCCTCCCCACCCAGTGCCATCCCAGGAGGAGACCACCACACAAGGATAAGTGTCCCCTTGCCTGCCATGAGTGACATCAGGTGGAGATGTCTCACCTGGAAGGATTCTTCCTGGAGAACATCTTTTCATCTTTGTGCTTACCTATTTTCACAAAATTTATAATTTTTACAAAATTTGTACAAGACATATGTTAATTTTATAATTGGGAAAAACACTTGGGACAGCAGACCATTTTCATAGCATTTGCTCTCTTGCATATGACCACTCCTCTTGACTTAAGATCAAATCCGATCTTTATATATTTTTTATTGTCTACATTTTTTTAAAAAAAGAGATGGGGTCTCCCTCTCTGTCTCCCAGGCTAGACTGCAGTGGTGCAATCAAGGCTCACTGCAGCCTCCAACTCCCAGGCTCAAGCGATCCTCTGGCCTCAGCCTCCTGAGTAGCTGGGACTACAGGTATGCACCACCACATCCAGCTAATTTTTAAAATTTTTCAGTAGTCTTGCTATGTTGCCCAGGCTGGTCTTGAACTCCTGGCCTCAACTGACTCTCCCACTTTGGCCTCCTGAGTCATTGTGCCTGGCTCTTGTCTACATTTTAGCTATAGGTTTGCTTCATTTTAAGGACTCTTAGTAGGACAATTCAAAGTTGTAAGAAAAGTAAACCAAAGAAAGACTTTTCACGTTTCCTCATGGGTTTTCACAAAAAGCTGTGACCGCCTGTTAAGTGAATTTAGATGCAACTCAGTTACCCTATAGGGAAGTGCTGGACCCTACAAGGCTGCAGGACTGGTTGGCCCAGCAAGAGCCTGGAAAGAAGGGGACTGCAGAGGAAGGGGAGTGTGTCCAGGGAGGAGGGAGGGAGAAGCAAATGGCTTTCAGCTGGCTCTTCTCGGCTGCTATTTGCAATGTATGTGCCTTTGACATGGCTATTTTTGGGTTTCTGAGTGGGGGAAAATGAAAGAAAAGAAGCCTTTTGCACATCCACCCTTTGCCCTAGCCCACCCTCCTCCCTCCAAAGCCCCTCTAGGGGATGGTGGAAGCAGATCCTTGCATATTCTTCATCCCCCAACCCACTCCCCCCTGCTTTTGGAATATCTGTAGGCCTCACCCACGTGCTGGTCTCTTTATACAGAGCTGGGAAAATGTGGAGATAAATAAAGCCTCTATTAGGCAGGCATCCAATGCTGGGGGGTGGGGCAGGGAGGGGTCTGAGGCTCTGTCCCAATCTAGGAATGCCTGAGAAAGCTCCAGGGGCCTCAGGCAGCCTGGAGGTTGGAGGCTTCCCACAGACTCCTTTCGCCTGTGCTGACCAGGCGTGGCTGGGGCTTGGGAGCCCTGGGAGCCGGCTTCTTTCCCACCGGTGACCCACAGCAGGGCCTGGCTTCTCTTGGCCATCCCATATGCAGAGGGGAGAAAGGGGTTCTTGCTCTTTTCCCCTTCCTTCTTTCTCCTGGATTCCCTCCTCCGAGTGTGGGCCTGCACTGATGCCATGCCAGCCCTCCGGACCCGACAAAGGCAGCCCTTTCAACTCTGGAAACTCAGCCTTTCTTATTTATTCCGTTCTAATCCTGTAAAGAGAGGGAGATCTTATTTCCTCCCCTAGCTGAGGGTCAGGGGAGAGAAGCGGGCTCTGTGGGGACAGGCCTGGGTGGGAAGAGGCTTGCAGATATTTTTAGAGACATGGGAATTAGGCAGGCAGTGGCCTTCTGGAGCCGGAAACAATTCCAGTCCCAATTCCAAAAGGCCAAATGGGTGGTAGAGAGTGAGGGGCCTTGGAGGTGGAGTGGGCAGGCACAGGTTCTGGGGAAAGAGGTTGAGGCTGAGTGCTGAGCTCCCTGCAGCTGCTTTACCCTTTCTTCCTGCTGCCTAGTGGTTTCCTCGCTTATCAAAACGTGGGTGAATGCCACTACTTGGCATTGGGACCCTGGTGCCTGGCCCCAGCAGGACACCCCCAGCAGCCCACTCTTGGCAGAAGCAGTGCAGGGAGGTAACATGGCAGATGGATGAAGGCCCATCACCCCCAGCTTCCTTTGCTGCTGGCTCTGGTTTGATAGTAGAAGAATGACACGAGATCTAAAATAAGATTTTTTCAATTATCTGCAGGCTTCCAATGGTCAGGCTACCTCGGTTCTCAAAGACCACAAACTTAGTCTTAAACATCTGTGTGGTGCCTCACTCAAAAAGCATCTCTCAATAGCCTCTGAAAAAGTCAGACAAATCTGGGGGTAGGATGTGGAGAAAGGAAAATTGAAAGGAGAGTGAGAGACCCTGGGTGCCTCCTGCTGCTGTTGGGAGTGGGCCAGTTCTGGAGAAAGGTAACTATCAGCTGTCTCAAACATGCTTGCACCTCTGCACTGGCAACATTACTTCCAGGAATGTTCTCTGAAGCATCATATTAAAAAAGTAAAAATTTGAAAACAACTTGGATGTCCAAAAGTACAGAATAAAGGAATCAAATACAGCCATCCAGTGGAATGGGGTGTAGCTATTAAAGACCATGCGTAGAAGGATAGGAAAGGAACTGTGAGATAGAATTTTTGTTTTTTTAAGAGACAGGGTCTCCCTCTGTCACTCAGGCTGGAGTGCAGTAGTGCAATCCTAGCTCACTACAGCCTGGAATCCCTGGCTTCAAGCGATCCACCCATCTTGGCCTACCACAGTGTTGGGATTACAGGCATGAACCACCATGCCTGGCCACAATATTCTTATTAAAAATAACTGATTTAAAAATTATTGTTTTTAGGTCTTACATAAGCACATAAATACACATCATAAGAGAATAGATATATAACCACAATATGAACCGATTTTTACCTCCGGGTGGGGCTGAATAGGCAATTTTGCTGCATGATTTTGTTTCCCCGAATTTTCACCATGAACCTATTTTACTTCGACATTAGATGGTGGAATCACTGCTTCTTCAGCCCCTCTGCTTTGGCTGATCCTGCCTTTTGCATGGGGCACTCCCTCCCTGCTCCACACCCCAGAATGTTCCTAGATTGTTCTTCCCCAGGGAGTTGCAAGGCTGCCAGCCTGGCTACAATAGCCGGGCAGGCATGTGTGCCTGTCTCAGTGCTTATGCTCCCTGCAATGGCTGGCCCCTTGGTCTTCCCAGCCAGCCGACGAGATTCTAGAAGACAAGGATGCTTTTTCATATTTATTTTCCACCTTTGAGCCCCTCTGAGGCACACAGCAAGGCAGCAATGGGTGAATGAATCCAAGCTCCCTTGTGGTTTCCCTAGGCCCCAAGGAGAGTCACTGGGAGGACATCTGGAGTGAGGAAAAGGAAAATATATTAGTGCTCTGAGGCCCTGGGTAAGGACAAGGCTGAGCCCCAGATCTGCCTGATGGTATTGCTCAAGGCAGCCAGAGTATCAGCTGTGGAACCTGCCCAGTCAAGAACAAGGGCCTTATTGTTAGTCCCAGGTAGGTGATTCGGCCCCATCAGTAAATGGCCTTATTCACCAGAGGGAAATGAGATAAACTGTCTCCTCTCCCTCCAACCTTTCTGGAACAACAGTCATCATTATCCCTTGGGTTTCCAACCAGAAGAATCTGGAATTTCAACTATTTATGAAAGTATCTTTTCCTCATAAAATTTTCTCCAAGGTACTGGAGCAAATTATAGATGGTACATTTAATGCAGGACGCCAACACACACAGGTCCCCTGGCAGGCATGTGCATTGACTCTGAGACACACACACACACACACACACACACACACACACACACCCTGCCAAGCACAAAGAGCTACACAGGCCCAGACCAACAATATGACCCACACAGGGGACAGTGTGGGAAAGGACAGGGAACAGTGGCATGGAAACAGGTGGGTACGAGGCAGGCACGATATGCCCATGATGGACACCAACACATGTCGACAGGCTGCAGGCCAGTTCCTGACACACAGAGGGGCCTCCAGTTAAACACAGGTGACTTAACACACCAGAATGTTCAATTTCCTGCTAAAACCCTAATTAATATGACCATAAAGTAAGTGTGTGTGTGTGGGGGGGGGGGGCAGGGGAGAGGTATAAACTCTCAAGGATAAAAAGCTGGAGAGGAGACAAGAGCAGATGTAAGATATCAAGTAAACTTTGAGCGGAAGTGGCTGGATACATGGAAAAGTGGCCCGGTGGCATGGACGAAGCTTCCTGAGGACAGCTAGGAGGAGGCAGGCTGGCACTGCTGCAGACACCAGAAAGCTCAGTGCCTGGGGGCAGAGGGGACTCCAACAGCAGGGGCAGGGCTGAGAGCAGGAGAACTGATCAGCACCCTTACAAGGGCAGGCAGATCCCAGGGCTTGGCTCTGGCCAGAGAATCCTATATACTGGAACAGCATGGAGGGTTGCCCTAGGAGGGCCCTAGAGTCAGGGGCAGCAGGCACAGCTGAGGGGGCAGGGGAAGTAGGGGTGAAGGACTAACAGCAGGAAGAATCCAAGAAAGTCTGCATCCTAAAAGTTGAGTCCCTCATCTCAAGTCCTTCTGCTGCCCACAGGTCTCCCTAGATTGGAGGTGAGAGAATTCCTATCAGGGGAAACCAACTAGCCCAAGAAAAAGACCTCCTAAAACTGTCATTCTCCATGTAATGGAGACGAGAGGGCTCGTATGTGCGGACATTCTAGGGTGTCTCCCAAAACAAACCCATGCCCTGCCTGTCCTTCTAAGGCAAGGCCTACCAGTCGATATTCCTGCACGCACCCCATACACACACACAACCTCCTTCTGAAGGGTCGCCACTCATTCAAGAAAGCCCAAGACCAAAAAGAACAGAAAGGGAACTAGGAGAATGAAAGTCAGACCAGAGACAGAATACAGATTCAAAATAACTGAAATGATTAGAGAAAGTACTGCACCCATGAAACACAAACAGGAGGCTACAAAAGAGGACACACGGAATACAAAAAACAAGCTCTAAGAAATTAAGAATTCAATAGCTGGAATCAGACCCCAACAGAAGGGTTAGAAGGCAAGGTTAATGTGATATCAGGCACAAGAAAGCCACAGAAAAAGATAATAAACTTGGAGAATCGAGTCAGAAGGACTAATAGCCAAATAACAGGACTTTCAAAAGCAAAGACCAGGAAAAATAAAAAAAAAATTACCAGGATGGGCACAGTGGTTCACTCCTGTAATCACAGCACTTTGGGAGGCCAAGGTGGGCAGATTGCTTGAGTCCAGGAGTTTGAGGCCAGCCTGGGAAACATGGTGATACCCCCATCTCTACCAAAAATACCAAAATCAGCCAGGCATGGTGGCACATACCTGTAGTCCCAGCTACCTGGGAGGCTGAAGCAGGAGAATCATTTGAACCCGGGAGGCGGAGGTTGCAGTGAGCCAACACTGTGCTGCTGTACCTGGGTGACAGAGCGAGACTCCATTTAAAAAAAAAAAAAAAAGACAGTGAAGAGAGGAGAGAGATGAGTTAAAAAAAAAAAAGAAAGAAAGAAAGAAAAGAAAGAAATTACCAGAGGAAGAAAATACAAGACGCATTCTGGACTAGAAGGTCAGAACTTCCCAAACTGAAATATACACAAGCCTCTAGCTTAATAAAACAAAACAAATCCACACCAAGGCATATCTTCATGAAATTTTAGAACTTAAGGGATAAAGAGAAGCTCCTAAAAGTTTTCAGAAAGAAAATTCAGTTTATTTGCAAGGGATCAGGAATCAGACCCTTGCACATGAACTTCTCAAAAGCAATGATAAAGTTAAAAAATGAACACCACCTTCAAAATTCCAAGGAAAATTAGGTCCCATCTAACATTCTACAGCCAGTCCAGCTCCTGGTCAAGAGTGTGCACAGGACACGCATCCTGAGACAGGCAAGGCCACAAAACCTTTCCTCCCTGTGCATTTCTCAAGAGGTTTCACCAAATGAAGTAAACCAAAAAACAAACAAACAAAAAACCAAAAAACCCCCCACAAAAACAAAAACAAAAACAAACAAAAAAACGGGTGGAGGAGAAGGGGGGAGAGGGAGGGGGAGAGAGAGAGAGAGAGAGAGAGAGAGAGAGAGAGAGAGAGAGAGAGGCTTCCCAGGATGATGGGGAAGGTCAAGCCCAGATGGAGAGCTATGCAGCAGGTCCAGAGGACAGCCAGAGTCAGTCTGGAACATGAGGATGGCCAGCTCTGTGAGTAACATTACCAGGAAAAACAAGGGTAGTCGGGTAGGAGCAAGAAGCCAGGCCGATGAAAGAGCTAAATCCTATCTGTGGTATATAAAACCAATAGATAATATCTTCTAAAACTCAAGAAGTAGCAGTAAAAACCAGTTATTTACAAACACAGAAGTAGGCACTGGAGTATTCTGGCTAGAAGAGCTGAAATGGCTTCCTCTGGGAACAGGACTCAGGAGTAAGAAGAAATGGAGCAGAAAACTCTTTTAGTATAAGCTTTGTGGTTACATATCTGACTTTTTGAACTACTGCACGTACACTATTTTGAAAAAAAAAAATTAAAGCCCCTCATTGCCTTTAAAATTCCCATCTGGCCCATTTTCAACCTTCACATATATCAGGGAGCACAGTAAGATCCAAGGGTAACTACTGCATGATAGGGAGAGAAACGGGTACATCTTATGTAATCCCCCTGCCCTGGAAAAAATAACAACAACAAACTACTGCCCCACTATCATACCAATGAGAATACAGAATAAGTTTTAAGGGTCTGAGAGACTGCTCCCAAGGTCCTCAGGTCAAGCATTTTGCACTTCTCTTTAGGTGTGTTTACACATAAAATTCCTCACTGGAAATAAAGATTGTTTCCCTAAGTCCTAGGTCAACTCCTCAGACAGGGCATCCAATGCAGGAGAGTTCATGCAGGGACTATGCGAAGATCCTTTCCAAGCCTCCAAGGTTGTTACAATTCAAACACTTGACTTTGGGGGAAATATGATGTTTCAACCAAATGACTGATGTGTTCCAAAATTAGGCAAATGCTTTTCTCCCAGCCAGGAAAAGGCTAACAATATATGAAGGAAACCAGCATGGCCAAAACAGCCACCCGTTTATCCAAAATTCAAATGTGTTACTCTAAGGCTAGACTTCTACACAACAGCCCTCTTACCCCTCCCCACCCTTCAAATTACTGCACAGGCCACCTCACAGCACCCAGGACTTCTCAAATGGCTGATGAGTGACAGAACAAACAGTAAATGCACACTTGCACGTCTATTCCTTTCCATCAACAATTGACCCCTTGTGTGGCCGGGGCGCTCTCCTCACCCAGTGGGGGCCACGACAGAAGGGCGAGGTTGTGGTCCTAGAACACAAGTTGGACGTCCTTTGACATTACCTACACCTGTGTTTCCCTGCAGAGTCTCTGTAGGAGAGAGACAGAGAGACAAAGAACAAGGGTGAAATGTTTCCCAGGAGGAAAACTTTACTCCCCTTTCCTGCTCTGGAAAGGACATGGCTTGCGTTTACTTCAGCAACAGACACACAGTGAAGGAGCTCAGCGCAGGGTCTGATCCCATGGGCTGAAGGAGACAGAAAACGTGAATAGAAGCAAGCGAGGAGAAAGAAAAGGTGAGGGAAGTCTTCGGGAATTCCCACCAACTGGGCCCTGGCCTCTCCGTCCCGCACTCCCACTCTGCTAAGAAGGGAGGGGCTAAAGATTAGAAATGTCCACCTACCTAACCCGACCCTCGAGGACGCGGCTGTCACAATGACGTATTCTGCACAGCACAGTGCCTAGCACAAGTCAAGCAGATGACCAACCAGTGTACACCTGACATATATTCACAGCCACTCCCCTTCCCTAAAATTCTAGCGCTGGACATTTAACACAACTATAACACTCCTCAGACCACGAGAAAGAGGAAGCTGAAGTCTGGTCACACGGATGATGTGAATGAGGCTGACACCTGTGGTCCTAGCCATCTGCCTCACTTTGTAGGGCTTACACCACCCATCTTTGGAGGGGGGAGAGGATGCCATGGGGAATATGGTGGAAGAAGCGACAAGATGGTACAGGCAGTCAAACAAAGCAAGCCGGGCAGGGCCCAGGGAGGTAAGGGGTTGTTCCCACAGAGGGCCCTGGCCTGACGCTGGGCTCCAGCACCCTCCTCTAGTGTGGGTCGCCATAACATCACCCGAAAAGAGCACAAGTCCATTTGCAACAATATTCAACTGGACCTCTCTCCCAGATGTCAGTGTTTATATAGAATGCTGCCAGGTCCACTGGAGCAGGGCTGTTTTCCTAATCTTTTCTCGTGGAGCACAAATAGTATTCTCTTCTCCATCTTGGAATGGAGGCCCAAGAAACAAGAAATCCAAGGCGTTCTTGCAACACACATCCCACCTCTCCCACTGAAAGTCCATGTTTCTCATCACAGCCTCTCACCCTCCCCATTCTTTGCACCCTCGGCTTTTCCTGAGGGACAGCCACGCCAACCCTGCCTCTTTAAGCAGGGCTGGGAGGACCATAAGGGATGTGGTGTAGTGAAAAGGGCACTGGAAAAGGGTCAGCTGTCCAGCCATGGTTCTGGGACAACCAGCTGCATGACCCTGGACAACACATTCCATTCAGCCCCCAGTCACCCAGCACCTGCTACACATGAGAGCATCTGCTGGGCTGAGCCTTGGGGAGTATCTCTCTTGGTCGCTCACTGCTCGCTGACAACTTCCCTGTTCACACCAATACGGGCAGGGAGGGATGCTGCAAGGAGCAAGTGGCATCTGTCTCTGAAACCTACTGGGAGTGATAGTGGGGACCCTGCCTGCCCTCTGGGTCTCAGTTCCCTCATCTGTCAAAGGTGAGGGCTGGACTAGATGATGTCCCCAAAGACCCTCCTTCCCAGACCACCCCACACCTGCTGTTCTCATGGCCCCTTCAGATACAGCTAGAACGGCCTCTGGGTCCGCTGCTGGGACCAGAATATATGGTCGCCCTTGGTGGGTCTCTTGCTGAAAACCCACTGGAAGTCAGGGCCAGGCAAGCATGTCCTCCATATCCGGGTGCAAGTCAAACCCCACCCCCTCCCAACTGCCCCCGAGATCTTCAAACCTCAGCTGTCTTGGAGGATGAAGCCGAGAGGACTCCTGGCCCTGTGCTCCCTTGTGGCCGGCACGCTCCACAGGTACTGGCCACCTGACAGCATTAGTGCCCATCACTTGGCAGAGGTGTAAATACCTGCTCCAGTTTATCCTGGCATAGCTGAGATCTTCAAACATTAACCAGGTAAGGCTCCAAAACCTTCAGGCCAGGGCGCATCTGGGCCCCAGCTCACAGAATGGGAATGGAGCCAGAGCAGCTCCACCCACCAGGTCTCCAACCTGTGGCTCAACGCAAAACCCCCAGCTCTCTCAGAAAAACCCAATTTTGGGCAAGTTACTGCTCTCCTCGTGCGACCATTTTAAGGATTAAATGCAAACACAGTGAGGACGCTAGCACTGTGGTTTGTGTGTGATTTCTTTTTACCTCTACACTGATCAGAGGCTTGCTGGTTCCAAAAACTGTGCTCAGTATCCAGAGGAAGTGAGCCTTGGACTTTTGCCCCGTGACAGCCACTGCACCCTGCAGACAGATGGCCAACACCACTGATGAACCCCAACACCACTGCTTCTCAGCTAGGGCCTGGACATCACACAAAGCATTCCCCAGCCACCAGGTGCAACCCTGGTGGGCTCAGAGGAAGACAATGACTCACTGCTTATTAGACTTTGTGGAGCGGCCCGTCTACCACCCTTCCATCGAGGCAGAGGAACAGACAGAAGCCCAAAAGCAAGCATTAGCTACCTGAGGAGGGACTGAGAGTGGGGGACGGGTTGGGGCTGTAAGACCCTTCTGCCCCTGCGGGACACGCCTGTCTTAGTGTGGCTGGTTGGAGGTAGGTCACAGCTGGGACAACCCAGTCCTTCAGAGCCTTGTGGCTCCAGGGAGTCTCTCTCCTCCTCCACCTGCTCTGTCTCTGTTCCTTCACTTTCGTGTCCCAAGGTCTTGGTCTGCAACACCATGCCTGTCTGCACTTCACAAGTGAGAAACACAAAACCAGTCTCATCAACAAGATGACACTGCTCAAGGACAAGGAGTCTTTTCTGTCTCCCCACCTCCCCGGGGCTGAATCAGTGAACAGGAGGCCAGGCGTCGTGTCTGCTGCGCTCTACACATTGAGGGGCTCAGCTTCCGTTCTGACTTGAGTCAGGGAAACCTTCAAAGCTCTGCAGTGCCAGGCTCCATGCTGCCCCAACCGGGGCAAAAGCCATTTCTCCATCGCCCCCAACTGTGGACGGGGCTGGCTCTTCCAGGTCCTTTCCTGCAATGACATTCCCTGATCCTGCTTCACACTGAAAACACAAATGCTCTGGAAGGGGGGTGATGCTGATACACAGGTGGGGACTATGTCATCCATCAGGGCAGTCTCTGGTGGCCCCATCTTCCTTTCCCCGTTTCTCATGCCTACACCTCACACCTAGCAGCAGCCCCCACAAGTCCTACTTAGCCCTGCTGAACTCCCCAGAGCTCAACACCAGAGCATCTGTAATCCCAGATACTCAAAAGGCTCAGGTAGGAAGATCACTTGGGCCCAGGGGTTCAAGGCTGCAGTGAGCTATGACTGTGCCACTGTACTCAGGATAGGTAACAAAACAAAACCCAATCTCTAAAAAATAAAACATGAAAGAAAAGGCCATCCAGATTCTGATCTAAGAGGGAGGCAGAGGAAAATGTGACAAAGAGGATAAGTAAATGTGATGACAGGAGCAAGAGACTGTAGTGTTGACAGGAAGAGGCCACGAGCCAAGGAAGGCAGGTGGCCACTGGAGTCTGCAGGCAGTGGAGAGGGGATTCTCCGCTGGGACCTCAGGAAGAAGCTGCCCTGCCCACACCTGGACCTTAGCCAAGTGGTACTCATTTCGGACTCTCAACCTCCAGAGCCATCAGAGAACAAAGATGTGTTGTTTTAAGCCACTAAGTTTGTGGCAACTTGTTACAGTGGCCACAGGAAACAAACACACCTGCCATGTTGTATGCTGTGACCGGCACTTCCCACAAAGGAAGCCACCCTGGAGTTCGAGTCTGACACACTGAGGGCAGATGTTTGCGAGTGACTGGTCCGTGCCTGTGTGTGGGCTGGACCAGCCCTCAGGCCAGTACATGGCACAAGGTGAAGGACACCTCCTTCCTAAGGTTCCTGTGCTGCTGACCTGCATCTCTGAGATCCCACCAGTGCAACTGCTCCCCAGGTTCAGAGAGTTTTCCCCACCATAAAGAACATTTCCTTCCTGGCCAAAGAAAAGATTTTTCTGAAAAACAGTCTTGCAGAAGCCAGGAGAGGTTAAGACACTAACATACTACATTGCCTGACACAAGTGGTGCCCTACATGGATCAGCTCATCAGACTGTTTTTGGACATGACATATTTCCCATGAATGCCCCAGGCAAAAGACATGGCCAGGCAGGTGGGGATCTGAGTAGGGGGCAGAGCAAGGGGATGCCTAAAAGGTGAGAGTGGAAGGGATGTGCCCCTGGGGGACTTTGCGGTCTGGCTCCATGCTGCCAGCCCTGTTTGTGCAAGTATGTGAGCACTGCACAAACACGTGAACACACTAGCACCAGCCACATGGCTTTGCTTTTTCAACCCTAAATATTTACTGTTGCAACTCCCATGAAATGACTTCTTTTTGACACTTCTTTCCCCGCTGCTACTTAATTAGTTTCCTAACCAACTATTCGAAGCTTTTCACTTTCTTAATACCTCAAGTCATTTCTCTCTGTGTGGGAGGGAGACGCCCAGTGCATTATCATGAGCCTTCACGCTGCAGGGCACCGTCACAGCTGCTGCAGAGAAGTCCACCCACAGCTCTGAAGATAGCCCAGCAAGGGTGCCAATCACAGCCCATCTTCCCGGCTGCCTCCCCAGTGTGGGGTGTGGGCCACAGAAACCCCTTCACCCTCACGACAGCTCTTGCCACTCCCATTACCTCCTCCCATCACCGAAAGAGCTGTGCACATGGCAAAAGTCTGAACAGAGAGCACCTAAATGGACAACCAGGTGGAACCCCTCTTCAGCCCCTTGATAATTAATTGTGGGTGGCCAGCAGTCACTCCACTCAGGCAACACAGGGAAGGCAGAGAGAGAATGTGGGTATCTCATTATAGCCCTGAACACAGGCAGGCAGCTAATTCCTATTTTGTGTCCTTGACTCACCACTTACGTAACAGGAAGGTAAGCGCACGGGACAGTCCTGATGAGACAGAAAGGCACTCACTGGGCACCTGAGGTCACCAAATCCTCTCAGTGCAGCCTGAAATTCAAAGAAGGGGGACTTTTGGGAGTGGCCTACCTGAAATCTTTACATCAGAAACTCAAGCAAGAAAGAGTTGGGGAGGACAGCTGCCTGATTCGCCAGCCAGCCAACATGCGCCCTGTCTACATAGGCAGACACCAGTGCTGCCTAGAGGCGCTCACCGTCCTGTAGAGGGAGATCCTCATGGAAGTTAAGTGCAAGGTGCTCCACATGCTCTGACAGGTGTCCTAGGGTTAGGAACACAGGGATGACTCACGTCTGGCCAGGGCCAACCTATGTCTTCTCTTGGCTCTCCAGAATGACCCAGGGTGACCTGCAGAGCCCTCTCAGTACCTGCAGAGGTCCCTTCCTCTGATCCTCTTTGCCTGCTCACTCTGGCACGTTCTGCTTCAACTTCTTCCCTCTACAGGGCTCAGCCATCCACGTATGACTCCAACACTGGAGGTGCAGAACATCCAATACTGGAGGCACAGAACATTCAAACTGCCCCACACACTTCCCTCTCACTCTTTCCTTCCTCGAAGGGCAACTCCCAGGCTCTAAGTCGAGATAGGAGATCCAGGGACCCGGCTGCTTGTCCACATCTGTGGTTCAGTCACTCCCTCCCCCTCCCCCTGGCTGAGCTTCCTCACTACAAAATGGAAGGTCTGGATCAGGTCACAGTGGGAACCCCCAACTGTCACCCTCAGGAGTTGGCTGGTTTTGGTCCACACAGCCGCACGATTAACCATTGCTGGCTTCCATTCCCTGATTCTTTCAGTGTGGGAAATGTCACTTGGGCCTTTGGGCAGAGTTGCAAACAAGAAAACTCCCAAAGGCAGAACCTGCCCCTGCCTAACAGTTCCGGGTCCAAGAGTCTTACAAGACTGGGTCCCAAGCCCTTCCCGGACCTGTCATTGCTCTCCTCCCCCAACCTCCCAACTATGACAAAAGGAAGGGAGAGGGCTTAAAGTTCAGCCTCCAGTTTCCAGAGAACATCCATCTCGAAGGTCCCACGGAGGTACAGAGAATGCTCTGACCTCTACGTGCGCCACTCTAATGGGTGAACTTTCAACAGTCACCGTAAATTACACTTCAGGGAAAAAAAGTGGGTGTCACTTGTCAGCAAACAGCTCTGAGCTTCCCTTATGACCCCCACCCTCCACTTTCACAGCACTTAGGAAGCGTTTCCATCCCACCTGGGTTCACCTGCACCCGGACCTGGCTCACTCACCTTTAGTGTTTCAAAATAACTTAAATCTGGCCACAGGTGCTCTAAGGCGAAGTGGCCTACAGGAAGCTAGTCGAGCAGGGCCCTCCCTGCCCCACTTATTATCCAACCAACTCCCTGCTGCTGAAAGAGCATCACACAGACTCCACCGCACTGGTTCAGACCTCATCCTCCAGCCAAGAATCTACCTTCATTAAGGAATTCATTGCTACAAATAGGCAACATCTCCATTGTCATGACCAAATCAAGATGGGATGGGGACTCATCTAAGGCTCTGTGTCCAGAAAAGTCAAGTGGGGTGGAGGGCAGGGGTAAAAAAACCTCAACACCCTGGAAGAACCTTCTCAACACCCTTGGCTTGTCCTCAATTTCTGGAATCTCGTGGCCATGCCAGCCCTGAAAGCCAATGGACTGTGGTCCGGGCCCGGCCGCTTCTCCTTGTGAACACAAGCCTCCGTGTGCCTTAGAGTTCACCTATAAACATGGGCACTGCTCATTTCACCAGTCACCATTGGCAAAGAGCTTGAAGACACTGACTACTTTGAGAAATCTTTAAAAAATAAATTTATTCATTTGGAAAAATAATCAAACGATTGCACAAGAAGAGGTGCCTTTCCTGAACAGGTCTGTGAACTGGGCCTCTGGGCACCTGGATAATTCCGCAGAGAAGGAGGTTGGTCTGGTCTGGTCAGTGTGTATTACTTTTTTATTGAGACAGATTCTCACTCTGTTGCCCAGGCTGGAGTGCAGTGGCATGATCTCAGCTTACTGCAAGCTCCACCTCCCGGGATCATGCCACTCTCCTGCCTCAGCCTCTCGAGTAGGTGGGACTACAGGCACCCACCACCATGCCTGGCTAATTTTTTTGTATTTTTAGTAGAGATGGGGTTTCACCGTGTTAGCTAGATGGTCTCGATCTCCTGACTTCATGATCTGCTTGCCTAGGCCTCCCAAAGTGCTGGGATTACAGACGTGAGCCACCGCGCCCAGCTGTCAGTGTGTATTCTTCTCTGCAGCTCCCAGGGGCAGGGGTTGTTGATGAGGGAGGGGTCAGAAATATCCCAAAACTTCAAATAAAGCAGCACCTGACTGTATACATTTTAAAACTTGTATTAAGACTCCATGCAGAATTCCACTTAAAGACCGAAGTCTCTCAACCAAAAGTCTGAAAGCACCTAGGGACCGTGGGGGAATGCGACGCATGGGGAGGGCCTGGGGGGGCTGCCTCCCCCATTAACAGCCCCTCATACCTTGCTCATGGGGCTCATGTAAAGATGAAAACACACCCGAGTCCAAAGTTGTTTTTTAAAATGATCTGATTCTGAAAACACACAGCACAGAAATAGAAATGAGCAGCTGAGCAGAGGAGGGAAGAACGCAGGGCTTCCTGTGGTCCGAATAGCCCAGGAGGTACCTACACAGGGAGAGAGGGCCTGGGTGACCCCATAGTTACTGACCCCACTCCAACAAGCCCTCCCTAAGGTACTCGGGCTCCACGCACCACACAACAGGACCTGCCTCCTTCCCCTTGCGACCAGGACCTCAGCACAAAGGCCAAGGCAAGGCTGAAACATGACAGATTTAAAGCTAAACCTGAAAGTATAAGACTGACCCATAAAACATCTTCCCTGGTTCCCTGTCTTGCCCCTTCCTGTCCTTTTAAACATGAAGGGTCTCCAGGCCTGAGGAAGCTTCTCTGCCCCTCAGACAGTTACAGGCTCTATGTTCTTATTGTTCTGATTTCTGTAAATCTCCCTGAATATATTCATATGCCCATGTAGCAAAAAAGGCAGGTGGACCCTACAGGGTTGCAGGCCTGCAGCTAGCATGGTTCAATGGCATTAATAAAGACACAGGTCAGCTACTGTAGTTGGGTCAGTCTGCAGCAACAGACAAGCCAGAGGGTCAGGAAGGACACTGAGAGCTCTGCCTGGCCTCCAGCAAGCCCTATTTCCCACCCGCAAGAGGCAGCAGGTGCTGGTGGAGCAGCCTCTCTGAATGTGAGGGACAAGATCACTTGGTGAAGGAAAGACACCATCCCTCTCTCAGCAGGAGTCTGCCTTGCCTACTCTGTCACTCATTAGTTGAGCCACCTCACGATCTCTCTGGGCCTCAGTCTTTTCAACTGTGAAATGGACATGGTATCTACCATTGTGAGAAGTAGGATAGAGAATGGGCAGAAAGTGCCTGCAAGGAGCCCCGGCCAGGCACATGGCTCCTCCCAAATCTCTGTGATGAGCGGGAAGGCAGCCAAGTGCCACCTCTTTCCTCCCAGAAGACTTCTCTGCCTCCCCAACCACCCACCGCCTTTAAGAGCCTACACATCACGGTTCTGCTAGGGATTTAGTCTGCATGTGTTCATGCGGGTCCTGAAAGGTATGAGCTTCACCACAGAAGAGGCCTTCTATGGCCTAGTGTCCTCTCAACTGCTCTGTTACGGACACAGCAGCCACTATGGTTCCCAAAGAATCAGATGCCCAGGAGGTGCCTCAGCACCAAGGAGGAGCAGATGGTTCCTCTCGCCTGCCTGGGAAAGCTCTGAGCTAGAGGAAACAAAGTCAGAGCTTGAAGCAGCAGTTCTCAAATGGAATGGTTAGAAATCACATGGACTCTGGGAGGCCGAAGCGGGCAGATCACGAGGTCAGGAGATTGAGACCATCCTGGCTAACACGATGAAACCCTGTCTCTACTAAAAATACAAAAAATTAGCCGGGCATGGTGGCGCAGGCCTGTAGTTGCAGCTACTCGGGAGGCTGAGGCAGGAGAATCACTTGAACCCGGGAGACAGAGGTTGCAGTGAGCCAAGATCACGCCACTGTACTCCGGCCTGGCGACAGAGTGAGACTCCATCTCAAAAACAAACAAACAAAAACAAAAACAAAAACAAAGAACACGTAAAGTGGTTATTTAAACTGATTTCCCAGCCTCGCCCTGCAGATTCTGATGCAGGGCAACATCTGCAAAAAAATGGCTTAGGGAGCAACGGGAACTGGGCGATCAGCTGCAGAAAAGGGAGAGAAACCTCAAATGATAGATCCTAAAGACAGCAGGGCTCAGCGGTAATGCCCCTCCTCCTAGGCTCTCACAGGCCCAGGCAACGTTGGGCTGCTCATGGCTTTACCACCACCAAAAGTCGCAGAAATTTGTCAAGAGTGAGGTGAGCAGAGGTCCCAAGAACAAGGCAACCTCCTGTACACTCTCCCATAGGAAGCAAACTCAAAATAAGCCAGAATCCTAACCTGTCTGCACTTGGAGTGCTCTGAAGATCCTTTGGACCAAGCCTATTTACTTTATACACAAGTACGCGAGCACCCTAAATTAATTTCTCAGGCTGGAACTTCACATCTTATGGGACTGACAAACTCCCAGGTTGCCCCTGAAAAAGGCACATATCCAAGAGCTAAAAGTGTTTTCTCTACTATGTCTGAGGATGTGAGCTGAGCTATGAGTCCTCAGCATGGCCCCTACACAGTCAGGCAGCTCTCATCTCTCGCGACACTCAAGGACTCTCCAGGCTAGGACGGAGCAGAGCTCCACACCATGGAGGCCGGCCCTCAGCACCATGCCTGCCACAGAAGGTGGCCTCAGTCTCTCCATGGCTTCCATGTGTGAGAGGCTCGGGGTCAGCAGACATGGTCCAAGATCATCAGACTTATCATAATCAGGAGGAAGGAAATTCTGACACCAACCAGGATGATCTTTCAGGACCTTATGCTGAGTGAAATATGCCAGTCACAAAGGACAAACACTGCATGATCCCATTTATGTGAGGTGCTGGAGGAGTCAAATTCATAGAGACAGAGAGTAGCATGGGGGTTTCCAGGGGCTGGGGAAGGGAGTTATAGTTCAATGGGTGCACAGTTCAGTTAGCAAGTTGAAAAGGGTCCCGGATGGCTGGGCGCGGTGGCTCACGCCTGTAATCCCAGCACTTTGGGAGGCAGAGGCGGGCGGATCACGAGGTCAGGAGATCGAGACCATCCTGGCTAACATGGTGAAACCCCATGTCTACTAAAAATACAAAAAATTAGCTGGGCGTGGTGGCGGGCGCCTGTAGTCCCAGCTACTCGGGAGGCTGAGGCAGGAGAATGGCGTGAACCCGGGAGGCGGAGCTTGCAGTGAGCCAAGATTGCACCACTGCACTCCACCCTGGGCGACAGAGTGAGACTGTCTCAAAAAAAGAAAAAGAAAAAAAAAAAAAGAAAAGGGTCCTGGAGAGAGACAGTGGTGGTAGTTGTGCAACAATGTGAATGTACTTAATGCCACTGAACTACACACTTAAAAACGATTAAGATGGTGAATTTCCTGTGTACTTACCACAGTTAAAAACATTCGAACAGGCCGGGCATGGTGGCTCACGCCTGTAATGCCAGCACTTTGGGAGGCTGAGGCGGGTGGATTACCTGAGGTCCGGCGTTCAAGACCAGCCTGTCCAGCATGGAGAAACCCCATTTCTACTAAAAATACAAAATTATCTGGGCGTGGTGGTGCATGCCTGTAATACCAGCTACTCTGGAGGCTGAGGCAGGATAATGGCTTGAACCTGGGAGTCAGAGGTTGCTGTGAGCCAAGATTGCACCATTGCACTACAGCCTGGGCAATAAGAGCGAAACTCCGTCTCAAAAAAAAAAAAAATCAAACAAAGCATTTGATCAGCTTTTTGCCTTGGAGAGCAGGCCCGTGAGAATCCCAAAGCCTCATGGCCTGGCCTGCTCCACCCCAAGCTCCTGGCGCTCCCACTCTCCTTCTAGACCTGGAGCTCCTCCAGAGAGCCTTCTAGTTGATGTCTGCTGACATCCACACCTCAGCTCAACATCAGTCCCCAAAAACTCAGTGACAGAATTAGGTAAAATCATGGGCAGCACTTTACAGGCAGAGAAACAAAGGCAGAGGACAGAGGCAGCAATCTGGGTGTCTAGATTGTTGCTCTGTCCACTCTTGAAAAACCAGGGGCCCAGCCAAATCTCTCAGGCTCTCACTTGTCTGTGAGGCTGCCCGGACCCCACCTCACCTCAGCCTGCGCTTGAGAAATTTCTTTTCCTTTTTCGGGAAATTTGCCTCTGCTCCACACCCACCAGTTACAGGGTACGTGGGTGTATCGAGAAAGAAATTTCCCAAAAAAGGAAAAGAGATTCCCCAAAGTTAGTCCCATCTCAGGGCTGCCTGGAGAGGCAATGGTCAGCCTCCGGAACTGGATGAAGTCCAGCAGCCCCAGCCCCAGAAGAAGTCCCCGAGCAGAAAGGGCTTCCTGAAGCCACTGTCCCCAGATCCAGGGACTGCTGCTACCTTCCTCCCCCTCCTGCACGCTGTGACCTCCTGATGTCCACCTTCCTCTCCAGGTCCCAACCCAGTGGGGCTGAGGTAACCGAATTTTCCCCATCCCAGTTCTCTGGAGCTCTTGGGAGGTTTTCTCCCTTCTGCTGAATAATCCCTAAAGGTCACTACATCCCTAATCTCCCTCTGAGGAACACCCCTTATCCTATCTTCTCTCTTTTCCTACCCGCTCTGTCTTAAGGTTTTGAAGCTGGGAGCAGAAATTATGCAGCAAGGCATTTACAAAGTTGGTAGTTCAACTCCACAAATACTTGCAAAACACCTGGCTAGATTTGTGCTGCCCAAATCCCATGCTAGACAATGGGGAGACACATCAAGAATTATCATGGGCCCAACAACGACAACAAGTCAGTCTAGTTGGCAAGATAACACTCAAACAAATGAAATCAAATGGTAACATCGTATATAAAAGTCACTAACAATTCGAAATAGATGCTGATTGAGTGTGGAGGGCACATACCAGCCATAAAATGCTACAGTTTATTATATGAGCCTGGGAGGGACAGAGGTAGCCACTGGCTGCTTAGAGCTGCTGCTTTTGGAGACAAATGACCAGGTAGGGACTGCTTTGCAACATCACAGTCTGAGGGCACCACGCAGGGAGTGCCACCTCTGTGCTCCCTGGTACACACACACACACAAGCAGTTCTGCAGGCCCTGTGGTTGCCTGGTGTGCAGGGGCACCTCATAGACCTCTCTAGATCAGAAACAGGCCCACCCCATTCCACGACTGGCAGTGCACCATCACCCCCCTCACTCCCAGGAGATCTGACAGGTGAGTCCTGTGCTGTTTAAGAGCAGAGCTAATAGCAAATCCCATTTACATTTTCATTTTTAAAAATAAATAATAATTTAAATAAACCCCTGTTGAAATTGCTCAGTTTCTTGGCCTTGGCACTGTTGACATTTTGGGCTGGAGCCTTCCTTGTTCTGGGGGGCTGTTCTGTGGAAGAGATTCAGTAGCATCCCTGGCCTCCACGCACTAGATGCCAGCAGCATCCCTGCCCCAGGTGTGACAATCAAGGACGACTCCAGACATGGCCAGTGGCCCTGGGAGGCACGATGCTGAGGACCACTGGTCTATTTCCAGGCACTCACAAAGGAAGCTTCCAGCTTGGCTGGAGTTCACCCACACATGAGCCTGCCTGAAATGGAGTTTTCCTGCTCCAGGTCTCAGGATCCTGCCAGCCTGTTTGGGGTGGGACTCTCAGCTCAGGGCGGTTGACCGTTAAGCTGGAGCTCCTGGGCTACAGGCTGTCTGCTCACCCTGGGGAGTGGCTCTGAGGAGCAAACCCTGATGCAGAGCACTCACTGGGTGCTAGAGAAATCCCTCCAGCCTCTGCCTCCTCCCACCTGGATTCTACCCCAAGTGCCTCCTTGCAACCTTCCCCTGTGATCTTCCTGATACAACAGGGAAACCCCTCCACAGCCTCGGCTGGGCAAAGCAGTATTTACTGATAGGCTCACTGGGTCAGTCTGATGGGCTCACTGGGTCTATCCAGCTCCCAGGTCATCTGCCAGAAAGCAGCCCATGGCCCAAAACTCCCAGCTCTGGGCCTGCCCCCATGCCCTCTCTCAGTCCAAGTTTTCCCTGGGGCTTCTTTCTTTCCCCACATCCCTGGCACAGTCCCACCTCTGCCTGAGCACTCCATGAAATAATACGCAACTCATATCCAGGTTGCTGGGAGACCACAGTGCACTGTGAAGCATCGGTACTCCTGGCTAGGCGGCCTCAATTATCCAGAAGCCACGCCTGGGAGGCAGCATGTGCTCTGCACTTGTGCCAGCACCAAGGCGTCCCCAGAAGCTACCCTCTTTGTGCTTGTGCAACTGAGCCAGAGGGAATAATGGATTTTGCCGGACTTTAGTTAGACCTAAAGAAAGATTTCCTGACCAAAATTATCAGTCCCCAAGGAAACAGTGCAGGGACCTTTGTTTTTTTGGGATGGTTCATGACCCAGCCCAGCCTGAATGTAATCCAGTGACCTCTTGAGGCTCCTCTGATGCTGTTAAGTCAATTGCAGGACTTAGCCAATCAGCCAGCCACAGGGAGGCAAGTAAACCTCACAGCTACAGGAACCCAGCTCTGACCCCAGGGCTACTCCCTGTGTAAGGGCTAAGCCAGGAGAACACAAAGTGTGAAGTCTAATCCTCCAGGTCTGCTTTCTTGCCTCTAAGGAACGGAGTGTCCAAATGTTTTGTCTCCCTGCTCCTACTTCCAGCCAAGTCCACAATCAGTGCTCACCTCTAATACACTACCCTGGAGCACAGATGTTCCCACAGCAAAAACCCCCTATGCTCTAATCATGATGTACAAATATGCTCACCGGAAAGAATGAAAAGGAAGACAATTCTTTTTAAGAAGGAACCAGTGAGGTGACAGTTGATACAGGACTATGGTACCATCCTCTTAATTCACCCCAGAAACAAAAGTAGAAAAAGTATCACATCACAAAGGTTAGGACTCCAGTACAAACACACCCACTTCTGGCCTTTGCACATGTGAGCTGTAATGACCACCCAAAAATCCCAGGCACCCCCATCACCCCCTGCCACAGTCTGGAAGGTCCCTCTAGGGACAGTTACCTCCACTCATACTTCCAGAGTCTGTCTCGCCCCTGCAGCAAAGAAACAAACTCTGGGTAGGATAGGCAGGGGCTGCCTATTTTACATAGTGAGACTAGGCTTTCCAGGACAGCCCCAATTTTAGAATGCTGCACATATGTGCAGCACACAAACATTCACCCACCAAGTGGAACTGGAAAAGGCGATCAAATCTCCCATCTTCAACCCTTTACAAAGTTTGGAATGCAGTCCTACTTTAGATTAATTAGGAGAGACTAATCTCCTTTAGAGAAAAAGTCAGGAGATAAAATGGGTGGAAAAAGAAAAGCCAGAAATTCCACCTAGTTAATTTTCAGGTTTGGCCTCTGGGGCAACAGCAGCAAACACTCATCCAGCCCAGGAAGCAGCTGGAAAACCAGGGAGGTGGGGAGCAGGAAGGAGCCTGTCTGCCTGGTTTAGTGACCAGAAGAACACTGACCTTGTGACCAGGAAGCCTCTGAAGTCAGCTCAGAAAACTAAGCCAAGCTCACATGAGACAAGCAAAACCAATTACAGTCGCAGAACTGACAGGCAACCCCAGGACTAGGTGTGTGAGCACATGCCAGCCCCAGGGCCAGCCCCCGCCCCACGCCCACAGGTCCACAGCCTGCACACATGATCCAGGACTTTTGCCCTTGCTTTTCCCTAACCAGGAGTGCTCCGGCGAAGTCCACACTATTAGCCTTGAACAGAAATGACTTCCTCCCTCACTTCTTCGTCTCACTCAAGACCACAGAAGATGACGCTTCAAACCAAATGTCTGGGTTTTTAAAGCTGTCTCCAGCAGGTGCCACAAGTTCTTCAAAACATTCCACACTCCCAAACAGACACAAGCAGGAGCACATGGCTGCTGTGCTCTCACACGACAACGTAAGGGCACTGTAATGGAGGGACTTGGTGAAGGCTGGGGACAGGGAGTGGGCAAGGATAACACTTACCATCTCATCCAGGGCGTAGCGCAAGAGGCCGTGCTCGTAAAGGATGAAGAACCGTCGCTGCCATTTCTGCAACGGAGCACAAGGTAGGTGGTTAGGAGGATCTGGGTCCTGGCCCCAGAGCTTGGCTTCTGGAGTTCCCATGTCTGACAAGTCCATATCTAAGGAAGGTGACTCCACAGATTCCACTTCTGGGGCAGGTAGCAGGAAAAGAGGGACCCGAGGCATAACAATGTTGATTCATCAGCCAGGACTGGGCTGGGAGACAGGCCCAAATCACATGAGTGAGTGAGGCTTAATAAGAAGTCTTTTTTTTTTTTTTTTTTTTTTTAACACTTGGAAGCTCCTCAGGAGCAGAAACAATGTGTGGTTACCTTTTTGTATTCCTGATGGTGCTCAGCACAGGATGCATCACATGACATGTGTCAATATTTATTTGATGAATGATCTGACATGGCGTGGAATAATCCAGGAATGCCAAGGCACGGATTCACCACTTCTGAAAAAACCTGGGAAACTGCTACAAAAGGGGTTGTTCTGATGATCCACTGGCAAAGAGGAGGCACAAAAACAGCCAGGCTCCAGAATTCACTGAGGTGAAATGAGCCAATGAAAATCAAAACAGAGGAGCAGCAAGACCAGTGGAAATAACTCCAATATCCAAGGAGTGACCAACTGGCACAGAGCATCCCCCGCTCTACTCTCCATCCAAAAGCCAGACCACTGGGAAGTGCCCACAGTGGTCAGATGCCATCAGGAGCTGAAATGAAATGGACTATGTGGTGTATGTCTTCCTTTGTGTGGGGAGAAGGGCCTTGTCCATAATGCGAGTCTGCTGGCCCAGGTCGTGAATGACAGGCACAGCTCCCAGCCCCAAATCATCACAAGGGTCCATGACCTGTTTTCAATATTTCAACAAGCCCAATCCAGCCTGGGCAGCATGGTGAAACCCCGTCTCTACAAAAAATACAAAAATTAGCTAGGCATGGTGATGCATGCCTATAGCCCCAGCTACTCAGGAGGCTGAGGTAAGAGGATCACATGAACCTGAGAGGTCGAGACTGCATTGAATTGAGATCATAGCACTGCACTCCAGCCTGGGTGACAGAACAAGACTCTGCCTCAAAAAAAAAAAAAAAAAAAGCAAAGCAAAGCAAAGAGCCCAACAATACTCAGAGTTTAACTGGCAGTGAGGCCACATGAACTGACTATAAAAGCACATCTCTCTGCTTTGGGCCAGGGTTATCATTTATAATAATGACTCCTGTCAGAGGCTGGAAATGGCAATTTTGTACAATCTTGATATAAAATAGGAAAGGGAACTACTCCTTGGAAACTGCAGTCCAGCTAGACCAGTGATTCCTGAGTCCTCCCGTCTGGGTGGCATGAACAGGGACTCAAAGGGCCTTGCAAAGAGGCCTTGTAGAGGGCTGGTCTATGCTGGGTGTGTAGAGGAGGCACCTGAACATGTTTCCCAGGAACATTTCCAAGGGCCTTATGTGCTGCCTTTGAAATCAAAACCCATTCCAGAAGGAATCCCAAAGAACAGAGACACAATGCAAGGCCCGTGGGACCTGAATACATAGCCCAAGGCCCCTACTCCAAAGTGTAATACTCAGGGTGGGGAAAGGGTGAGCAGCAGAAACTAAGAAGAAGAGGAAAGGGAGTTTCCGGGGATGGAGGGGGCTGAGTGGAAGCAATTTATAGGGTGCGAGCGGCAGCACTGTAAGAAAGTTTGTGAGGAAGGAGAGTTTTGTAACTGGAGTCAAATACAGAAGGGCTTCCTGGCAGAGAAACAAACCACAGGTCAAGCCAATGATGGTCCCAGCTCTGGCGGGGCCCTGCCCTGGGCAATGCACATTTTAGTAAGAGGTAAGCCAAGGCCTCTGGGCTCCCAACTCTTCACTAGTACTAGTGTGCTAAACCCCTGGCTCAGGAGGAAGGGAGGTGCTACAGGGGCAGGCCTTGGCATGGAAGGAATTGGGAGCTGCTTGGTATAATGCAAACCTTTAACTGCTCTTTTGCCTCTTCCATTTGACTTCCTAGAGTCAAGCTGACCCACAAAACAGGCAACACCCACATGAGAACTCCTCATTCTGAAGGGAGCACTACACATAACTATGTATAATTGAGACCTTTTCTGTACAATGTACAAGTGCGCCAAATGGGGGAGCCCTGTCAGTCCTGCTATCCCAGGATCCACTGTTCAACTCTCCATCTCCCTCTTCCACTCCGCCAGTTCACTCTTAGATGGGTCCCTTCTCTGGTTCCTCCCACCCTGAGAGTTGGCTCTGATGCCCTTACCCGAGACCGGTGCACTGGGTTGTCAAAGTCGGTCCCATCTGGAGCCAGGAGCAGCCAACCGCCATAAATGGGTTTTGCCTAGAGGAGAAAAAAGAGGGCAGGTCACCAGCAGCCTTCAACCCAGAAGAGAGAACAGGTCAAGTTAACAGCAAGCACTCTCGCTGGAAACAGACGTTGCCTCTGCTCTGCAGAGGTCATGACACCTATTCCCACTGCGGTGTGTGTGCAGCTGCTTGAGAGTCAGAGGCTGGCGGGGATTCTGCAGCATCTGGGGTGGACAGCATACAGGCCCTGGCAGGAGTGTGAGAACCTGGAGAGTACAGGATCCCCTAAGACATGCTGTCTCCTGCAAGTTACTGATCAAGCCACCAAGATCAGGAAAAAATGACCTGTTATTCAGCAAATATGTGAGTGTCAGTGTGTGTCAGGTGCCAGGAAACAGGACATGAACAACACAGTCAAAAAGCCTCATCCTGAAGATACAAAACAGGGCCTGGAGAAGAGACTGCTTTCGTGATCAAAGCCAGTTCTGGCCAAAGAATCATCAACTGACTGGCTGTGTGACTGCGTGCAGAAACCCTTTGAGTTCAAACTCTCCCATTTGAAAAGTGAGAGCGATGACAATTCTACCTAAACCTCATGACTCTGATGTGAGGATTGATGAGATAATGCAATCAGTAAAACCCAGCACAGGGATGTAAAACGGTGCTGCCACCTTGGAAAAGTCTGGCAGTTCCTCAGAAAGTTAAAGGCAGAGTTACCCTAGGGCCCAGCAATTTCACCCCTATGTATACACACCCAAGAAAATGGAAAACGGGCTCAAATAAAAACTTGCACATGAATGTTCATAGCAGTATTATTCACACCTGCCAAAAGGTCATAACAGCCCAAATATCCATGGACAGATGAATGGATGAACAAAGTGTGATGGATCCACACAAGGGAACATTATTCAGCCAGAAAAAGGAATGAAGCACTAACATACACCACAACACTGAGGAACCCCGAAAACATGATGCTAAGTCAAAGAAGCCAGGCACAAAAGCCCACCTATTACAGAATTCCACTTATGCAAACGGTCTAGAATAGGCAAATTCACGGCACAGAAAGCAGATTAGTGGTCGCCAAGGACTGGAGGAAAGGAAATAAGGACAGACAGCTAACAGGTATGGGGTTTCTTTCGTGGGTGACTAAAATATTCTCGAATTAGACAGTGGAGATGGTTGCACAACATTGTAAATATGCTAAACACCAAACTGTATACTTTAAGAGAGTGAATCTTAAGATAGGTGAATTATATCTCAATTTAAAAAGCTGCACAAAGAACACTGAGCACAGTGTCTGGCCTGTGAGGTCTCAACAAATGTGAGGCATTGCTCTGTTTTACCATCCAGAGTCCCCACTCCCCAGACCACGGGGAGGAAGGAAAATCTAGATAGACATTGGCTCAATCTCCTTCCTCAGCCACACCCAGCTGGCGAGAACGCATTGGAAAAGGTACAACCAGGCCCATTTATCCAGTTCCTTTCAGACGGTGGTAACACAAATTAAAACCCAAGTTCTCTGACTGCTGCTTACACACACAGGACCCCTCACGGGTCCTCCTGATGTGTTTTTTATTCAGTGCTCTCCAAACTGGGAGGCCCCACCACACTACCTCATTTGGTAGCTGCAGACTGTGACTCAGAGAGGGCAGGCCACGTGCCAGAGGCCACACAGCCTCCAGGCTGAACCAAGCACCCCTCTTTACTTGGCTTCCGCCTGCAGGGTCCTCAAGGTCCCCAGGAGCACTGGCTTTCCCCATGAATGGTGCAAGTGGAGCTGTGTGCCTGGGGTCGGGGGAAAGCTGCAAGGACAGGAAAGGCTTGCTTTGAAGCAACAGGGGAGTGGGTGTTAGCTG
Source organism: Hylobates moloch (assembly GCF_009828535.3). Lineage (NCBI taxonomy): Eukaryota > Metazoa > Chordata > Mammalia > Primates > Hylobatidae > Hylobates > Hylobates moloch. The sequence goes on along the minus strand of NW_026652290.1, from coordinate 49,374,449 downwards.
CAGACATAGTCCAGGAGGGCCAAGGGGTGTGTGGTGGAGATCCCACCTGGGAAGGCAGAAACAAAGGCGAGGAGAGGTCTGTGCTCTCTACGAACTCCAGCTGTGCCCAGCAAACCTCCAGGTGGGCACACACGCTTGGCCTCTCCACACCCCACCCAGGAGTGCAATCCTAATCAGACCCCACCCAGAGGCCTTGCATGGGAAAGCCGGAGCTGGACAACTCCCTGTGTGTATCTGGACTCTGTGACTCCCAGCTCGGCCTCTCACCAGCCACAAGTGTCCACCTGTGAGGCCAGAGGCTAGCCCACCAAGCCATTCCTCTATCTCCATCTTGACTGTGCGCCACCACCCTGGCCTCTGGAGGCAGGGCTTGGGGTGTCATCACATAATCAGCTACATTTACCTGACCTTTCTCCAGGAGGAACTGTGGGGAGCCGAGGGATCAGCATCTGTTCCCTCAGAACCCGAGCCCTGGTCTCAACCCAGGCATCCTCAGCAAACTTCTGCTCAGGAACCCCGTGTGCATGGCCCTGGGTGCTGTACACCAGGTAGCCTGCAGCAGCCACCTTGTGGGCTGTGACTTCCTGATACGGATCACCACAGAGGGGACTGATCCAGGTGGGCAGGCAGCGCAGACACAGAGCAGAGAGCGAGATGTAGGGCCTCTGGGTGGAGGAGCAGGCTGGGATGCAGGTGACACCCCATCCAGCATTCATCAAAGCAATTCCAGAGTGATGGAGAGCAGAGGAGTGGCTGCCTGGGGCTGGGGGGGTGGAGGGGTGGGTGACAGCCAAGGGGTGCAGGGTTTCTTTTGGGGATGATGTAATGTTCTAAAAGTGACTGTGATGATGGCTGCACATCTGTGGGAATATCCTAAAAATCATAGAATTTTATTATTTAAATGGGTTAAACGTATGACATGTGAATTTTATCTTAATAAAGCTGTTAAAAAAAAGCCCTGAAGGTAAGGACCCCATAGATACAGGGGGAGGCCTGGGGTGGAGAGGGCTCTCCGGGCAGGGGCGCAGCTGACGCACAGGTGCAGAGGCAGGAATGATGGCACCATAGGGCCATGAGGAGCCATGTGTAATCATTGAGAACTCACTCCTCAAGTCCAGGGAGCCAGGGACAGGACCTGGCCAGCTATATCACCGCCACTCTTCCCTCTCACAGCCAGCCACGTGGGCTGCGCAGCCTCCCCCAGCCTCCTCAGCTCCCCAAAACCTGGCCCTCTCTACCATCCCTCAGGGCTTCCCCGAAATGTCCCTTCCTCAAGGGGACAGTCCTGACCTTCCCCCTCAGTCTCTAACAACTCACTTCTGCCATTACCATCATTGCATATCACAGAACTAATTTCTACCTACCATTTCATTACGTACGTAATTACATTGCTATGACATGTCTTGCCCCCCACCCCCACCCCAGAACCTTCACTCCAGGAAGGCAGGGATGGGGTCTGCCTAGCCCTGGCTGTGTCCTTGATCCTGAGGCAGGTGTGCAGAGGGAGTGGAGGTGAGTGCCCGCCGGCCTAGGCCAGCAGTGGGTGCGTGGTGCCCTCTCTGAGCTTCCTTCTCCTTACATAATCTAGGTCCTGACTCAGACAACCTGTCCTCATCCCCCAGGCGTGGGAAAGGCCTCCCAGGAAGAGCTGCTGCTTCTCTATGTCTCAGACTATCTAAAAATGCTGCATCCTCCCCTGCACAGCAGACCACAGTGTCTTTAAGTGCAGAAGTGCCCACGGGCAGAGGCTCCCACGCACGCCCACCTGGTCCTGGGGCAGCACCTTTAAAAGGCCCTAAAGTATTCTCTTCCAGACGGTCCTATAATAATCTGAAACTGGGACACTAAAACAACAGCCCAAAAGGCAGCGGGCAGGAGGGAGTGTGCTCTGGAAACGCTGCATGGGTAGGCTTAGCTTTGCTGTTTTCTGGTTGAGCTGGTGGGCATTTTGGAGGGAGGCAGGAGAAACAGGTATCTGTTGTTGACATGGGGGATCTGAGCTGGGCTGTAAGGACCCAAAGGATGGGGCCCGAGTCCTGTTTCAAGCAGCCCTGCACACAGGGCCCCTTTCTATGCAGGTCCTTCCAGAGGATGCATGTGGCTCCGGATCCCATATAAAAGTGACCACATGAGAGACTCCCCCGAGCTACCACCTCTCCAATTAAACTCGGCCTTCACTCATGACCCACACAAGTCGGAGGCTCCACTTCTGGCTGGCCTCTAGGAAAAGGCTGCTGGTGGTCTGGGTGTGCCTTCAACCTGAAGCTCTTTCAAAAACAGTGCCTTGAAACTTCTGCTTCCTGGACAATGGGGCAGATGTAGATTTCTCCTGCTAAGTACAACCAAAAACCTGGGGCCACCATGTATAAGACAAACATGAGAAGACTCTGAAAGGTGGAGAAAAAAAGGTAGGTGGGCCAGGGACCCAGGACCCAAAGAAGGACACCATGGTGACTCTCCCAGGCTTTCTTTTTGTCTCACTATCCCAGAGGGTACTGGAGAAACTGGCAACCTGAAAATGCCAATGGGCACACAACCAAAAAAAAACAACAAAAAGCTAGTTTCCATAGCTGAAGAACCAGAAAGGAGCAGCCCAACAAGACAGAAAACTCTTAGACAAGAACCGCGCTACTCTGGCCAAAGTCACAGGAAAGGCAGCACCCCACCCCCAAGTGAGCAAAGGTTAGACTTCCACCCTTGTGAGGTGTCCCACACCCCGGCCAGGGTGGTGTCAGAAGACACAAGGGCCTTACATCCCACCAAGAGCAATGAGGACCCTTCTTGCTCCATGCTAAGGTGTGTCAGAGGGCACCCAGTGGAGGGTCAGGGTTTTTACCACTGCCCAGTGGGAAGGGAACCCATGACGAGCAGCCTCCCAGTTCAGGCATCAGTGGAGGCCGAGGGGTAGACTTCTGTCTCCATCTGAGTAACTAAGTGGTCATGGTGACTCCCTTTCCCCATGGAAGCACTGTCAGAAAAATCCACTGAAAGAGAAGGTTCAAATGAGACCCAGAGTCACCCAACAGAATACAAAGACACTTGGTTTCCACCAAAAATCATCATCATGCCAAGAACCAGGAAGGTCACAAACTGAATGAACAAAGACAACCAAGAAATGCCAACACCACGGCCGGGCGCGGTGGCTCATGCCTGTAATCCCAGCACTTTGGGAGGCCGAGGTGGGTGGATCACGAGGTCAGGAGACCGAGACCACGGTGAAACCCCGTCTCTACTAAAAAAAAAAAAAAAAAAAAAAAAAAAATACAAAAAATTAGCCGGGCTTGTTGGCGGGTGCCTGTAGTCCCAGCTACTCGGGAGGCTGAGGCAGGAGAATGGCGTGAAACCGGGAGGCGGAGCTTGCAGTAAGCCAAGATCGCGCCACTGCACTCCAGCCTGGGCGACAGAGCAAGACTCCATCTCAAAAAAACAAACAAACAAACAAACAAAAGAACTGCCAACACCAAGATGATAGCCATGCTAGAATCATCCCACATTTAAAGATTTTAAAGCACCCATGATAAAATGCTTCAACAAGAAATTATAAGCACACTTGAATTAAAGGGAAAGATAGCAAAGAAATAGAAGCTGTAAGAACCAAACAAAAATCCTGAAATTGAAAAATACAGTTAACTGAAATAAAAGCTCCTGGGTGGGCTCAAGAGCAGAAGGATTGGGGGCAACGAAAGAATCAGTGAACTGGAACACAGAACAACAGAAATCATCCCATCTGACAACAGAGGAAAAACGGACAGGAAAAAATGAATAAATAAAAGGGAACTGTGGAACTGTAACAAGAAGTCTAACATTCATGTCATCAGTCTCTGCAGGATAGGAGGAAGGGTGAAGCAGAAAAAGAGCTCGAAGAATGGCTAGAAACCTCCCAAATTTGGCAAAAGTGGCAACCTACACATTCAAGAAGTTTAGTGAACATCAAAGGATAAACCCAAATAAATCCAGACCAAGACATATAATAACTAAACTAAAGAAAAACCTAAAAGACAAAGAAAGCCAAAGACAAAGAAAAAAATCTCAAAAGGAGCCAGAGAAAAATAAGACCTCATAGTTTTGAGAAAACTAAGCAGAATGACAACAGATTTCTTATCAGGAACCATGGAGACCAGAAGGAAGTGGCACACTACTTTTCTGGTGCTGAAAGAAAACAACTGTCAACCTAGAATCCTATAACCAGTAAAAATATCCTTCAGGAATGAAAGGGAAATCCAGACCTTCTCAGATGAAGGAAAACTAAGAGAAGTTCTTTGCTGACTTACCCCTAGCAAAATGGCCAAAGGAAGTTTTCTAAACAAAAAGGAAATCATAGAAGAAGGAATCCTGGAACATCTGAAAGGAAGCAAGAACATAGTAAAATAAAGGCGGAGAGGGGGTAAATAATTAGGCTTTCCTTCTCTTGAGTTTTCTGTTTCATGACTAAAGCAAAAACTGTCTAATGTGGTTCTAAATGTATGTAAAGGAAACACTTAAGACAATTATACAAGGAAAAGGTAAAGGAGTGAACAGATAGGTACTCTCTTGAACTAGTAAAATGACACCACCAAGAGACTGTGACAAGTTATGTCTATATTAAGTCATGTCTTATTATAACCACTAAAAAATTTATAGAGATATACTTAAAAAACTGTATTTTGATATATAAATCAAAATACAATTCTAAAGAAAATGTTCAAGTAACTCAAAGGAAGCAGAAAAAAAAAGCAAAACAAAACAGAAATAATAACCAGAGACACATTAACTATGCCCTAAGTTATCTGTAAATATTTTAAATGTAAATGATCTAAACACACCAATTAAAAGATTGATAGAGTACCCTCCCTCCCTTCCTTCCTTCTTTCTTTCGTGGTCTTGCCTCGCTGCAGCCTCCGCCTCCCAGCCGCCTGCCTTGGCCTCCCAGGGTGCTGGAATTGCATCCTCTGCCCGGCCGCCGCCCCGTCTGGGAGGTGGGGAGCATCTCTGCCTGGCCGCCCATCGTCTGGGTTATGAGGAGCTCCTCTGCCCGGCCGCCCCGTCTGGGAGGTGAGGAGCGCCTCTACCTGGCCGCCACCCCGTCTAGGAAGTGAGGAACGTCTCTGCCTGGCCGCCCATCGTCTGGGATGTGAGGAGCGTCTGGATGGTAGACTCTGCCGGCCCCCGAATGAGGACCCTGCCCGGCCCCCCTTCTGGAGGTGAGGACCCTTGCCCCCCTTCTGGGAGGTGAGGAGCGCCTCTGCCCGGCCGCCCCTTCTGGGAGGTGAGGAGCGCCTCTGCCCGGCCGCCCCGTCTGGGAGGTGAGGAGCGCCTCTGCCCGGCCGCCCCGTCTGGGAGGTGGGGAGCGCCTCTGCCCGGCCGCCCCGTCTGGGAGGTCTACCACAGAGGCCAGAAGCAATGTGGGGGCTGGATGCGGTGGCTCACGCCTGTCGTCCCAGTACTCTGGGAGGCTGAGGCGGGTTGATCACTTGAGGCTAGGAGCTCGAGGCCAGGAGCTCGAGGCCAGCCTGGCCAACATGGCGAAACATATGAAAAATACAACTGTCAAACCAACCAACGAACCAAGCGACAACAAAACAGGTCTACCCTGGAGTCATACTCTAATTTTTTCTATTTTCCTCCCTTTCTGATCCTTTATCCCACTTTCTTTTTCTTCCTCTTCCTTCTCCTTCTTCTTTGTCAAATAGAGGATTGAGTTATTATCATTGATCCATACAAAGTCCCTCTCTCATTTATTTTCTTTAATTCCCACCCCCCATTTCTATTCCCCGTCTTCCCATGTGCATGCAACCTTCCTAATATGTTTGATATGCATCTTTTTGTTAGTATGTACTTTTAGAAAATGTTTATTGTTTTATGTGCAAATAAAATAAAATAAAATAAAATAAAAAGAAAACTGCAATTGTTGCAACTGTTCCGCCTCTGACTTTGATGACAACCTTTAAGCATTCTGTATTGTGAGGCCCCTTTGTGAGAGGGGATATAAAAACTGCCTAAGACCTCTTCGTGCTGCAGTCATTCAGTGCTTATTCTGATAAATGTCACAAGGGACAAAAAAATATCATTTAGACAAGAAGTGGTAGACCCTCCCTTACTGTGGCTTGAGGTCTACGTCTATCAGCTGTCAGAAATTATTTAATGAGCTTTCAAGGACACAAAAGTTGAACTCTGGCCTTCCCAATGCAGTTCAAATGTGAGGACCCTACACTGACGGTCACAGCTGTCAATGGCTTCTTTTAATATCTAGAAAAAACCTGGCCAACTCCGTTAAGAGTTTCAGATTTAAATAGCAGGGCAAGTAAAAAACTCTTAATCTTGTGGATTTTTGGAAAAATTTAAACGAAGATTTGCAACACCTGTCTCACACTTTGTACTGCTAGTCTGAAGCCACTGCATGCATGTGTGCATGGACAATTCCTTTCTGTCCACTCAACAATGACAACAAGCGTGAATTTGGATTCACAGCCAGTATTCTTTCAGAGAGCAGGAAATCGGGGCTAAATGACTTGTCTGAGGTCACCCAAGCAGTGACAGCGCCCGGGTGAGAATTCTCAGACCCAAACTTTTTAGCTGATAGGAGACTGTGACAACATACGGTTTAGAGACAGACTTTCTGAAAAGAACCACGCAGGTCACACTTTTGCAAATTTTAACTCCTCAATCATTATTAAAGTTATATTGTTTTTAGATAGGCTTCATCCTTCAAAAAATAAATAAATAAAAGTAGTCTGTTTTGGAGCTTGCAAAAAAAAAAAGATGGATAGAGTAGATTTTTAAAATAATTCAACTGTACACTGTCTACAAAAAATTCACTGCAAATATAATGATGACAGGCAGGTTGAAAAGAAAAAACTAAAAATGATACATCCTGAAAATATTAACCCAAGGACAGCAGAGTTGTTATATTATCAGATAAATTATATTTCAGCACAAAGAAAATGACCAGAGACAAAGAGGAATATTATATAATGATAAAAGGGTCAATTCACTGAGACATAGTGAGCCTAAATGTTCATGCACCTTTAAACATCAGAGCTGCAAAATAATGTGAAGTTAAAACTAATAGAACTGAAAGGAAAAATAAATAAATCCACAAATATTGTTGGAGACTTCAATATCCCTCTCAATAACACAATTAAAGCAGTCCTAGGAGGGAACTAATGTAACTATGATGCTCACATTAGAAAAGAGGAAAGGTCTCAAATCAATAATCTAAGCTTCTATCTCAAGAACCTAGAAAAATAAGTACAAAATATATCAAAAGCAAGAAAAAGGAGGAAATAATAAAGATAAAAGTAGAAATCGGGCTGGGCGCGGTGGCTCACACCACTATGGGAGGCCAAGGCAGGCGGATCACAACGTCAGGAGTTCGAGACCAGCCTGGCCAACGCAGTGAAACCCCATCTCTACTAAAAATACAAAAATTAGCCGGGTGTGGTGGCACACGCCTGTAGTCCCAGCTACTCAGGAGGCTGAGGCAGGAGAATTGCCTGAAACGAGGAGGCGGAGGTTGCAGTAATCCAAGATTGCAACACTGCGCTCCAGCTTGGCCAACGGAGCGAGACTACGTCTCAAAAAAAAAAAAAAAACAACAAAAAAACAAAACAAAACAAAACAAACAAAAACAAAACATAAAGGTAGAAATCAATGAAATTGAAACAAAAAAAATCAGTGAAACAAAGAGCTGGTTCTTTGAACAGACTGATAAAATTGATCAACTTCAGCCAGGCACGGTGGCTCACGCCTGTAATTCCAGCACTTTGGGAGGCCGAGGTGGGCAGATCACCTGAGGTTGGGAGTTCGAGACCAGCCTGACCAACATGAAGAAACCCCATCTCTACTAAAAATATAAAATTAGCCGGGCGTGGTGGAGCATGCCTGTAATCCCAGCTACTCTGGAGGCTGAGGCAGCAGAATCGCCTGAACCCAGGAGGCAGAGGTTGCAGTGAGCCGAGATCGCTCCATTGCATTCCAGCCTGGGCGACAAGAGCGAAACTTCGTCTCAAAAAAAAAAACTGCTGACAAGACCAAAAAAGAAAAAAAAAAAAACATAATGGCACAAATTATTATCAGAAATAAAACAGGGATAGCATCACAGATTCCGCAGACATCAAAAGGATAATGAGGAATACTAATACAATTCTACCAACATTAATTTGACAACATACAGGAAATGAACCCACTTCTCTAAAAACACATAATTTAAATGATCATATAACTATTAAGGAAATTGAATATGTAATTCCATAACTCACAAAAAAGAAATCTCCAAGCCCAGATGGTTTTACTGGAGATTTCTACCAAGTGTTTAAGGAACTCACACTAATTCTATATAATCTTAAAAAAACTGGCCGGGCGCGGTGGCTCACGCTTGTAATCCCAGCACTTTGGGAGGCCGAGGCGGGCGGATCACGAGGTCAGGAGATCGAGACCACGGTGAAACCCTGTCTCTACTAAAAATACAAAAAATTAGCCGGGCGTGGTGGCGGGCGCCTGTAGTCCCAGCTATTGGAGAGGCTGAGGCAGGAGAATGGCGTGAACCCGGGAGGCAGAGCTTGCAGTGAGCCGAGATCACGCCACTGCACTCCAGCCTGGGCGACAGAGCGAGACTCGGTCTCAAAAAAAAAAAAACAAAAAAACAAACAAACAAACAAAAAAGAAGAAACACTTTTCAATTCATTTTATGAAGCTAGTGTTACCCTGACATCAAAACCAAACAAACTACATGACAAAACCCCAAAATTTTTTAAAAATGAAAGAAAGAACTATGGACTAATATTCCTCATTAATATACAGTAGTTCCCCCCTCCTCCATCCACAGTTCCACGGTTTCCCCTACCCACGGTCAAACACAGCCTTAAAATATTAAATGGAAAATTCCTGAAATAATTTACAGGTTTTAAACTGCATGCCATTCTGAGTAGTGTGATGAAATCTTGCATCGTCCTGCTCCATCCTCCCAGGATGTGGATCCTCCCCTTTGTCCAGCATATCCACGCTGTACACTCTACCTGCCCCTTAGTCACTTAGTAGCCGTCAGTTATCAGATGGACTGTGGTGGTGTTGCAGTGCTTGTGCATCCAGCTAGCATTATACATAACGGCCCCAAAGCACAAGAGTAGTGATGACAGCAATTTGGATATGCCAAAGAGAAGCCATAAAGTGCTTCCTTTAAGTGAAATGGTAAAAGTTTTCAATTTAAGAAAAAAAAAATCATATGCTGAGGTTGCTAACATGTACTGTAAGAATAAATCTTCTATCGCTGAAATTGAGAAAGAAAAAGAAATTCATGCTAATTTTTCTATCACACCTCCTATTGCAAATGTTACAGCCCTTGTGCGTGACAAAGTGCCCAGGTTGAGACAGAAAAAGTATTTATGGCTGGGTGTGGTGGCTCACACCTGTAATTCCAGCATTTGGGAGGCTAAAGCAGGAGGATGGCATGAAGCCAGGAGTTTGAGGCCAGCCTGGGAATTACAAGACCCTGTTTCTACCAAAAAAAAATTATTAATAGCTAGGTGTGGTGGCAAGTGCTGGCAGAGGCCCAGCTACTTCGGAGGCTGACGCATGAGGATCACTTGAGCCCAGGAATTCGAGGTTGCAGTGAGCTGTGCTTGCACCACTACACTCCGGCCTGGGCAACAGGGCAAGACCTTGTCTCAAAAAAAAAAAAAAAAAAAAAAGATGAAAAAAGTATTTGTGGGTTTGATATGAGGGGATATCTAGGTTGTTTCCAATCAGAAATGAGTTTCAACTGAGAGCAATCAGGTTCAGTACTATCCGTGGTTTGAGGAATCCACTGGGGCTGTTGGAATGTATCTCTTGCAGATAAAGGGGGACTGCTATAGATGCAAAAATCAACAAAATATTAGCAAATAGAATTCAGCAATATATTTATAGAATTATACACCATGACCAAGGGGGTTTCTTCTAGGGATGCTGGTTTAATATTAAAAAATCAACCAATGTAATCCACCAAATTAATGCTCTACAGAAGAAAAGCCACAAGGTCCTATCAACTGATGCAGAAAAAGCATTTGACAAAATCCAACATCCATTCATAATTATTTTAAAAAACCTCTCAGAAAGAAGGAATAGAGGGGAACTTGCTCAACTTCATAAGAGCATCTCTAAAAAACCTCCACCTAGCATTATACATAATGGGGAAATGCTGATTGCTTTCCCTCTAATATCAGGAACTAGGCAATGATGGCCATCTCAGAATTCTTATTCAACATAGTGCGCGAATTTCTAGCTAGTGCAGTAAGGCAGGAAAAGGAAATAAAAGGCACACAGATTAAAATTGATGAAATAAAATCTTCACAGATGACATAGCTGTCTGTATAGAAAATCCCAGATTCTACAAGAAACTAGAACTAGTGAGTTCAACAAAGTTTCAGGATACAAGATCAGCATACAAAAACCAATTGTATCTCTATATGCTAGCAACGGACACGTGGACATCAAAATTAAAATACAGTACCACCTAAAATTGCTTTAAAAAAAGAAATACTTAGGTGTATATACAACTCAACATGTATAGGAAATGCTGAACGCTACACAACACTGATGAGAGAAATCAAAGATCTAAATAAGAGAGACATAATGTGTTCGCGGACTGGAAGATTCTAAGATGTCAATTCTCACCCAATTGATATTCAGTTTAACATAATTCCCATCAAAATCCCAGCAAGATTTTTTGTAGATATGGACAAGATTATTCTAAAATTTACATGGAAAGGCAAATGAACTAGAATATTTTTAATTAAAAAAATAAAGAGGGTATAATCTATTTACCCAATTACAAGACTTATTATATATCCACAGTAATGAAGACTGTGTGGTATTGGTGGAAAGTCAGACACATGGATCAATGGAACAGAAGTTAGCAATAAACCAACACAAATATGCCCAATTTTGACAAAAGTGCAGAAAGAATTCAGTGGAGGAAAGACAGTCTTTCGACAAATGGTGCTAGAGTGACCCTTCGTCCACAGGCAAAAAAAAAAAAAAAAAAAAAAAAGAAACCTCAAGCTAATACAGAAAGTAATGTTATACAAAAAACAAGACAAAATGAAACATATTTAAATGGATAAACTGGACTTCGTTAAAATTAAAAACTTTTGCTCTGCACAAAGTCCTGCTAAGGAAGATGAAAAGATAAGCCATGAAGTAGGATAAAATATTTTGCAAACGTCCTTTTGCAAAAGACTAATATCTAGACTATATACTAGTATTTAGACTATATAAAGACCCTCAAACTCAATAGTGAAAACACGAAACAATCTAATTAGAATATGAGCAAAAGACACGAGAAGACTTTCCACAGAAGATAAATAGCATGAAGAGGTGTTCATGCTATTTATGAACATCTGATTTTAGAATGGCTAAAAAAACAAATGGTGACAACACCAAATGCTGGCAAGTTCACAAAGTAAGTATATCACTCATACACGGCTGGTGTGAATCAGTTTGGCAGTTTTTTAAAAAACTAAACATGCAACTACCATACAACCTAGGAACTGCACTCCTGGATATTTATTCCAGAGAATGAAAACATACACTCACACAAAAACTACATGTGAATGGTTATAGTAGCTTTGTTCATAACAGCCCAAAATTGGAAACAGCCTAGGTGTCCCCTCTTACCATGGAATGGGAGTCAGCAATAAAAAGGAGCAAACTACTGATCCAAGCAACAACCTGGATGAACAGCCAGAGAATTCTAGGTGAAAAAAGCCAATCTCAAAGGCTCCAGGTTGCATGATTCTCTTCACATAACATTCTTGAAATGTCAGATTTATGGAAATGGAGCAGGATTCCTGGGTGGCTGGGGTTGGGTTGATGTGGGAGGGAGAAGGCGATGGAGACACTGGGTACTTTCTGCATTGTAGTCAGTATCCCAGCTGTGGTGCCGTACCACAGTGTTGCAGGAGGTCACCATCGGAGGACCCGGGCAAAGGGGTACATGGGATCTCTGTTATTTCTTACAACCACAAGGGAAACACGATTATCTCAACAAATAATAAAAAAAGGAAAAACAGTGGCACGCACCTGTAGTCCCAGCTACTTGGGACGCTGAGGTAGGAGAATCGTTTCAACCCAGGAGGTGGAGGTTGCAGTGAGCCGAGATTGCGCCACTGCACCCCAGCCTGGGCAACAGAACTAGACTCCATCTCAAAAAAAAAAAAAAAGAAAAACAAAACTCAGCCACTGTGGCCTCTGCAGTCAGTCCTCAGGGGTCTACAGTGGATGGCCACGGGCCTCCTTCAGTGACACCTGCCTGCCATGGCCCTGAGCTGCACCGCGTATGCTCTGCTGGCCTCTCCAGCTACTTCCCTGGAGGCGACGCACATCTCCTCTCTCAAGGGTTCTTCTGTCCCTCCCCCTCACCACCCTCCCCAGGCAAATCTGGGATGCATGCCAGGATGAACCCAACTGTCTCAACTCTGGGTTGCCCAACCGCCCCAAGCGGGCGGCCAGGGGCAAGGGATGGAGAAACATCTCAGCCTGCTAAACCCAGTGTTGTCAAGCTGCCACCACTGACGCTTCTCAGACGTGCACAGGTCTCTGGACACAGCCACCCCATCACAACCAGCCCACACAACATGCTTGGCTCTCACTCCGTGTGGCCTGTCTGTGGCTCCAAGAGAAGAAGGGAACAGTCAGTGACAAGATCTCTAATGGTGGTTAACCCAGGTTTCCTGTCCCCTTGGACTCACCTGTCCTTAGACAGCAGTGGGTGGGGAGAAAGGTAGTCAGACACATTGTGCAATCTGGCACCAAAAAGGGCAGGCCTCAAACAGTCAATGCAGACAGGTGGGTCTCACTCTTCTCACCCCATCACATCCTGCCACCCAGAAGGCCCTCTACAGTCCCATGCCCCCTCACCTCCCATACACAAACATCTTCTACTCCATGGAATAAGGAGATTCACTGTCCCATACACAGACCCCTCAAAATCCCACACTTCCTTCAAGAACACTAACCAGCCCCAGGCCAAATGTATTCCTGCTCTCTCACAACACCACATCTCCTCGCTGGGGACAAGAATCCTGCCTTATCCAGTGAAGCACCCAGTACGAAGTTGGGCTCCAATGACCAAATAAACAAACACAAGTCTACGGGTACATTTATTAGTCACCCCCACCCAGCTGAAAAGGTAACTGCTCCCTAACAGCTCTGAGTGCTGCTGGAAGGCCCTCCCAGCCAAGACCTGGGCGAGCCAGGCTGCACCTCTGCCTCCCACACCCGAGCTCCCAGGTCACTAGGACAATGCTGGTCAGCACCCAGCAGTTGAAGGACAATCAGCACTGAGGCGCAAGTAGACACGAGCCAGGGCCTGCCCCCGCGCACTGCTGAATCCAACTTGTACTTCTCTTTTCTCAAGTCCAAGTCTCCAGTTGTGCCACTGTGTGCACTATGCCACCAAGGACAAGAGACAGGGTGTGGACAAAGCTGGCACTCAGACAGCAGCACACGGCCACATGCAAGAGCCACGATGCTTCCAAACTCCTCATACAGTGAGCCCATGTCCAGAGCCTCGGCCTGAAGAACTCACACAGAGAGAAGCAAACAGTCTCATTCCTGATGTGGGAAGAGCTCAACACCCAACAGAGAAACAGTTTCGAGAGTGACTATACATCCACTCCCTAACACGCTACCTGGTCATTAATTACCAGCGAGGACAAGGATTCAAGACGCCCTCCAGGGCACCGCCCACACTATCAACGCAGCCAGCCTGTCCTGCACAGGCCTTCATGGCTCCGCTGCTCTGTCCGCTGGTGAACGGCACCCCCTGGAAGTCTGCAACAGAATTTCTCCAGCAGCTGCCCTGAAGCTGGCACCACTCAAGGCCCTGCAGATAAAAACATGAAGCATACACGTCTCCCAAGGGGCTCATGGTCAGTTCTGTTTATAACACATGTAAGGATGGACAAAGATTGAGAGTTGATGAGAAAACAGCTATTATGCGGACTGCTGGGATCAGCAGAGCAGATTTGGGGGCTTTTGCTTGATTTTACCGTTTTTGTAATGTAAATGCCACTACGTAGCACTTACCAGTTATTATTTAAGGGAGGGGAAGATGCCTGCCTGACCGAGCGTGCAGGACTTCTGATATAACCCTGGCAGAGTGGCTTCAATAGGGGAAGTCTTGGTCATTCCTGGCAGAACAAGAAGCAGGTGCAGTTAGGGAACCCCTACACTCTACTCTCCACCAACAGGACCTCACAGCTCCAGGTATTTAATGTACACTGGACTGGGAACGAGAAGGCCAATTCAAGTCTTGGCTCCACCACCTACTCGATGTGTGGCCCAGGGCAAGGCAGTATCTCTGTGATTCTCAGTTTCATCATCTACAGTAGAAAAATACACATACTCCTTCCATGCCATTTTTTATTAAAAAAAAAAAAAAAAGATCACATCAGACACAAACATACCCTAGGTAACTGCACAATCGAGAATGCCTCAAGGTCAGGAACATACACCCAACACTTGCACTGGTACTCAAACCAAAGCAGTGTTCACAGGAGTGCTCCACAGTGGAAGCAGCCAGTGGGAGCCCCAGAACAGCACTGGTCAGTCCAAGGGCTGCCGGGCTCCTGCTTCTGAGGGTAGGGCAGGCACCCAAACCCTACACTGGCTCCCTCACACCAGGCTCCACCCCAGACTCCAAGCAGGGTGGTCATCCCCAGGAAAGTTCTTCAAGAGGAGAAGTTCCACACAGTCCTGAAGAAGGACCCACACCTGTCGGGGCTGATGCCCCAACTCTGGGCAGATTCTTGGGGCAAAGACTTCTCTGGACCAAAGGTGGGGGTGGGGGCTGCACTCCGGCACTGGATGGGACAGATGGCTCCTCACTGGAGTCACTGAAAGATCCATAAGCAGAATGCGTGCAAACTGTGGCTAATATATCCTCTGTAGTTTCCAGGTTGATTCTTGCCCTTTTCTTTTTCCCAAAAGGGTGTCTGTGGAAACACTTCCACATTCACAGCAAATAGGCTGTTTAATAATGTTTTCTGCATTTCAATTCCAAAGAGAAAGGATACCTGGGTAGCAGCCGTCTGGCCCTCTTTCTAAGCTTGTAAATCATGGGAGACTTCAAGGTTGCCCATCTTTTCTGGGACATTCTGATGTAAGTCAGTAAAACACAGTCAGGGGTGAGCACACATCAAAGTCCAGTCTCAAGCCTCACCCCTGCCAAGACCTTGTGTGTCCTGTGGCCACCCAGATGGACTGTGAGAGGATCAGTGGCTCTGAATCCCAGCACTTGGGGAGGGAAGCTTCTTGGCAGAGCTGTGCCCACCTGCCTCACCCACAGTGGGTTCTCAGCACACACCTCTGACCATGCTCAGAATGGGGACTTCTCTTTCAGAACAAGCCTGCCAGGGCCGACGAACACTGGTCACCACTGCAGACCCCTCAAGAGGCCACAGGCTTGTCCTGTGTTGACCAAACTGTGCTAGAATTACTAAAAGTTGTCCATGGGGCCTTGAGCCCTGGAGAATACTGTTCTATTGCTCTACAGCCACACAGTTGTGGACCCAAACTACCTTCCTCAATACAGGCTTCCGCACAGGCTTCCGCACACAGCCAGCCACTGTGCAGATACTGAAGATGGAACTACAGGACCCAGAGCCCTGTCCCAGGAGGAAGCCAAGCCTCCGAGGGAGAACACCTGCTCACCAGCTGTCAGGAAAGCATTCTGTGGGGAGGACATACATCCCAGCTATGGGAGCACAAGGGCAGCTCTGCACTCCTCCCCACTGGCAGTGGAGCTGACCACCAGGGCTTAGGGCATAGGAGCTCTCATGACCTCCATTTTATACCCCAGGAAACTGAGGCACACAGAGACTCAGTGGTCTGTACAAGTCCACAGAGCCAGGAAGTGGTAGAAGCAAAACAGGTGCCAAGGCCACCTGGCTCCACACTGGCCCTGGCCCATGGGACACTCCTCCCCAATTTAGCAGGCCACTCCAGAAGGTAAAGGGTGACACAGGTGAAGGGCATGTTCCCAAGTGAGACGGGCTCCCAGGGATAGGGGTCTGGTCCTCACCAGCATAGCACTCAGTTCTGCCACATCCATGCGGCTGGGGCCATGGCCCTGGAAGGCTGCAAGTGGGGGCTTAGGGACCCAGTGGGGCCCCAAAGCACACTGCCCATGACACACATGGAAAGAAGAGCCCTACGGCCTTTACTTCAAGATGAGCCAGCCACAGACCACCCTCCCGCAGCACACATCCAGCCTGGCCAGCTGCGCAGAAGGTCAGGAAGCTGGCAGAGATTAGGGGCTGTCCTCCAGAAGGACTCTTTCCTACCTGTGCAAAGACATCAAGGCTGGGCGCAGGCTACCACCTCCACCCACCGCAGGAAAAGCTGGGCCAATAAGCCACCTACTTCAGAGCCTCATCGGTAAGGTGCTCAATGTAATTTATTGTCTTAATTGGGGGTACCTGGGGGAAGGAAAAGGGATTCTGCTAATCATGCCAGGACTGCTGGTCCCAGAACTCAGAAGAGCCATGCCCACCCCGGCCCCTGCAGACTGCAATTGGCCCACCTACCAACTGGACCACTCTCCGCCCCCGCATTCTGCTGTTCTCTATGAAGGCAGGTCAGGGATGCCCCTGATGTCTACCAGCCTCTGCAAGGCCATTGACGCAAAGATCGCAAAGCCTCTGGGAATACCAACAAGGAGACAAAGGCACGAAAGGTAGTGCAAAGGGAAAGGAACTCAGCATCGTGCCAGGGAGAAAAAGGGAGGAGTTTGGGAGACTTCCCTGGGAGGGGGCAAATGACAGACTTCAGAAATGGAAGCCAGGGGACACCGTATGTGGGAAGCTGACACAGCCACAGCCAAGCAGGCCCCGAGGAAGCAGCGCAGCCTGGAACAGTGAACTGTACTGCCCCTCCTATAGAGACCGGCATGCTCCTTAAGCCCATGGCCCAACTTAAGCTCGACCAGTGGTCCGCAAAGGTGGGAGTCCCTGAGGCCCTTTTTGGGGTCCCTGAGTCAAAACCATTTTAATAAAAATACTAAAACATCCTTTGCCTCCTCTCTCACTCTTTCATGAGTGTACAGTAGAGCTGCCCAAAGGCTACACAGGACATGCTATGGCCACAGACTGCAGAAGCTCTGAGAACCCAGCTGTCTTTCATTACGGCAGACCATAAAGAGCTCTGCAAAGAGTTAAAAATGTGGGGCTTTTCAGCAAATTTTTGTTTAGAAAAGCTATTTTTCAGAATATATGTTACTTACGTGACTACATAATAGGCTTATTGTTACTTTTAGTGAATTCATAAATAAACTTTTTCAGTTTTAACTTCTAATACAAGAAATACCAATGGACATAACCCAGGTAAACTAAAGCGTTCTGAGGGCCTCAATAATCAAGAGCATAAAGGGGTCTGGAACCCAAAAAGTTTGAGAACTGCTGACCTAGCCACCCACTCCCCTAGCACATCCCCACCCCTTCTGCACCTTTGCTTGGGGAGCAGCCCTGCTGATTCCACTTCTCAGTTGCCATCCGCCCAAACACAAACTTGCCTTTAAGTCTATCTCCTGGTTTCTTCTCAAGAGTCTTTTCTATCCAATAGCACTGCCTTAAAAGGTGACATCTAACCCCAGACTTGCTCCTGGTGGCTGTGTTACATATGGTCCATCTGGAAATGAAACAGACTCCAACGCACAGGCAGACAGGAAACCCTTTCTCTCAACAATGCGGACCTCTGCCTTGGTGAGGAGGCCAGGAGGAGGGGCTGTGACAGAGGCAACACCTGTTTCCCAATGGACCTGGAGCCCTCCCTGGGTCCCCACTCCCCACAGTCCCTGGAGCTCTCCTCCCTGGGTCCCCACTCTCCATGGCCCCTGGGGCTCTCCTCCCCGGGTCCCCACTCCCCAAGGCCCTGGAGCTCTCCCCGGATCCCCACTTCCCACAGCTCTGAAGTTCCTCTCCCTGGATCCCCACTCCCCACAGCCCTGGAGCTCTCCTCCCCTGGGTCCCCACTCCCCACAGCTCTGGAGCTCCTCTCCCCGGGTCCCCACTCCTAATAGTCCTAGAGCTCTGATCCCCGGGTCCCCACTCCCCATGGCCCTGGAGCTCCCCTCCTGGGGTCCCTACTCCTAATAGTCCTGGAGCTCTCCTCCCTGGGTCCCCATTCCCCATAGTCTTAGATCCCCTCCCTGGGTCCCTGCTCCCCCGTGGCCCCTGGAATCCTCTCCCTAGGTCCCTGCTTGCAAAGAGGGGCTTGAAGGACCACAAACATAAGCACCTTTACTGTGCCACAGGACTAACGTCCCTGAGCCTGTGGAGAGGAGTCAGAAAAGCAGGGGACTCCACTGGAATGTGCTTCTGTCCGTGTTCCCTAGAACAGCTCGACCAGCACTGGCGTGAAGGGCAATGCCTGAGCTACCCACGTGGGCCTTGGCTCCCATCCCCTAAATCATCCCAGGTCACCCCTGTGAAAGGGATACCACTGGGGAAGGGTGTGAAGGATGCTTTGAATGGATGTCAGTGTACTCCTTCTTAAGTCGGGTGGCAGGTTCATGAGCATTCATTTTTATTATTTAGATTTATATTGTAAATGTATGCTGCTTGTATCCTTTTGTGTACATCCAATATTGCATTCTATTAAAAAATATTACTGCAAGTATTAGAGTACATCAGTGGTTCTTAAAACTGTGAAGATCCCTGGAGGTCATGCTTCAGGGGCCACCTCAGGTATAGGAAGGGGCAGCGGGTGGGGGTCACGGTGGTCTCATAGCTGGTGCCATTCCTCTTCCTGGGCTTCAACATGAGAACATTCATGCATCATATATGTGAGCTCCATGTTTCATTTCAAGGGGGTGGGTGTTTTGCTGCCAAAGAAATAAAGCTTGAAAACTGGTTAACAGTGATGAACAGCGCAGCAAAGGCCTCTTCCCTCTAGCTGACCCCAAGGTCCTCTGGGGACCACTGTGGGGCTCTGTGGGCCCTCTGCCAGCAGCTCCCAGCACCTAGCACTGGGAAGGCACCGCGTCTCCCTGGGGTCTCCAGCCTTCAGCTCCCATGCCCCACAGCCCTCCTTCCAACGTTTAAGGATTAACTTGGCTCTTTCTTGGCAGCTCAGCTGATCTTCAGGTCAGACAAAAAGGGAAGAAAGAAGGCGTGAACCTCCGAGCAGCTGAGCCACCCCTGCACCTGCACGGCCCCCTGTGACACTGCCTCATGGCGGCATTTCATGTGTGCGACTCTTGAGGGATGTTCCAGGAACCCAGTTTCCATCCCAGACTCCTCTGTGAAGAGCCCCAGGCTCTGGGCGGGCCCTATTTGGGACCCACCCATAGCCCTCCCACCCAGCAGTCTGCAGGGCTGACATGTGGCTCCGGGTGCTGATGCCAAACAGCTCACTGACAGAATGGCCACAGGCCAGCAAGTCCTCTCCTAGGGTCCGCTGAAAGGAGGTGTTCAGACAAATGCCCGCACACCTGTGTTCACAGCAGCACTATCCACAATGGCCAAAAGGATGAAGCAATCCCAGTGTCCACCATCCATACAAGGAATGAATTCTGACCTGTGCTACAAGGTGGATGAACCTTGAAAGCATTAGGCCAAGTGCAAGACACCGCAGACAAAGGTCACATATGGTATGGTATGACTCTGTTTTGATGAAATTTCCAGAATAGGTAAATCCATTGAGGCACAAAGCAGATTTGTAGTTGCTGGGGACTAAAGGCGGGGGTGACTGCTTAATAGTTAAGGTGGGGGGGTTCTTTTGGAGCAATGGAAATGTTTTCAACTGAACAGGGGTGGCAGTTGTACAATACTGTATGCTAAATGCAATGGAATTGTACATGCTAAAATGGTTAATTTTATGTTGTGTGAATTTCACGTCAAAAAAAAAAAAAACCCTCAAAACCAAGAAACCACACACACAGTTCACCCCATCATAGCATGGGGACAGCAGGGCCCACAGCTGCTGGCCGGCTGTAAACTTCCCCCAACTCCCACTGGGCTCCTGGCCCCTCCTCTGCCCATACACAGGTCCTGCAAGCCCAGCCCCGGCCCCTGTCCCTGCTCCCCGCTGTACTCCAGCTGGAGGGGGAAAGTGACATTTTAAAAGCCTCTTCCCTGTTTGGTCTTGACAAACAGCCCATGGCCACAGGATTTTTGGAACATGACGCCATTCATGGCAAAGGGAAGAGGGCTGGAGAATGCGTGGGGACAAATTTCTGGGGCAACGTTTTCGCAGGGAAGAGTAACATCCTGTTCCTCAAAAAGCCGTCCTTCCCATTCAGAAACAGGTAGGACAGAAGCATGGTGGAAGGAGGAGCAAAAAAGGGGCAGGAAAGCAAAATGAGGTCAGCCTCACCCTTCCCCGCACACACCAACGTGGTCAGCCCCACTCCTGGACACTAGGGGCCAAGGGGGCCACACACAGCCAGAGAGTGATGGTCTCAAGGCCAAGCTCAGTCCTCTCGGGTCATGTGGAGACAGGGAAGGCCCGGAGTCCCACAGCTGGGTTTCCTCCTGGCTTTGCCACCAGAGGAGCTGCTCTAGGAATATTATACTACCTCTCTCTACTCTTCTCTTAACTCCGCCTTCTGAGGCTGCTGGAAATATAAATGAGCTAATAGTGGCCTGGCACAGGGCAATTCCTGTCAGCTATGAATACTACCAACAGCGCCACAAAACAATGCCAGGGCAGGCCACCCTTCAGCAATTTCCGTATAGGAAAACCTCCACACCATAGAAGGCCAGGTGCTAGCTGGCCTGGCTCCCTAGGAAGAGGACTCCTAAGCTCCCAGGCTCACGGGGTTTCCAGGCAGGAAGGGAGATGTGGAATTGAGAAGTAGTGGGCTGTCTGCCGAGGTGACATCTGCCTATTAGAAGAGCTCGTTCTCAGGCTCAAAAGAAGAGACTCCTCTTGTTTAGATCTCATAGAAGGGTCCCCTCAGCAGAGGCTCCTTTCCCTGCAAGGATGAATGACTTGTAAAGGCTGGGGGTGGGGTGGACAGAGAGGCTGGAAAGACCTGCCTGCCAGCTGAGGGGACCCACTCAACACTGGTGACCAGTGGGCCATGAAACGTCCTGGCCAGATCTCCCGCCTACCCAGTGATTTGGGACTAGACCTGGCTCCCCAGCTGTGGGATCCTCTCTACCTTCCTTGGGCATTTCAACCAGGCCCAGCACAAGGATTTTCCTTCCCAGACAACTGCAAGGCAGTTGCTCCACGGATACGAGTGGGATAAGCATGGCTTCTCTTAATCTTCTCCCACACTGCCCATGGCAACTCATACTCCCTTCAAACAAATTCCTAAAATTGGGATCTGCTCTGCCCTTCATGGGACCTGCATGACTTCTCTGGGCTTGACAGGGGCAGAGAAGTGGCCTCTAATGTTAAATCCTAAGCTGGTGATGCCTGGCCCCTTCACTTCCTACCCTAAAAATTTTTTTTTTTTTTTTAATACAGGGTCTCGCTCTATTACCCAGGTTGGAGTGCAGTGGCGTGATCTCAGCACACTGCAACCTCCACCTCCTGCCTCAGGCGATCCTTCTACCTCAGCCTCCCAAGTAGCTGGGACCACAGGCACGTGCCACCAAGCTTGGCTATGTTTTTTACTTTTTTGTAGAGACAGGGTTTCCCTGTCTTGCCCAGGCTGATCTCGAACTCCTGGGCTCAAGCAATCTGCCCACCTTGGCCTCCCAAAGTTCTGGGATAACAGGTGTGAGCCGCAGCACCTGACCTAAAAATTCTTAAAATCAGTTCAGTCCTTACACAGCAAGTCCTCAAATAATGTCATTTCATTCAACATTGATTTGTTACAACAATGTTGAGAAAAAAAAAAGAATTCCTGCACCCACTGCCTGTGTGGAGTTCGTGTGTTCTCATGACTCCGTGGGTTTTCTCTGTACTCTGCTTTCTTTCACATCTCAGAGATGTGCACATTCAGTGAACTGGACTTCTAAGTGGTCCCAGTCTGGGCAGGTGTGCGTGCGAGTGTGTCCTGTGATGGACCGGTGTGCTGTCCAGGCTTTGTGCCCTGAGAGAGGTTCCAGCCACCAGTGACACTGAACTGGAATAAGCAAGCTGGAAAATGCATGAATGAATATAGGTAACTGCCTACTAAAATCATCAAGTCTACGATAATCACACAAACACATGACAATAAACGATGCAGTAAGAAGCACTCAGCGAGCCTGTGGCTTTTGTTCTTGTTTTTGAACTTCCTGGTGGTAGGAGGTGTGCCTTACAATTTTCACTTTGCAGACATTTATTCCTTGATTTAACCCACCACCATGACTGTCATCACTCACCAAAACTTGTATAGATAATGATCTTACTTGTTTTTATTCATCTTCCCGAAATGTATGTAACAGCTCGCATGTATTTCCATGTTTAATATTAGAAATATTTTGGATCTTTATTTAGAAGTTCGGTTAATTTTTGTAACCTGAAATATGCCGTAGAAACTTAAATCCTGTTTATATCAATTAGCTTATGATAAAATTGGTTTGGTTGTGTTGTTATGCTTACAGTAGCAGTTTCCAAGAGCCTATCAATGACGATGAGGACTTACTGTACTTATACATTCTGAAAAATCAAACACACACAAGGCAAACTGACTACTTCCTTCCAGTCCTCACGGGGCTGACATAAGAAAGCTGCTAGGGTGGTGCAGAGCAGCTCAGTGGGAGAGGAGACAGCCTGAGCATCTGTTTAATGGGCATGGGACAGACAGAAACAGGTTTGAGGGCCAGCTTGCCCACGAAATCACAGTGGAAGGTCCCCTCCCTGGGCTGTTTTCTCAGCAGTAACCCTAGAGGGATGGGGACCTGGAGCTCCCTGCACTGCCCCTGCCCCATCTCGCCCATGGCCTGGCCCATGGTGGACATTCAAGAGCAGATGGGCCAGCATGCTAAGTGAGAGCTTCCCAAGGACAAGATCCGTGTCCCACACACAGCTCCATACTACATGGTCTATTGCTGGTAAAACGGACCCCATTTACTAAGCACCCACCATATAACCCAGTATTTACAAACTCTGCCCTTGCCACAGATCCTGCTGTTGCTGAGGACTTTGCAAGCATCTTCCTGCATCCTTATCAGGACTCAAAGCCATAGGTACTATTATTCTAACCCCCCAGTTTTCAGATGAGGGGCACAGATGCTTCAGCTCTAAGTAACTTGCTCCATCAGCATGGAAAATGGAGCTAGAATGGAAACTCAAATCTGGGCTCACCACCATTCCAATTCCCTTGCCTGGGCGCACTGAAATGAAAAGTGGGACTGTGTCAGATTTCTAGGTCAGAGCAGGTCCCCAAGCAGAAGCCACGCAAATGCCCTGACCCACCCCTCCCACGGCCCTGAGGCTCCTGGGCCTCAAGTGGCTCACTCAGTCCTGATAGCGAGGCTCTGGGTATGGCATCAGGAGACCCAGGAGGCATGGCCCCTTTCTCTTGCTCAGCTGGGGCTCCCTGCAGCTGCTCCCCCTTCCCTTGGCCCCTTTATCTATGGGCAGGACCACGAGGAGGTCAGAAACCTTGTGTGGAAAGTGCGCCCTGGTTGCTTGTGGGTCTGTTAAAACCAGTGCCTCAGAACCTACAGAGATCGAGGACAAAGCTATTTCCTGATTCTGAATTCCTCTTTCAGAGGAAAAAATTGTGCTTCCTGTTCAGAGCTGTGCCAAAGGTGTGGTTGCTGCCTAGGCCAGTAGCCCGTGTTGGGGATGTAGGGCACCCCGAGGCTGAGGGGAGGTGAAGATCTGGGCGATGCCCCGCACAACAGCCTGCACCGTTCACACACACACCCCACCACACACTCAAGAACTAAGGAGTCCAAGTTGGGGCAAGGCCCTGGTCCTGATAGCAAAGGTTAACACTTATCGGAGACAAAGTGGCCAAACAGGACTTCGGAAAAAACAGTGCTGGACTTCCTGTGACCTAGGCAGGTCGCTGAACCTCTGCTGAACCTCTCCAGGTCTTGGCGGCTCCATCTGCTAATTGAAGACAATTCCTCACCTGCATAATGTGGGGGAAAGGCAGGGAGGGCAGGTGCAGACAGCCCCGGCAGGTTCCTCTTCCCAGGGCTAGGAACTAGAAGTCCAGCAAACAGCTGTGATTTATTCTGCAGCATTGCAATATACCAATCTCCCTACTACCCATCTGTCCCGGGCCAAACAAAAACACTAAGGAGTTTACAAAGCAAAGTGGCCTTCCCAAGGACAGGGAGGATGAGTCTGGAGCCAGGGTGGACTCTGGCACGGGAGCCTCATGGAGCTGAAATCTGTATCACGGCCCCATCGCTGAGCAGCTCAGTGACCCTGGGCAGGCCGCTCAACCTCTCTGAAAACTCAGGGTCCCCTCCTCCGAGGGAGGCCTTGCTGCCACCAGCCCTGCTAGCCACCCTTGCCTGCTGAGGTCTGTGTGAAATCACGGGCTATGACACGATATAGTAGGTAGAGGTTCAAAGGATCCGGCAGGCCTATCCACCCAGAGTCTTGCTGCAAAGCAGCTCTGACACCAGGGCCACCTCTGGCACAGCATGCAACCGCCAAGCTGTGCCCAAGGGGAAGGAGCCAGAAGGGTTACAGGCTCCAGGCAAAAACCAGGCTGTGGTTTCGTGTGAACCAGGATGACCCTGACTGAGAAAACCAGTGAGTGGTTTGGAAGATTCCAGTTCCAGCTTCCAGAGACAAAATGTCAGTTAATCAACCCCCCAGGTGCTCTTGCCCCCAACGGAAGTGACAATGCCTTGAGAGCTCTGGGTAGGGCATGGGGGCTCCACCCCAGAGCAGCTGTAAGACTGCCTCAATTGCTAAAACTGGAAAAAGCACAAAATCTAGGGCAGAGTTTCTGAACCTGCCCCAAATGGCCCCAAAGATGGCCCAAGGCCCTCCCCGACCACCCCGCCCCAGGATGGGAGGCCAAGCTCCAGGCTTTGGCTGCCTTGCCCAGAGCCGCACTGCTTTTGATGAAAGCTTGAAAACCATCCACCTGGTCCAACTGTGTCATTCAGCTGAGAAAGGGTGGCTGGGGGAATGAGTTCCCCAGGATAAAAGAAGAGCCCATTTTCTTAGGTCAGATGCTTCCAAATTAGCACCCAGTGATCCTCCATGTCCAGTAGTAGGATGTCTTCCCCTGTGCCTCGCTGCCACGCTCTCTCCCTCTTTCAAGACTAAATGGCAGCTTGGGAACAATTTAAACATTCCGAGTTGAATTTCTTTATTTCTGCTAAAGAGCATGAGGTTGCCCAAAGAAAGGCTACTTCCCCCAGAGGCGGCAGCCAGTGTGCTTCCTGGAACATCCCTCACCACATGGGGGGCTCAGGAACTCCCCATTCCATCAGCACACTACTCCTCCCCTGCAAAGAGAAGGCAGGCACCCGCTTTACAGGTGGGAGACATAAGTCACCTTCCTGGGTCACCCTGCACATTTGTGTCAGGAAGAGAACACAGGCCTTGGACTATAGTCCTTCTGTGTGGCAAGGGAAACAGAACTCAGAGAAAAAGATCAAGTAACAGGCTAGAACCCAGGGAAAAAAGCTAGGGTGCAACTACATAATACTGGAACATCGTACGTCCAGTTTAGAGGGGGATACGCCAGCCTGCCCCCTAAGGCCCTCACCGGCTCCCCATGGGACAGGCCTGAGGCCCTGGCCAGGACCCTCCTCCCTTCTGCCCCTAAACTCTGCCTCTGGGCAGGGAGTGGGGATCAGAGCCCAGAAGAGAACTTCTAACACACCAAAAGAAGCCATCAAAGACGTGATAGTCAAAGAAAGAAACTTCAAAAGTTGGCAATAGACACCAAGGGCCAAGGAGGAGTGGGGACACAAACAGGAGTAACAAGTCCCAGAGAAGCAGCAGCACTCCAGGAACCTTCCAACCCAGGGCCCAAGGGAGGGAGGGAGGAAACTGACCACCACCTGTGGCACCCCAGGGCTGCCACCAGGACTGCGGGCAGCGGCCACACCACTGGGTTACTAAGCAGTGGGAAAGTGGCTAGTCTGAGCTGAAATGTGCTGTAAGGTAAAATGCGCACGTCCTAACTTTTTTGCATGGTGTAATGATAGTATTTTGGATATATCTGGTTAAATAAAATATAATTAAAATTAGTTTCACCTCTTTTTTTTTTTTTTGATACGGAGTCTCACTCTGTCGCCCAGGCTGGAGTGCAGTGGCGCAATCTCGGCTCACTGCAAGCTCCACCTCCCGGGTTCATGCCATTCTCCTGCCTCAGCCTCCCTAGTAGCTGGGACTACAGGTGCCCGCCACCACGCCCGACTAACTTATTGTATTTTTAGTAGAGACGGGGTTTCACTGTGTTAGCCAGGATGGTCTTCATCTCCTGACCTCGTGATCTGCCCGTCTTGGCCTCCTAAAGTGCTGAGATTACAGGTGTGAGCCACTGCACCCAGCCCCTCTTTTTACCTTTTTAACGTAGCCGCTAGAAAATTTAAAATTTCCTGTGTGGCTTCCATTATAGTTCTAGAGGACAGGGCTGGTCTAACTAAGGGTGGCACACTGTGCCCCTGTGCCAAATTGGCCCACCAGATGCTTTTCTAAGACCCCAAAACTGAGAATGGCTTTTACATTTTTAAGTGGCTATATCCTACACAACCTCCTCGATTTTGCCTGTTGGCCTGCAAAACCTAAAATATACAAGATTTCTTTGAGTAAAAGGCTCCAGGATTTGATGAAAGCTTGAAAACCACTGACCTGGTCCAACTGTGTCATTCAGGTGGGAAAGAGTGGCTTGGGGAAGGAGTTCCCCAGGATAAAAGAAGAGTCCTTTATGAAAAAAAAATTGCCAAGCCCTGGTCTAGACTCTAGAAACAATCAGATATTCACTCCAGGTGACACAAGGAGCAAAAGGCAGGTGTGTGTGTGAGAGAGCGATTCTTGTAGAGACAGTCCCTGACTTACAATTTTGACTTTGTGATAGGTCTGATGGGTTTTATCTGTATGTACCCCCACCATAAGTCCCATCATAAGTCAAGGAACATTTGGAAGTGAATAATTCAGTGGCATTTAGTACATTTCATAATGTTGTGCAACCAGCACTTTTATCTAGTTCCAAAACATTTCATCACCCCCAAAATAGAACCCCAGTCTCACTGGCAGTCATTCCACATCGCCCACCCAACCCTCAGGCTCTGGCAACAACCAATCTGCTTTCTGTTTCTACAGATTTACCTGTTTTGGACATTTTACATAAATGGAATCATACAGTATGTGACACACGACCTTTCATGTCTACTTCTTAGCACAATGTTTTCTACGTTCGTCCATGTTGTGGCATGTCTCAGTACTTCACTCCTTCTTAGAACTGAATGATATTCCATGGTACAGATACACTATGATTTGCTTATCTACTCATTAGTGGATGGACACTTGGATTGTTGCTACCTTTTGGCTATTGTGAGTAGTGCTGTTATGAATATCTGCATACAAGTATCTGTTTGAATATACCTGTCCTCAATTCTTCTGGGCATATACCTAGAAGTGGGAATGCTGGCTCATGTGGTAGGTTCTATGCTGAACTTTCTGAGAAACCCCCAAACTGTTTCCACAGCAGCTACACCATTTCATTCCCACCAGCAACACGCAAGGGTTATAACTTCTTCACATCCTCGCCAACATGTTATATATATATATATATATATATATATATATATATTTTTTTTTTTAGGTATGAAGTGACATCTCACTGTGGTTTCAATTTGGGCTTCGCTGATGACAACGCTGAGCATTTCTCATGGTGCGTGGCCATTTGAAATGGGATTTTGTGTGTCTGAGATTTTTGACACGCTCCCTGCCAAGCAACACACCAACTCCTGTTACAGATCTTCTACAAGGGGTGGGGATGCAAAATCTCCCCATCGTTTCTGAGATACACATTAAGTCAAATCAGGAAGTCCTATGCCTTAGAACTTCTACGAATGTCTACAGGAACAAAGGGAAACCTGATGAAATGCTTCCCTGAGACCTCGTCCTAGCCCACACCCTCTATGTCTGAAATTCCCACCCGAGGCCCCTGCAGCCTTGGCAGTGGGGTATGGGCACAGCGAGGGCCCTGGGAGAGATCAAGATCGAGCTCATTCCCAGATGGGAAAACAGGCCTGAGCAATGAAAATGACCCAGCCAAGGTCCCACAAAAAAACAGGGCTAGACAAAGAATTAGAAACAGGCTTGCAGGCTCCTTCCACAGAGGCAATGCCTGAAGTTACACAGTCAGCAGGAGAAAGAGACATCACCCCCAGATCAACATCTGCTGGGAACCCACATGGATGTAGAAGCTGAGCACCCTGGGTTCCAGACCTGCTTCTCCCACTAACGCCCACCCCTCTGATTCACCTCCCAGCCTCTGCACCTGCTCCCCTTCTGCCTGCCCACTACATGGGGGCTTCCTAGGCTGGTTCCTCTCCTTTCACTCTATGCAGCCTCCTGAGTGCTCACACTCATTCCCATGATTTCAGCAACCACCTCCACATCCAAGACTTAAGAATTCCAACCCAGCCTCCCTCTACGTCCATAAGGGTCAAACTTACCATAGTATTTTTTACCCCTCCCGATCCCCCCAGTTTACTCCAAATCTGTTTTTCTCAATCTCTGTTAAAGGTACTTCTAACTACCCCAGGTTCCTCAACACCCACCTCGATCAACCAACAACATCCTGTCCCTAGAGTCTAATTCCTTCCATCCTCACCAGCACTGAACTGGAGAGAATGCCTTGATTGTAATTTACCTACTTTAATAGCCTCCAGTAGATCTTCTGCCTTTAACCAGAATTATTTTCCTAAAAAACAAGTCTGATAGATTAAAAAGCTAAGCATAAAAATAGCTATAAAAGAATATGAGAAATTATTTTCCAAATCTTGGAAACTAGACCTTAAACATGACATTAAAACTACAAACTATTAAAAAAAACAGACAACTGCATTCATATTATGAAAAAGAAAAATAACCACACACAAAAGACAAATGGCATTCTGGGAAAAAATACCTGCAATATGTGGCAAGCATCGGATTAATAACTAGTGCAGGGTCAGCAAACTATGGCTCGTAGGCCACACATCATGCCAGCTGCCTGTTTTTGTAAATAAAGTTTTTTAAATGTATTATTATTACTACTTTTTTGAGAAGGAGTCTCACTTTGTTGCCCAGGCTGCAGTGCAGTGGCGCGATCTTGGCTCAATGCAAACTCTGCCTCCTGGGTGCAAGCAATTCTTGTGCCTCAGCCTCCCAAGGAGCAGCTGGGATTACAGGCATGTGCCGCCACACCCAGCTAATTTTTGTATTTTTAGTAGAGACAGGGTTTCACCATGTTGGCCAGGCTGGTCTTGAACTCTTGACCTCAGATCATCCACCCACCTCAGCCTCCCTAAGTGCTGGGATTACAGGCGTGAGCCACTGCGCCCTGCCAGTAAATAAAGTTTTACTGGAACACAGTAACTCATTCGAACTCATTCGTTAATGTGTTGTCTACAGCTGCCTTTGTGATGAGACGGCAAAGTCTGCACAGTTGTGACAGAGACCATATAGCCCACAGAGACTAAATTATATTTACTATTTGACCTTTTACCAAAAAAGTTTGCAGACCCCTGACCTAAAGCACTTACAGAAAGCTCCTACAAATCAACTGGGGGAAAAACTAACCTGACAGAAAAATGGGCAAGCAATACGAACAGGCAATCCACAAAAGAAACAAAAATACTCGGTAAATACTATAAAAAAGGCTCAACCTCACCAGTAATTAGGAAAATTATTAGAGAATTAAGTCATTTGATAATATCCAGTCCTGGCAATGTTATGACACAGCCTTTTTTGGAAGGCAATTTCATGGCATCTGAAAAAAAAATTAATGCGCCTGATGTCAACCCAGCCATTCTATTTATAGGTATCTGCCCGCAGAGAAATACTTGCATTCGTGCATGCA
Organism: Hylobates moloch; assembly: GCF_009828535.3. NCBI lineage: Eukaryota > Metazoa > Chordata > Mammalia > Primates > Hylobatidae > Hylobates > Hylobates moloch. The sequence goes on along the minus strand of NW_026652290.1, from coordinate 49,344,553 downwards.
AACACACACACCCAAAAGTATTTATAAGGCTGTTTGCCGAAACATTCACTGTATATAACAGCAAAACCCGTAAGCAACCTTGATGTCTATCAATAAGGAAACAGGTTAAATTACAGTACACTCCTAAAGGCCTAATATGCAAAATGGTTCTGGCCTCTTTACATGCAACACCATGAAAAGAACGCTAAGATATGCTGTTAAGCAGAAAACAAAAAATATGTCGCAGAGCAAATACGTGCACATGGTTCAGGATAAAAAGGTTTAACTGTATATTTGTTCCGGGCGCGGTGACTCACGCCTGTAATCCCGGCACCTTGGGAGGCCGAGGCAGGCGGATCACGAGGTCATGAAATCGAGACCATCCTGGCTAACACAGTGAAACCCCGTCTCTACTAAAAATACAAAAAGTTAGCTGGGAATGGTGGCGGGTGCCTGTATTCCCAGCTACTAGGGAGGCTGAGGCAGAAGAATGGTGTGAACCCGGGAGGCGGAGCTTGCAGTGAGCCCAGATCACGCCACTGCACCCCAGCCTCAAAATCTCAGAGTGAGATTCTGCCTCAAAAAAAAAAAAAAAAAAAATACTGTATGTTTGAGTCCGTATGTCGCTGAGAAACGCACAGGAGAACTGGAGGATAAATGACACTCTGTGAACAGGGGCCTGGAACAAGTAATAAAGGACGGTCACTTATCACTTATCCCAGATTACTCCAAATTTCCGTGAGGAGGAAAAGGCAAAGAACTCCACTGCTCCAAGCCAGCATTCTCAAGGCACCTCCTGCAACATAACCATCCCTGACATTATTGTCTTCATCATGTGCTCATGGCACGGCCACTGTAGACCCTGAACAGGAGTAGGAGAACTAACACTGGCTTCAGAATCCTGGCTCCATCCCTGAACTGGGCAAGTCGTTTCCCTTCTCTGGGTTTCAATCTTCTCACCGGTAAGAGGAAGTGGTTACATTAGCTGATCTCCAAGTCCTTTCCAGGTCTGATGCCATAATACAGTCCCTGCAAGAGGTTTCTGTGCCTCTCTAGGGGAAAAACAAACAAAACCCACAGCTGAGGAAATAAACCTCAAACCAAAAGGCTCAGAGAAATGTCTGCTCCTGGGAAGATGACATCTCAAGAGCAAAAGCCGGCCAAGGCTGCCCACCACCTCCCTGGGCCCAGTATCCTCTCCTCTTAAAGAGGGAGTGGCCTCGACGGTGGCTGATGTATCTTCCAGCTTTGACGGTCTAAAATAAGCTCGAGGCTGGGAGGGGCAGCAGGAAGCAGGGGCTTGGGGGAGACGGATGGGAACCGATTGGTTGAGGTTTTCTAATGGAGCCGTAAGGATGAGAGTGAGAGGGAGGGCCGGATGCAGAGAGCAGCAGAGAAGGCTGTTGGCAACAACCCTGAGTCTCCCTCCTCTCTTTTCAAGAGCAGTTTCTTCCTGAAAGATCCCAGGAGGTAGCAGCCTGGGCTAATCTCTCCCAGCACAAATAACCCCACTCATTATTTCAGAAACTACCATTCCAGTTGTGCCCTGAAGGTCTCAGGCCTGTTTCAAAACCCACAATTCAACTTTGAATACAGTGAGAGTACAGTATTTTAAGTTTGCCTCTCCCCGTGAATCCAAGGAATAATCAACAGATTTTTAAAAATCTTAGCAGATTGGACTCAAACATGCAGATTCCATCCTAGTTCATCTAAGCTTAAGAATTCGCAAACAGCCCCTATGAGGTGTAAATTTACCAATTTTGGCAGTTGCTTAGAATAACCAGGAAACTTACAAACCTCTCTCAGAACAACCCTTGCCCAGAAACTTCTTAAAGTGGCAGGTTTTTTTGGTTTGTTAAATTGTAAGAGAAAAAAGTTTCATAAAATATCATTTCTTGCTTTTCACAAATGCTCAGTGAAGGAGGTAAGCCAGGGACCAGGATTCCCAATTTACAGATAAGGAAATTAAAAGATACAGAGGTAAAGGGATTTGTTCAAGGTCACAAAGCTGGAAGTGACAGCCAAAACTTGAAGCAAAGTCTCCTAACAACTCCTCATCGCATAAACTATTTCCTCCAAAAAAGCATCCAGATGAGAAGAAGGAATCAAGTTCTCCTTTACACTCCAGAACACCCTCCGAGGTAAATGAGTTCTACCCGTCCCAAGCTGACCGTCCTTAAAACCCTTGATATCTTAACCATCTATGACTTTGCAGCCTTGAGTGTTCGATTAAGCTTTTGGGGTTTAGATGAAAAGAATCTTTTCCTGGCAGTTGGAAACCTGACCTCAGAGAAAGGCCCCGTGCCCCAGGCCGTAACCCCTGCCCCACCACCCTACTCCATTTGGCCATGTAAACAAGTCAAACCCTGGGTGCACTGAAGTGGCATTAAAAACAACCAGGCCTGTTCACTTGTTTTCAATCTAAGGGGTTCTTCTGCGACAGGAGTGGCTACAACTAGGTCACACTGGACTGGAATGTGAAGGGACTTCCCCTGGCTTCATTCAGGAGGCTGAGAGAAAGCTCTGAAGAGGATGGAGATGATGGCCGTGGGGAGGGTACCGAGGCACATCCCAAGGAGGTGCACACAAGGCTCGGAATCCTGGAACACTAGGAGTTCAAACAGCAATCACTGCAGGGGTTCTCAAGGGCCATGGGGACTGCAGCCAAGCTTCTTGGAGCCTTTCGTCAATACAAATTCCCCATCTCCCCAATCACTCCAGGGCGGGGGCGCCAGAACTCTGTGTTTAATGGCTATGACTCTAATGCACGTTTGGGAGCCACTAGTTCAAAGCCCTGTTTGACAGATAAGGCTGGGACACAGAAACCAACTTTCCCGAGGACCCACAGGTCTCCTCACCCCTCGGCCAGTGACCAGGGAACTGGTCCCAGCTCCCCACTCAACTACGGCCTGCCAGCCTAAGTTCAAGAACAAGACCCTCCTCGCCAGACTTGGACACCCTTCACCTCTCTCCAGTGCTTGACAGTGACGATGATTCAGAATCGGAGCAGGCTGCGTCCTACTAGACGGAAGCCCACAGTTCTCCCCAACAATCCGACCCCTGGGCCACTCTGGCTGGACAAATCCAAGTCCAGTCCCAAGCCAGACTCTCAGGGGGGTCCCGTCAAGCGGCATGCAATCCCTAAGCGCTTTGTTCCTACTAAGCGAAACCAGGCACTTTTGAGTCACCCAAAAAGCATGAATCACACAGCCGGGCAATGGGAACGGGAAAGGATGTTATATATTTTCGGCATACTCGAGGATTTTCCCTTTGTCCCAGCTCTGTCAATGCACTTCCCGTCCCCGTCCCCAAGCCCCAGGACTCGCGCATTTCCCTGCTCCATTTTTATTTTCCCTGCAGCCCTTGGCGGCGCCCCGGCCGCCGGCCCGCGGCTCCCAGAACGGAGGTGTCCGGGCCGGCCCCGGTCGCTCACCTGCGTCAGGTCCTCGTCGTTGAGCAGATGAGACTCGCGGGGCTTGAAGCAGTTCTGACACTTGCTCTTGTTGAAGATGTTGGCCTGGAATTTCCTGCACGGGTTCTCCTTGGCTGCCGACATGGTCGGCGCGGCGGCGGCGGCGGCGGCGCAGGCCCGGCCGGCCTGGCGCTCCCGGCGGGCTCGGGACTCAGCGCGGCCGCCGCCGCATCCCTTGCCGGCCCGGCCCGGCCTCCTTCCCGGCGGGCGGCTCGCTGCACGCGCCGAGGCTCCTGAGCCGCCCGGGCCTCACAGCGCGCGCGACGCCCAGCTCCCGCCCGCACCGCCGCCGCCCGGCCGCCGCGGGCCCATGGACGCGGCCTCAGGCCCGCTGCTTCCCGCTGCGGCCCGCCTCTCAGGCGCCGGTCGCCGCCGTCCCGGCTAGTCCGCGCCGCCGCGGCTGCCCTCGGCGCCCCGCTGCCGCTGCAAATGGGAGCCGAGCGCCTCACGCACTACGGGCGGGGCGGGCGGGCGGCCGGGCGCGGGTAGGTGCTGGGGCGTACGGGGCGGGGCCGCGCCCGACGCGATCGGCAGCCCCACCGGCCAATGGCCGTGGCGCGCTCTCCCTAACAAAGGAACCTCTGGGCTAATGGCAGTCGGGGGCGGGACCGAGGGCCGCCGAGCGCAAGGTAAGTTGTGCAGGCCGGGAAGGTGGGGGCGCCGGCATGGGACGTTCAGGTTTGGTGGACTGGCGCCGAGGCCGGCCCGGCTGACAGCTGCAGGGACCCGGCGGGGGCTGCGGGGGAAGGCGGAGCCGACCTCAGGCTGCCTCTCGGCAACCCCCGCGCTCCCAGGCTCGCCTTCCCGCGCCCACGCTGTACACCCAACGGAGGCATCTTCCCCAAGCCCAGCTCGGAGAGGATTAGTTTAGCACCTACTGTGTACCAGGGCCCCTCGTAGGAGTCAGTTAGCGTCGGGAAGGGCTGGATACTGCTCCAAGAGCTCGCTCATTAAAGTTTCACAACGTCTCCATTCTCATCCCCATTTTACATAGGAGGAGACTGAAGAGCAGAGAAGTAACAGTGGGTAGTGTTTCAAGGGATGACTAAGAGAAGATGTCAGCGGACTTGAAGAGCTGTCAGCTCCATTAGGGGAGATGAGCGAAGGCTGACTCTCTGCCAGGTGCTGAGCTAGGCATTCTTTCCCCCATGCTGTGCTTGAGGAAATGAAGGGTCAGACACCTGGAGTAATTTGTGTAGGATCACTCCCGTCCTCCATTGTCCAGCCTCCTGGCCAAAAGACAACCTGGAAAAGGCTGTCAAAGGCTCAGGCAGAAGGTTGCAGGAGCCCAGAGAGGGAAGAAATGCGCTCTTTAGAAAAATTCGGGTGGCTTCAAGGAGGAGGGGAAGTTTAAGTGGGCAGTGAGAGGGTTGAGTGTGGCTGGAAGTGGAGACAGGGGAAGAAGGGATTGGAAGAGGGCTCTATCACCCAGGCCTTGTATTCCAAGCCCAGGCGTGCACATGTCATCCCACTGGCAGCTGGGAGTCTTGGTGAGTCTTTAAACAGGGGGGTGAGCTAACCCAGCCTTCACGGAGGTGGTGACATTGGAGCATGTGGTAGTGGCAGCCACAGCAGCTGTTGCTCAGGGAATGGGGAGGTTTTAGGAGGAGAAGTAGCAAATGCTTCCAGAGCTGTGTACTTTGACACGGATCATCTGGTAAATATCCCAGGGAGGTGGATTTCAACTTAGTGTAAGAAAATGCTTTTCCTACAAAGGGAGCTGTGGGAAGGCAGATGAAAGTCCTTTGTCAGCCTAAGAGGGAAAGCCCAGCTCCACCCGGCAGGAGCTCTGTGGCCTCGGGCAAGTCCCTTAATCTGCCTGGTGCCTCAGTGACCTCATGTACAAAATTGGCATTAATTAATTAATGTGAACATTAAATGATATAATGCTTGTTAAGTAGCATAATGTTAATTGGTGAATCTAGGCAAAAGGTGTTTATTGTATTATTCTTGCAACTTTTCTGTTGCTTTAAATTTTTGCAAAATAAAAAGGGGACGGAGGACTGACAGTTCTGCCCTGCAGAGAATACTCAGAAACTGATAGGAGAGGTGGCCACTGGGGAGGGGAGCTGGGTGGTTGACAGGTGACCTACTTTTAATTTTCATTGCAATCCCTTTTGTTTCTGCTGAATTTAGTATTGTGTGCATGTACAACTTGTTTAAAATATATATGTGTATATATATATTCTTTTTTGACGTCCTACCCATGCCTCAAGGCCACCTCCCTTAAAGTGCTCAGCATGTTCTGCTCAGGTCAGTAGGCACATCCAGCACCTGCACTGGACTGGAGGGGTCCACAGTAGGGGCGCAAAGAAGAGTTTCATTCAGCAACTCAGAGGCAGCCTGCCTGGCAGGAGCCCACACTCAAGCAAGTAGAGACAAACAGAAACAGGAGACAGACAAGTTCAATCTGGGGTGTTGTGGGGGCCCACACAGGGGCACCCAGCCCTGTAGGCAGCTTCAGGGAAAGCTCCTGGAGGAGGCAATGACTAGGCCGAGTCTGGAGCTGAGTAAGACCCGGCCAGAGAAGGTGAAGGGAAAGACACGTCAAACTGGGGCACCAATTATAGAGTCTCAGGCCTTGAAACCAAAGGGTGTGTTCATGAACAGAAGCAGCTTTCTATCACTGGGTAGTTCAGAGAGGCAGGAGTGACCAGCATTGAGAGGCACGGGAGGAGTAGTGGATGGTGCAAGCCTAGCCTCTTCAGGGAGACAGGTATGGTTTTTGCTGTTAATACTATTTCATCTCCATTTTATAGAAAACACACATGAGGCTCAGGACATATCAGGAACTTGCCTGTGGTCACAATTATAGATCCTACAGGTGAAGATTTGAGCCCACACAGGCCGGCACCGGAGCTGCCTGGGCCCAGGGCAGTCATCAATTTTGAATTTTTTTCGGCTGAGCACTTAGGTAAGGGCTGCTGATCTGGAGAATGAATCAGGGGCAAGGACTGAGAGAGCTGCAGAGGAGAGAGGGTAGCAGCCTGACTAGGATAGGGTCAGTGGGAGGCAAGGGAATGAATTTGGAAAATGTTTAGGAGGTAGAATCAATTAGTTGTGCTCCTCTCCAAAACCCTCAGGGTAGAGTGGGGACTTGGTTGCTACTCCATTTCCCCTTTCTAGTTCAGTGCCTGGCATAGAGCAGGGGCTCAAAAACACCCCATGGGGGCAGGGCGCGGTGCCTCACGCCTGTAGTCCCAGCACTTTGGGAGGCCGAGGCAGGTGGATCATGAGATCAGGAGTTCGAGACCATCCTGGCTAACACAGTGAAACCCCGTCTCTACTAAATATACAAAAAATTAGCCAGGCGTGGTGGCAGGTGCCTGTAGTCCCAGCTACTAGAGAGGCTGAAGCAGGAGAATGGCATGAACCCGGGAGGCGGAGCTTGCAGTGAGCCGAGATCATGCCGCTGCACACCAGCCCGGGCAACAGAGTGAGACTCTGTCTCAAAAAAACAAAACAAAACAAACAAAAAAAACACCCCATGGGTGAATGGATGAAAAGTCATCATTCCACCTTGTATTGTAATATCTCCTCCACCAGATTATGAAATCCATACCGACAGAGTCTGTGTCTCCATAACCTTGGGTTCCCTTTCCAGGGGCGTAGAACAGCACTTTGCATGAAGTTCAATACTCAGTGTAAACAGGTAAAGATTCACTGGGCTGTATGCTTTTTTCACTGCATTGTGTACACCTCAGTGTATAGTGTTTATCTCAAAAAAGCAAATAAGCAAGCAAGCAAGCAAGAAAAGGCCGCTCAGGTGAGCCCCAAATGCAGGTAAGTCTTGATTTGTGGCTCTGACTGCCATCCTGGGAAGTTTTCCCTGTGTCCTGTTAGGGAGCAGAATTTACACACACATAACCAGAGGTAACCACTATTTTGATCTCCATCACCATAGATGAGTGGAATCCGCTGCGAGCTATGCCCGGCTCTTCTCATTCAACAGTATGCCTGTGAAATTCATCAATCCACACGGCTACTGTATGTATCAGTACTTCATTCTTTTTCATTGCTGCCTGGTAGTCCCTTGTGTGGAAATACTACAATTTATCTGTCCATGTTCCTGTGGATAGACATTCAGGATGTTTCCAGTTTGGGGCCATTATGAATAATGCTACGAATATCTTTGTGCTTGTCTTTGGTGGACATAAGCACTTCTTTCTTTCTTTTTTTTTTTTTTTTTTTGAGATGGAGTCTCGCTCTTTCACCCAGGCTGGAATGCAGTGGCACGATCTTGGCTCACTGCAAGCTCCACCTCCTGGGTTCAGGCCATTCTCCTGCCTCAGCCTTCTGAGTAGCTGGGATTACAGGCACCTGCCACCACGCCCGGCTAATTTTTTTTTGTATTTTTTTAGTAGAGACGGGGTTTCACTGTGTTAGGATGGTCTCGATCTCCTGACCTCGTGATCCGCCTGCCTCGGCCTCCCAAAGTGCTGGGATTACAGGCATGAGCCACCGCGCCCGGCCAAGCACTTACTTCTATTGGGAATACCCAAGAGTAGGGATGGCTAAGTTTTGGGAAGTGAATGTTTAACCTGATGGGAAACTGCCAAGCAGTTCTCCACACCTGAGAGCTGGGCTCTCATCTCGCCCTTTTTCTGCTAATCATTGATAATACAATTCATCTGGAGGAATGTGTGACTGCTACAGGTTTCCAGGGCCTCCCATTGTGTATCTGTTGGAGTGCACGAATCTATTTTGTCATTGCTATTGAAACAGGGTCTTACTCTGTCGCCCAGGAGTGCAGTGGTGTGATCTGGGCTCACTGCAGCTTTGACCTCCCAGGCCCAAGTGATCCTCCTACCTCAGCTTCCCAAGTAGCTGGGACTACAGGAGTGTGCCACCTTGCTTGCTAATTTTCCTGTAGAGACGGGGTCTCACTATGTTGCCCAGGCTGGTCTTGAACTCCTGGGCTCAAGAGATCCTCCTGCTTCAGCCTCCCAAAGAGCGGGGATTACAGATATGAGTCACTGTGCCCAGCCGAAGAATCTGTTTTTAAAATATTTCTGCTAGGCAAGTTTTGGAAATAGTGGGTGGAGCTGTGGTTCTCAAATCCTGGGGGATTAAAAAAATTCCTACTCTGGAGGCCGGGTGCAGTGGCTCAGGCCTGTAATCCCAGCACTTTCGGAGGCCGAGGCAGGTGGATCACTTGAGGCCAGGAGTTCGAGACCAGCTTGGCCAACATGGCAAAACTCATCTCTACTAAAAATACAAAAATTAGCTGGGCATCATGGTGCAGGCCAGTAATCCCAGCTACTTGGGTGGCTTGAACCTGGGAGGCAGAGGTTGCAGTAAGCTGAGATTGTGCCATGGTGCTACTACAGCCTGAGTGACAGGGCTAGACCCTGTCTCAGGAAAAAAAAAAAAAAATCCTATTCTGGTCCATTTCCAGATATTCTGATTTAATTGGTGTCTGTAAAGGCTCCTCGGGGGATTCTCATAGCCACACAGGAGTTCGAACCACTGGATAAAGGAGGGTGGAAAGACAAAGGCTCTGGTGTGGTGTGTCTCAGCCAGCTATTGCTGCAGAACCACCCCACCCCACAAAGCAGAGTGGCTTGAGCACTGTTTTCTTGTCTCTCTGGTTCTGAGAGTTGACTGGGCTCTGCCCGGCAGTCCTGCTGGTCTTGCTTGCTGTAAGTGTGGCTGCATGGTAGCTGGGGGAGGTCACTGGAGGCTGGACTGAGACAGGGCTGGCTGGACCTTCGTCCTCTCCTTGCAGCCTCAGAGCCTCTCCTTTCCCCATGGCTTCCCCTTCTGCTCTGCGTGCAGCACCTCAGTGTTCCCCAGAGCAAAGAAGCAGAAGTGCCCATCCTCCTAAACGCCAGGCCTGGCACTCGACTGCATGCCATTAGTTAGCACACGGCACAGGATGTCCCAGACTCGAGGTTGGGGGCCCACAGGGGTGTGAGCCCCAGGAGACGTGGTTCACTGGGGCCACCATTGAGACTAGCTACCATAAATAGTAGCCATGTCATAGGAGTATTGTGAGGACTAAAAAAATATATATATGTGACGTGCTTAGAACAGTCCCTGAAACACGGTGTGAGCTCAAGAACTATCAGCATGTATTAGTATGCCTATAACCCCTATGCCAGGGGTTGGCAGATTTTTTCTGTAAAGGGCCAGATACTAAATATTTTAGCCTTGTCAGGCCATATGGTCTCTGTCGAAACTACTCAGCTTTGATATTGTCATGTGCAAGCATCCATAGACAATACATAATGAAGGGGCGCAGCTGTATTCCAATCATACTTTATTTAAGTAGTAAGTGGTGGGCTGGATTAGGCTGTTTCTTGGGTCCCCTCTTTTCCTGTTGCTCGGGCCTCCCTCGCCTGGACAGTCTCTCTGAAATGTTGGTCTCCCTGTCCCAGCCAGCACCTGTCAGCACTCAAGAATTCATGACCATCGAGCACTGACAGTGTGCCAGGCTGTGTGCTGTGTGCTGGGCATTCGTCACGTCGAATCTCACTAAGTCCAGCTGTCATCATTTGAAATTAGCTCTGGCAGCGCTGGTGGTGCCTGATGGGAGTCCTTAGTGCCCACCCCCCATCATCCATCAATCCCCTGAAAGCCACCCCAAATAAATATATATTTTGTAAATGTAGCTTCGAAAAAAATCTCCTAGGCCCTTTCCAGTTGCCACCCCAGAATTAGTATTATCCTCAGGTTACAGATGAGAAAACTGAGGCACGGACAGGTCAAGTATTCAAGGCCATACAACAGTAAATGGTAAGACTGGGATTCAGACATGGCAGTATCTTCGTGAGCACTGCTCTACATAACCTCCAGCCCAGGTAGCTGCACGTGGCCCTGACAGCATCGGGGGCTGGGCCCCACCCTTCCCTGGAAGCAAGACCACAAGATCTCTGAGGCCCTTTCCAGCTATGACTCCATGAGGCTTTTCTACAGCAGGCAACAAATGACAATAGTCTCCAGATGTGCACTAGGAGAGAATGTAGTGCACTTTACACAGAAAGTCCACCAGAAGGGCAAGTTGGACATGTTATTTAAATTTTAAGTCTGTGACCACTTTGACATAGTGATTCCACTTCTAGAAAGATAGGTTGTAAAATTGCTCACACAGATACACAGATATTATGTACAAGGATGTTCATTCCATCATTGTTCTTAATAGCAAAAATTGGAGACACTCCAATTGTCTGTCATTAGAGGATTGGATGAATAAATTATGGCTCTTTGATACAGGGGAGTACCATGGAACTAGTTGTTAAAGACTGAGATAGTGTTGACATGGCCAACCATCTCAAAATATGGTGAAGTGAAAAGCTGTTGGAGAAATGGTATGCATTGTAGTAGCTCATCCTTGTTTTAAGAGTGTGTGTGTTAGCAATATTCACAGTTAGTGTTTGCATGGAGAAGGTCAGGGGCACATACATCTAACTGTTCATTGCAGTTAACCCTGGGAGGTGAAAGAATGGGGACTCACACTTAAGCTAGAGATTTATATCATGTTTAAAATTTTTAATACAAGCTTTTGTTTTCTTACTAATATAGAGAAAATCATATAATGAAGGTGGATGTATCCATTACCCAGCTTCCATATCAACTCAGGACAAGTCTTGTTTCAACCATACTCCCTCATCCACTGTGTGTGTCTGTAAAAGATAAGAACTATTTTCAAAGAATAGCTATAATACCATTATCACACCTAAAAAAAAATAATTCTTTAATATCATTAAATGCCCAGTGAGTGATTTCCAGTTATCTCCTAAAAACAGAAATTATTTTTGTAATAAGAAAAAAAAGGCTGAAAAAGATAAAATTGTCAATCCAAAGAGCAGATTAGTACAAGTTTCCCGGAACTTTGTTTAGTGATGCTTATCAAGAGCCTTAACAATGTGCTTACCTTTTGCCCTAGTAATCCCAACCTGTGAATTTATTCTAAGAAGAAAAAAGAACATTGAAGAGGTATACAAACATTGTTCACTAGAGTGTGCAGTGTCTGTTACAGAGAAGTTGTTTGAAAACTATTTGTTGAGGCCAGATGTGGTGGCTTACATCTGTAATAGTAGTACTTTGGGAGGCTGAGGCAGGAGGATTGCTTGAGGCCAGGAGTTCCAGACCAGCCTGAGCAACATAGCAATACCGCATCTCTACAAAAACATTTTTAAAAAATTAGCCAGGCATGGTGGCTCATGCCCATAATTCTAACTACTTGGGAGGCCAAGACAGGAGGGTTGCTTGAACCTAGGATTTCGAGGCTATAGTGAGCTATGATCACATCACTAAAACTCCAGCCTGGATGACAGAACAAGACCCTATCTCAAAAGAAAAAAAAAAACAACACAATTTTTGTTGAATTTGAAGTTGAGCTCCTGCTGTGGTCTGCAGCTTTGTTTGTAAAAGAAAAGCTGAAAGTCATGGAAGTGTGTGACATTATGGTACTGGCTAAATAAATGAGGGCAGATCCATATAATGAAACATTGTTCTGTCATATAAAATCAGATTCTAATAATACACATAGATAACCACCCCTTCCAAGAGGCAGAACTTCATCCTCATCCTCTAATGGACTATGGAAAGAAGAAAAACAGTCCTTTTACAGTGAAGAAACTCAGCAGATGCTCCCTCAACATAGCTGGTGGTAAGTCTTGTGGCTACTGGGTACACCCTGATACAATGACAGGGGCACCTCACCTCTGTGGTCTTTTACCCAAAAACTAATAACCTCAGTCTCATGAGAAAAACATCAGACAAACTCAAATGAGGGGCATTCTACAAAATATGTGAGCAGCACTCTTCGAATGTGTCAAGGTCGTGAAAAACAAGAAAAGACTCAGAACTGTTAGGGACCAGAGGAGCCTCGGGAGATGACAGAGACTGAATGCCACGTGGGATGCCAGATGAGATCTTGGAACAGAAAAAGGGCATTAGTGGGAAACTGGCGAAATCCTAATAGAGTCTGTCGTCCAGCTAATAATGTTTTACTAATGTTAACTTTTTAGTTTTGACAAATGTAGCATGGTTATGTAAGATGTTCACAATAGGGGAAGGTGGGGGAAGAGTATGGGAACTTTGTGGAACTTTGCTGTAAATCTAAAATCACTAAACAAAAATTATTCAAAAAATCAGGGTGTAGATATTTATTAGTATAGAAATGTATTCACAACATATTAAGGGGAAAGTATGTATGGCCTCACATAGTTTTTGCCGAATGAGGCCATATTTGTAAAAACTCTAATAACAAGGTATATGTCCACATGAATGTGTATATATGCACATGTAGGCTGGGCACGGTGGCTTACGCCTGTAATCCCAGCACTTTGGGAGGCCAGGGTGGGTGGATCACCTGAGGTTAGGAGTTCGAGACCAGCCTGGCCAACATGGTGAAACCCCATCTCTACTAAAGATACAAAAAAATTAGCCAAGCATGGTGGTGTGCGCCTATAATCCCAGCTACTCGGGGGGCTGAGGTAGGACAATCTCTTGAACCGGGGAGGTAGAGGTTGCAGTGAGCTGAGATGGCGCCACTGCATTCCAGCCTGGGTGACAGAGCAAGACTCCATCTAAAATAAAATAAATAAATATATATATATATATATGTACATGTACATACACACAGGGACACAGGGCTGCATATGTATGTGTATGTGCATATCTAGCCATTCATGAACAATGTTTGTGTACTTTTTAAATTTTTTTTTCTTAGGATAAATTCATGGGTTGGGATTGCTAAGTCAAAAGATAAACACATTGGTAAGGCTCTTGATAAGTATCACTAAACAAAGCACCAAGAAAGTTGTAGTAATCTGCTCTCTGGATGGACATGTTTTTCTTCTTCAAGATGTGCAGGGAAGCATGTAGTTCCAGGGTTGCACACTCAGAGGCCTCTAGGGCCAGGCAGGTGGCAGCAGTGGCCTCAGTGAGCTGGGGTGTCCATGCTCCTACAACAGGCAGCAGCTCCATGGCCTCGGTCGTAGCCGTCTGTCCTACAGGATTTGGGCCTTGTCGTGATCGATCTTTTAATTTTCCAAAAGAAATCAGAAATCGAGGTTGTTGCACAAATTGTCAGGGCCCACTCAGCTGTGGGGAGGGGGCCTTCAGGGTCACACAGCCAAGAAGAAGAGGCCTGGGACTCAAGAGGCAGGCAACACAGGCCACAGGCTGGGCTGTCCCTACCCTGGCCCCACCATCTGCACCAAGCCTGGAGGACAGCCAGCTGGCCGGGGGAGGGAGGGGCAGCAGCTCTTCCGGCCTGCGTGCCTGCGTGCGGCCAGGCTAGGGACTGGAGGTTTGCTCAGAGTCCACAGGAGTGGGGGCTGACACTTTCTAGTTCACCATATCACTTCAGGGGCTGTGACTTGTGGGTGTGTGTAAGAGTCATGGATATATCATCTCCTTATGTGTCTGTGTTTGTGCATGTCCGGGGGGCAGTCTGGCTATTTCTGAGGGTGTCTCTGGGAATGACCACATTATGTGTCTACGTACATGTTGGCCTGTTTATCTGGGGGTCTGACCTGCATCTCTGACTTGTGAATATGCGTGTGAATTGTACAGATGCATCCATCTTTGCATGTCATATGATCTGTGAGATGATGGTACATATTTATGTGTGTTTGTGGACAACTGGGCTATCTGGCTGGCCCCATTGCATATATATCTGGGCTTCTATGTGATTGTCTATGCGTGTCATTGTGTGTGTGTCTTCTGTCTGAGCTTTGTATGTTTGCATGTCTGTTTTATGTATGCAGGTCCATGTGTCATATCTATGCATGTTTGAGCTTGGCAAGTTGCCTCATACCTATAATCCCGACACTGGGAGGCTGAGGCAAGAGGATCGCTTGAGGCCAGGAGTTTGAGACCAACCCGGACAGCATGGTGAGACCTCATCCCTACAAAAAAATTAAAAATTAGCTGGGCATGGTGGCACACACCTGTAGTCCCAGCTACTTGAGAGACTGAGGTGGGGGGATCGCTTGAGCCCAGGAAATTGAGGCTGCAATGAGCTAGGATGGTGTGACTGCACTCCAGGCTGGGCGACAGAGTGAGAACTTGTCTCTAAAAATAGAAATGATAAATAGAATAAGGTAAGTGCTTGTCTGTGCCTATGCCTCTGCACAAGTGCATGTCAGCATGCATAGTTGTGTGTTGTGTCCAGCTGAGTAGGCACATGTGCATGTGTGTGAGTGTTGGATGCTGGGGCAGTCAGGGTTTGAGTCACTCACAGTCAGCACCCGCTCCTCACTTCCTCATGCCTGGTTCCTACAGGTCCCCACAAGAAGCATGTAGGGTCCAAGCACCCCCTGCCACCTCTGAACCCTGAGCACAGGCACGAGAAGGTAAGGGTGGCCGACTACAGGGCCCAGGCTTGGAGGACCCTGGAACTGACTCCTGGTGCACGCACCACAACTGCCGGCCTGCCCTGGCCTGGCTCCTGGGAAACACTTGCCCTTGGCCAACTGGAGAGCTGTTGATTTGGGACACAGCCCCACAGCGGCCACCACTTTATCCCACCCTCAAATACTTCCTAAGGCCATTTGTTGCTAGGAGATGGGTACAGGCAGCCTGCTTTGATGGCTGTCTAGACACAGGCTCCAGGGACAGGAAGCCTGTCTGGCCCCTTTCCTATAAGGTGGCTGGGGAGGCTGGGGGTGGGCATCGGGGATGAAGGATAGATGGGGCAGCTTGGGCAGAGTAAGCAGCAGGAAGTCTCAGAGCCTTAGGAGCAGAGGGGCCCTGGTACCCCTTGGTCAGGATGCTAAGCCCAGAGAGGGCAAGATCCTGACTTGAGGTTACACAGCAACAATCCCCAGCAGAACTAGCATTCCTTTTGGAGAAATTCAGAGTTGGTGGCCCCAGGAGTCATTCATTCACTCATGCATTCATGCATTCATTCATTCATTCATTCAGCAATTACATATTGAGCACCTACTATATGCCAGGCCCACTTCTAAGCCCTGGCATACAGCAGTGGACAAGACGGAGGTGATCCTCACCTCACGAAGCTGATACTCTGGTCAGAGAGACAGAAAACAAGTGAAGTAAGATCACATCACTTTGTGCTAAGGTCTAATAAATAAAATTACACCATGTAGAACATTGGAGTCGCTCTATCCAAATGGTGGCCACTAGCCCCATGTGGCTATATGAGTTTCAAGTAATTGGAGTAATTGAAAATTAAGAGTCCAGTTCCTCCATTGCAGTAGCCACATTTCAGGGGCTTGTTAGCCACACGGGGCCGGTAGCTTCTGACAGAGGCTGGTGACAGTGGACAAAGAGCACTTCCATCACAGAAGGAGCCGCCGGACAGGGCTGGTGTGGGGAGTGGACAGAAGGCTGGGGGCTGGATGGCTGAGGACAGTGACATCTGGGCTGTCCTGCTGAGAAGGGGAGGCCACATGGCGATGCACCGGGGGGAGGGGACAGCAGGTGCAATGCTGGCCAGGTGGGGATGTGCTTGGTATGTTCAAGGGACAGAAAGCACAGAGGCAGCAAGGGGAGAGGAGAGAGAGGTGGGGTTTGGGAGGTCAGCGGGGGGTCTCTGGGGCCTGGGTAAGGAGTTTCTGCTTTATGTGGAAGGTGTCAGGAAGACATGGGGGGGAGGGGTTAAGCAGGTGAGTGGCATGGTTTTAACAATAGATGGAGAATGGATTTGTGGGGGCAAGAGTGGAAGGAAGGAGCCCTAGGGAGGAGGCTACTGTGTCACAGAGAGGAAGGTGACTGAGACCTGGGAGATATGGGAGCCGGGGGTGGGCAACAGCCATCATAGCCCAAGCCTCAGAGTTCTGGATCCAGCTGTGCCTGAAGCTACGGCTTGCTTGATCCCCCCTCTCCCTCCTTCCTCCTCTTGGTTGCTGGGCACTGACTTGAACACCCCTCATTACTACCACCCACCTATCCCCTCCCTCACAAAACCCCCGACTGTCTCTCCTCCTGTCCCTGTGCAGAGCACTCAGACAGGACCTAGGCTTCCCTCAGTGCCCTGGGTCAAGTTTCTTTTGCAGGGCTTTGCCCCTCTCATCGCATCCCAGGGTTGATAAGATAGCCCTGTCTAGTCACCTTGGGGTCCTGGGAAAATACCTTAGGCCACCTGGTGTTTCACTGACTTTCCCCACCAGGATGCTTTCCTGGAGCTGTGAGCAGGAGGCAGGAGGAACCAGCTGGCTCTGGGTCTGGGGGGTGGGAGTGACTAAAAGAGAAGGCTCAGCTTCAGTTGCAAAGTCCCCCAGAGAGACTTTGGTTTGTTTGTGGAAGAACTTCCCTGTATAAAAGGACCGATGTCATCCTCGTGCATTCGTGCATTCGCAGTGGAGGGGATCCCCTAGGACCCTAAGAATGAGGTGGAAAACCTGCTCCCTAGGGCAGGCGTCCAGAAGCCGGCTCTGCTTCTCAAACGCTGGGCACTCATTCCCCCTCAGGATCTTTGCAGCTGCAGTTCCCTCTGCCTGGAATGCTGTTCCCCCAAGACCCCAGGTGGCTTCTCCATCTCACTGCAAAATCTCCTCCTGAGCAGTTGTGTGGATTGCCTGATGAGCACGGCTTCCTCCTCGGAAGCACCTTGTTTTGTTTCCGGTACTAGAACACCAGCTCCACAAGGGCAGGGCGGTTGTTGATTTTGTTTTTCTCTGTCCCCTCCTGTCTGACACTGTGCCTGGCACATGGTGGACGTTCCCAGTTGGCTTCTGGAATAAGCAGATGTCTGGGGTGAGTGTGGGCAGGTGGCTGCCATGCATACAGAGCCTGCCAGGCCAGCGGGCTCAGACTCACCCTCTCACTACACCCTCCTAATGGGGATCAGGACTTTGAGGCTTGGAGAGGTGAGGTCACTCACCCGAGGTTGCACAGGCAGTATGTGGTGGGCCTGGTCTGGAGAGGTCTGGAGAGGACTCTGGAGGGGTGGAGGCTGGGCCAGGGCCTGGGGACACACTGCCTTTCCACATACAGCTCTCCATCTGGCCCTGCTTCCTTTGCCAAGTCCCACCTGGGGCTTCCCCGGCCACCTTGGGTCCTCAGGTACAGTCACCACTGCAGCAGACTGTCCTGTGGTGCACAGCAGCAGGCCCTGCAGCCCAGATTCACACAGCAAGCAAATGAGGCATAGCTGAAAAACGTGCGCATGGTGGCCTCAGTCCACATTGGGTGGACCCAGCCCTGGACAGGCATGTGGCTCCACCCATCACTGGGCAGGCAGCCCTGCCTCCTGAGTGCAGGCTTACGTCAGCAGGGGGGACTGGGGCAGCCTCTCCGAAGAATGCAGCTCATTGTCAGCGACGGGGCAGGATTCCTTCACAATGGCCACACCCTGAGGCAAGTCTGTCCAGGCGGACAAGTGCAGCTGAGTGAGGCGCCCAAGGAAGGCTGACCCCCTCTGCCCTGTGATGGTCCAGCAGCTCCAGGAAAAAGGACCAGAGTACCCATTGCCACCTGACCTTGCAACCACACACACGTGTGACTTTTATAATGAGAGAAAAAAATACATGTTATAAAAACAACTTCTGTATGACTTGCCCAATGCCAGGATTATTCTAAGTATGGACCCTTTTTTTCATTAACTTAAAAAAAATGTTTGAGATAAGATCTTGTCCTGTCACCCAAGCTGGAGGGCAGTGGTGTGATCATAGCTCACAGTATCTTGGAACGTCTAGACTCAAGGGATCCTCCTGCCTCAGCCTCCTAAAGTTCTGGGATTACAGGTCTGAGCCACCGCAACCGGTTTAAGCCCATATCTTGATCCTCACAACAACTGTCTGAGGAGGAAGTATTATCCTTACTCACATTTTGCAGATGGGGAAACTGAGGTCTGGGTAACTGGCCCACATTCACACAGCCAGGAAGCGGGGGGCCAGGATTCACACCCAGTGTGGCCCAGTGTCCTCCTGGCTCCTGAGCAGCACCACACACAGCTTTCAGAATCTTGCACACAGCCGTCACTCTGGAACCATAGAGTAGGGCTAAGAAAACGAGGCGTGAGGGTTGAGTTCCACCTACCCGTCCACAGGGCCTGGTCCAGAATTTGCTCAAGATCTTTATTGAACAAATGACACAGCATACCATGATGGCAAAAAGGCCAGGCTCTGGTTGAATTTCAAGAACAGGCAAAGGCGGGTGTGGCAGCTCACACTGGTAATCCCAGCACTTTGAGAGGCTGAGGTGAAAGGATCTCTTGAGACCAGGAGACCAGCCTGGGCAACATGGAAAAACCCTGCCTCTAAAAAATACAAAGATTAGCTGGGTGTGATTGTGCGCCTCTTGTAGTCCTAGCTACTTGGGAGGCTGAGGTGGGAGGATCACTTGAGCCTGGGAGGTTGAGGCTGCAGTGAGCAGTGATTGCAGCACTGCACTCCAGCCTTGGCAACAGAGTGAGACCCCCATCTCAAAAAATAAAGAAATACATACATATATAAATAAATAAATGCTGGCTGGGCACAGTGGCTCACGCCTGTAATCCCAGCACTTTGGGAGGCCGAGTCGGGTGGATCACAAGGTCAGGAGTTCAAGACCAGCCTGGCCAACATGGTGAAACCCCCGTCTCTACTAAAAATACAAAAATTAGCTGGGTGTGGTGGCGCACCCCTGTAATCCCAGCTGCTCGGGAGGTTGAGGCAGGAGAATCGCTTGAACCTGGGAGGCAGAGGTTGCAGTGAGCCGAGATTGTGCCACTGCGCTCCAGCCTGGGAGACAGAGAGAGACTCTATCTCAAAAAAATTAATTAAAAATAAATAAATAAATGTTATTGTATATATTTAAGGTATAAAGGCTATATTATATATAAAGATAGTAAAAGTATAACTATAATGAAACAAATGAACAGATCCATCATCTGAGATGTTAATAGTGACCCGTAGTTTTTGCTTTTGTGGCAGGAACAGCTAAAATCTAAACATGAATCCCACGAACTGTGCAACTTTCTTACCTATGGTTCCCATGCTGTACATTAGATCTCTAGGCTTGTTTTGTTCTTTGTGTGTATTTGACTTTTTTTCTTCGATTCCACACATAATTTCCTCTTCTTTTTTTTTTTTTTGAGACAGAGCCTCGTTCTGTGGCCCAGGTTTAGTGCAGTTAGCGCAATCTCGGCTCACTGCAACCTCCATCTCCCTGGTTCAAGCGATTCTCGTGTCTCAGCTTCCGAGTAGCTAGGACTACAGGAGTGCTGCCACACCCGGCTAAGTTTTGTATTTTTAGTAGAGATGGGGGTTTCACCATGTTGGCCAGGCTGGTCTCAAATGCCTGACTTCAAGGGACCCTCCCACCTCGGCCTCCCAAAGTGCTGGGCTTACAGGTGTGAGCCACTGTGCCTGGCCTAATTTTTTTTAATGAATAAGAAATGCAGGCTCTGGAACCTGGCTTAAATCTCTGCTACTTTTGGCTGGGTGACCTTGGTTTCTCTGCTCCTGTTTCGTCATGTGTATGTTTGGGGGTGATCCTACTACTGTAACAACAATGGATTATCCAGAGCAGAAGTGAGGCACCAAGCACCCAGTGCCGTGCCTGGCACATAGGAAGTGTCAATGAATTGGTAGCAATGATTGATAATGAGATTTACACCGTGAGCCACGAGACATTTACCTACAAATATTAGCCAAGCACTGCGTGTGCCAGACCCTGGGCTGGGCTCTGGGGATAAAGCAGGAAACGGAACAGACCCAGCCCCTTTGCTCAGGGAGCTGACATTCTAGCGCCTTTGCTGTCAGCAACAGCTCACCGTGACTTGCCCACAGCTGCACAGCTAGAAGTGCTTCAGGGGACCCAAGCCTGGCCCCTCTGTGGGGGAAGCATATGCTTTTGCTGCCTGTGCTTGGAGTATTCCTGAGGTCCTGACAGACAGTCCCTGCCCAGCCCAGGGATCCTCTGCCTGTCACCTCCAGAGAGGTGGGACAGAAATCCTGGGAGCTCAGAGCAATAAGGGCTGTGAGTTAGTGAGTGACACCCACTGCTGGGCTCCAGGAGGGAGAGTAGAGGGTGCTCTGCCTCTCTGCAGGGTCTCCAGGGGAGCCAGGCCCACAGCGAGGCCCCATTCACTAACATAGGTCACTTTGGCCTCTCTCCCTCAGGTCTACCTCCTCCCTCCTCTACCGGTGTTTCCTGGGACCATATGTCCCCCAAAATAACTTGTCCCCAATCCTTGTCAGAGCCTGCTTTTGAGGGTGCCCCTTAACAGAGCCAGCCATGGGCCATGTGGGGTGACATATCAGAGGGAGTGGGGATGCCCCTGGCCAGGGGTGTGGGCCCGGCTGCCCTCTGGGACAGCTAGACAGGAGCCCTGTTCTTTCTCAGGAAGGTTCTGCAGAGAGCAAGCGGCCTGGCTGTGGACTCGGTCAGCTCCTGGCTTTTGGAGATGCTGCCTGGCTGCTCTCCCAACCCTGAGTCCCTCAGGAGGCCATGGTCACCAAAGGGAGGGGGCTGGCTTTCAGCAGGACCATGTGGTTGGCCCTGACCCAAGGGAGAGGGGCCTACCCATGTGGGGCATGTGGGATGGAGTCAGGTACTTCCCAACAAGCTTGGCTGGAGCCCTGCTCGAGAAATGGGGTGCCTCAGGGTCTCCTGCTGCCTGCCTGCCCTGAACTCTGGCCCCAGGCTCTGTCCTTGCTAATAGCCTCTGGACAGCAGGCGGAAGCCCAGAGCTCTGTGGCCTTCCCTGAGCTCTCCGAGGCCTGCCCTGGCTCCCCCTGCCCCTACGCTTTCTGCCTGTGCTTTATACTTGGGATCTCGGGGGCTTCGTGGCACCAAGGGCCTACCAGGCTTTTCGGGGATTTAGCATTGGGGACCACAGGGCATAGGGTGGGTAGGATCAGGCACCCAGGTGGGGAAAAGAGCCCTCTCGGACGGCCAGGGAGATGCTGCCAGCCTGGATCCCAATGTCGTGGATGTTCTCAGTTCATCCTTCTTGCCACGAATCCCCCAAATGGCATCAACAGCCACAGCAACAGGAGCAATAATGATCTCTCTTTATGTGGAGATGGGCTCTTTACAGAGGTCATCAAGTTAAAATGAGGTCAGTAGTGTGAGCCCTTATCCAGCATGACCCGTGTCCTTATAAAAAGGGGAAGTTTGGGTCCCGGCGTGGTGGCTCACGCCTGTAATCCCAGCACTTTGGGAGGCCAAGGTGAGGAGATCACAAGGTCAGGAGTTCCAGATCAGCCTGGCCAATATGGTGAAACACCGTCTCTACTAAAAGTACAAAAATTACCCGGGCTTGATGGCAGGTGCCTGGAGTCCCAGCTACTCAGGAGGCTGAGGCAGGAGAATCGCTTGAACCTGGGAGGCGGAGGTTGCAGTGAAGCCAAGATTGTGCCACTGCACTCCAGCCTGGGCGACAGAGCGAGACTCCATCTCAAAGAAAAAAAAAAAAAAAGGTGAGGGGGAATTTGGACCCAGAGATGTGCATAGAGGGAAGACAAGGAGAAGAGACATGGGGAGAAGACAGCACTGCTGTGCCAAGGAGACAGTCCCAGAACAGAGCCTTCCTGCACAGCCCTCGGAAGGCCCTGCCCATGGACACCTTGATCTGGGACTTACAGCCTCCAGAACTCTGAGAAAATTGCTTGTTTCAGCCACCCAGTCCATGGTATTTTGCCACAGCAGCCCTAGTAGACTAATGCACATTTTTATTGCGATATAGTCCACTCGCCAGGCGCAGTGGCTCATGCCTGTAATCCCAGCACTTTGGGAGGTCAAGGCAGGTGGATCACTTGAAGTCAGGAGTTTGAGATCAGCCTGACCAACATGGTGAAACCCTGTCTCTACTAAAAATACAAAATTAACCCGGGTGTGGTAGTGGGTGCCTGTAATCCCAGCTACTCAGGGGGCAGAGGTGAGAGAATCACTTGAACCCAGGAAGCAGAGGTTGCAGTGAGCCTAGATCGTACCATCGCACTCCAGCCTGGGTGAGAGAGAGAGACTCCGTCTTAAAAAAAAAAAAAAAAAAAAAAAGAGAGAGAGAGATACAATCCGCATGCCAGAAAATTCATTCATTTAAAGTGTACAATTCAGGGATTTTTTATTCTAGTAAAATAGTTGCGCAACCATCATCATGACCTAAATTTAAAAGATTTTCTTCACCCCAAAAGGAAGCCCTGTACCCACTAAGTGCCCACTCCCCATCCCCTTCCCACAGCCCCTGGTAGACACTCGCCTGCTTTCTGTCTCCACGGATTTGCCTGAGCTGGACATTTCAATGCATGGGATCAGACAGTCTGCAGTGTTTTGTGTCTGATTACTTCACTCAGCATCATGTCTTCGAGGCTCATGCACACCGTGGCAAGTCCACACATCATTCCTCTCTATGACTGAATGACAGTCCATTGTATTGATGATCCGTTCATCAATTGCTGTGTCATACAATTTTGTTTTAAAAGGAGGATCTGAAGCATGGCAAATGTTCACATTTGTTAAATCCAAGTGGTGAGAACATGGATATTTGGTATGTTTCTTTATATTTTTCTGGATGTTTGAAAGGTTTTATAATTTTTATGTTAATAAATATAATTTCAAAATATGTATTGAAGGAGAAAGAGCAATCTCCAGGTGCAGAAGGGAGGGGAGTTGCTGACATGCTAACGAAAAAGATGGGTCTGGTGTTAGGAAAATAGCAAAGGATTCCTGAACCTTCTTTCTTGACTTCCTGTTCCGAGTATCACAGGGACAGGGATGTTACTTAGCAGCCTCAGCCCGTGAGCCCCGCAAGGGTGGGGACCAGTCTGTGGTATTCTAGCTCCCTTCTGAGCAGGGCCTGGCCCAGAGGCAGCACTCAGGGAAGGTGTGGGATATTCCCTGAGAGTGGGAAGGGGCCGCCAGGCTGCTGGGTTGGACCTGGCTCCCCAGCCACTGCAGCCTTCCCCTTTCCCCACCAGCAGGCTCAGCCCCAGCCCCAGCCCCACTTCAGTAACCGCCAAGGGGAACTTGATGGGGAGGGCATGGTGTGATAAGGATGGGGAACTCATTGCCTTAGGAGGTGGTCACCCCACTGCTGACCACCAGGGAGTGGCGCCCATGGCCCTTTCTACTTGAGAGATAGTCCAGTGGCAAGCCCAAGGTGAAAGGCTCAGAGGACAGATGTGTCTGGGGACATGGTGTGGTCTCACCTGTCGCCACTGACCCTGTGCCCGGTACTGGCCCTGGGCTTTCCATTGTGTTTCATTCTCCCAACAGCTGGAAGAGAAGGACTCTAATGATCCCATGGAAAGATGGGCTCCAAGGGGCACAGTGCTGGCTAGATGTCCCACGGCCAGGACCTGAGCTCGTTCTGCACACCATGCCCTCCTTATTAACTTGTCACACCCAGCAGCAGACCCAAGGCCCTGGGACTGTGAGACCTGCCTCTGCCCAGGGACTCCCAAGCTCACCTGGTCATCAAGCCCCCACTGCCCTAGCCTGGGGTGGGTTGCCTGCATGGCACACCGGGCAAGGAAGATCTGGGCCTACCGGATGAGCTAGATCTGTCAGCCCTTTTGTTTATAGAAGCTTCTGGGGGGCCTTATGGCCAGGTGTTGAAACAAAGGTGTCTGTGTCTCCCTAAGTCCATTTGGATTTCATCCTACTTGCATTTCACAGGAGGGAAAATCTACATTTTTCACCCAAGATGATGACTTATCTGATAAACACTGTGCTGTGATGGGATTATAGGCGCTGTGGCTGAAAGGCACCCCTAGGCCTAGAGGAGAGGCTGTTTCAGATTCCCCTGTGAGCTGGAAGTGGTGGGAGGAGAGCAGGCTTCCTTATCCCACTGTCATGACCAGGCCAGGCCAGCCCTGCACCCTCTTCACCAAGGTCCTGCCTAGCTCTGCTCCGGGGCGGGCTGAGCTGGGAAACAAGTCAGTAAGTCCATAGTACAGCTGGGGGCCCCTCCTTCAGTGAAAAGGCACAATCGTGCTTCTCAGGAACCAGCTTCAGATGGAGCCCAGAGGGGTGGGAGGGAGGGAACTGGTCTCCCCTCCTTCCACACTGGCATTCTTTCCTCGAAACCTTGCAAAATATGACTGTGCGTCTCCCTGCTGTGGCCCGGCACTTGTGGCATCATTGAAATGCCAGTAGGGGCTGGCACCGGGCCGCCCACAGCCCCAGCAGGCACTGTTCCTGCTGCCCTGGGCTATGAGGAGCTGAGCGGGTGGGCCCCTCCCACTTCATCTGAGGCCCAAGAATGCTGTCATCTGGCCACCCACAGCTTTATCAGTGTGGCCTTTCTCAAGATCGCTGGGACAAAGGACGTGGGCGTCTTCAGGACTCTGGGGGATTCTGGGAATGTCTCCGCCTTCCCAAATCACCAGTTCCCGGAGCAGGACAGGACCCTCACCCACCCCCTCACTAAAGGAGAAACTGAGGCCCAGAGCAGGGTAAGGACTTGTCTGAGGTCATGCCTGCTTCGTTGGTGAGAATCGGACCTTACTTACCATTTCTGGGTCACAGGCTCCTTTGACAATGTGAAGGAAATTCTAGACCATTACTCCAATGCCCAAGGGCCAGGCCTGCAGTGTTGATGGCTGGCATGGTCTGCTCAGCATGGGCTTTGTCTGGAGCCCATGTGCCCCACCTCTCGCTCACTGTGGCCCTGCAGGGCACCCGGTCGTCCAGGGTTTCAGAGGAGCCAAAGAGCCATCTTTCTGTGTGAAAGCTACTCATGTTCAAATGTTGGCAATGTATTAAAAATGTAAAACTAGGCCGGGCGCAGTGGCTCACGCCTGTAATCCCAGCACTTTGGGAGGCCAAGGCGGGTGGATTATGAGGTCAGCAGATCGAGACCATCCTGGTTAACGTGGTGAGGCCCTGTCTCTACTAACAATACAAAAAAATTAGCCGGGCGTGGTGGCGGGTGCCTGTAGTCCCAGCTACTTGGGAGGCTGAGGCAGGAGAATGGCGTGAACCTGGGAGGCAGAGCTTGTAGTGAGCCGAGATGGCGCCATTGCACTCCAGCCTGGGCAACAGAGTGAGACTCCGTCTCAAAAAAAAAAAAAAAAAAAAGAAGGTAAAACTATATATTATGTCAGCCCAATGAAACACCTGTGGGCCAGATGCGGGCTGAGGACCACCAGGATGGAACCCTTGCTCTCGACCCTCTTCCTATGAAAAAGCGCACACCATAGTATAGGCCTGGGAAGCTCGTCACCCAGGCAAGAGGCCTGTCACCTGAAGCTGGTGGCTATGCAGTTTCCGTGAGAGGCACTGGTGGAGCTGACAGAGTTCTGGACAAGGAGTTGCAGGCTGGCCGTCAGGCTGGCTTGCCCAGACTTGCCAGGAGGAACTCCACAAGCATCTCTTTCCAGCTGAAGAGCCTGGAGCCCAGAGTGGCTGAACAAGCTGGCCAGGCCTCCTGCCGAAGGAGCCGGGGAGCTGGGAGGAGGTGAGGTCAGAGCAGAGGTGGCTCATCACTCCGGGCCGTGGCTTGAGGAAGCAGAAGAGGGTGGGATCCAACCTTGTTCCTGCACTTGGCCCTTAATTTGTTGAAGCTCTGTGGTGAGTTCACGTCGGGGGTCGAAGTGACTCTGGGGTGCGAGATGACTAAATACCCACAGGGCCCAGGCTGGGGACACAGCCAATTCTCACTCCTGGACAGGGAGGTGAGCACAACATACCAATAATAAGCTCTGGGGACCCTGGATGGGGGGTGGGCTGCCTGGCCTTTCGCCGGCTGCCCAGTTGTGCGTGAGAGGCAGTAATCACCTCCCTGGTTCAATTTCCTTCTCCCTTCTCACCCAAAGTTTCTTACCTGACAGATTGGGGGCAGTGTGGGGTGGTGAGAAGAGAGCAGTCTGGGACTAGGTGCACCTGTCTAGGTACAAGTCCGGGCCAAGGGACCTTGGGCCATTCCCTTCCCTTCTCTGAACCTGTTTCCTGAAGTGTTAAGTGCAAAGGGGCAGTGGAGAGTGGGGCACGAGGTCACCAATGGAAAGCCATGTCCGGGCCGCTTCACACCCGCTCCCCTTCCCAGGTCCCTTGCAGTGAAAATGGTCACAGCCCAGCTGTCGCTCTCCCTTCCTCTGGTCCAGATCCCAAGTCCTGACTGCAGGGGTCTGCTAAAAACACAAATCGAGTCTGGCCACCTTCCACCTCTCCCTCTCCTCTTGGCTCCTCCGTGCCCCCAGAACCACACTTGGTTGCCCCCATGGCTTCCTAGCCCTGAGGCCTCCCCGCCCCCAATCCCCCGCCGCCTCCTTTCTCCCCACTGCCAGCCTCTGTTCAGGACCTCAAAATCCTCATTCTTTCCTGCCTTGGGACCTTTGCACTCACCATGCCCCAACCCAAGCTAGTCTTTGTAGTCTGCCCCCTCCAAGCTACCTTCCCCACTGCCCTGAACAACCTCCTCCGTCCTTGGCCCACAGAGCTGCCCATGGAGCTGCCACCATTCCCCCACCTTGAGTTCCCATCTCCCTGTGTGTCCACTTGGTTCTCATCTGCCTCCTGCCCCACTAGGATGGAAGATCCATCAGATCAGGCAGCAGACCCCTCCTGCCCGTCCCATGTCCCCAGCCCCAGGCCTGGAGTTCAGCAACCATGAACGAATTCTGGAATCTATATTGGTCCTTAGACAGGCCAAACATTCTGTCCCGGGCTGTGGCCCTGGGCAAGTCTGGTGTGAGCCCTGTCTAGGGAGGGGCCCTGGAGGGAGAAAGCTGCCTGGTGGTCCTCGCCTGAGGACACCTGCCCCGAGCGTGGATATGGGCCCTGCAGCTCTGTACCCGGCCAGACAGGTTCGACAGGATTGCTGTGGACAGGACTCACTCAGCCTCTGTTCAGAACAGCGTGTCCCTCACCTGCGGGAGGTCTGAGGGCTCCTGGCCCAGGAGGTCTGGCTGAGCCTCTGTCTCCCTGGCCTGGGGGCTGTTCCTCAGCCTCCCTGGCCTTCAGGGCCCACCTTGCCATCCCTCCAACAACACCTACCAGGAGTCTACGATGCACAGGGGCTCTGCCTGGAGTTGGGGGTTCAGCGGTGAGCAGGAAGGATGGATCCCAACCTTTTGTGGGAGTCATAGTTCAGGAACATCGGGTGACATCGAGTGGCTGGGGCCTGAGAGTGGGGATACAGGTATGTCTCTGGGAAGAGCCCTGGCTATGGTGGGCTCCCCCGATCTGAGAGGAGGATCTAAGCGTATGTGGAGGGTCCAGAAAACACCAGTTGCTGAGTCAGGAAATGAGGCAGGAAGTGAGGCAGGCAAGAGAAGGAGCCGAGACAGGCTGTGCCAGGGAACTCTCTGGCACCTGAACCTCCATCCCTGGGGGAGGATCCCTTCCTGGTGGGGTGGAGGGGGTGACAGGGAGCGCTGTGGGCACATGGAGCTCCCTCCTTGGGGGAGCAGAACATATCTCAGAGGCTCCCCAGCCCGGCCAGCCAGCTGGGGTGTTGAACCCAACTCTCACGGGCATTGGCTGCCAGCAGTTCTAGGTTGACGGTGATGGAGCTGGTTCTGTGGTTCCCCGTGGGGTGCAGTGTGTCGCAGAGAAAGCCCCAGGCAGCCAGAAGCGTGGCCCATATCCTTGTGGCTGGGCCTGGGGTGTGGGTACTGGGACAGCTTCTGCCACAATCTCTAAGGCCCTTTTCATGGTCATGGAAGGAGCGCTCACTCCCACATGGTCACATCTCTCTTCCAGTGCCACGGCCTGCCCGCTAGAAACACCATGGCCACCACAGTGTTCCCAGGTACACTCAGAATAAAAGCCTGCCAGACCAACGAGCAGGATCCCACCTGTATCCACGCCATCCTGCCTGACTGCTTCGGCTCACTCTCTCTGTCCCAGCCAGTCTGGAGCCACACTTCCTCACCGCGCTGCGGCTCCTTCCAACTGCACGGCCTTCCCTGGGCCACTTCCCCTGCCTAGAGGGCTCTTTGCCTGTTATTTCCATTTCTGCTAGGTCTTGGTTACACGGTCTTGGTTGGAGGACTGTCTCTCTGACCGACACCCCTGCCCGTGGGACCCTCTCCCTGTGGCCTCCATGCTCAAAATGCTCATCCTCTCCTGCCTCAGGGTCTTTGCACTTGCCATGCCCCAACCCAAGCTAGTCTTTCCAAGCCACCTCCTCCGAGCCACATCCCCACTTCCCCAAACAAGCTCCTCTGTCCTTAGCCTGCAGGTCAGTTATGGTTACCTTTGCATGTGGAGTCGGTGCTCACTGTGGCACAGCCCTGCCTGTAAGCTGGGGAATCCAGCCATTGAGGAGTGCTTGCCAAGAGAATGAACGAACCCTCAACAGTGATTCAGAAAGGGTCTCCTGGACCCACATGTGTCCCCCAACACAGTGTGTGACCTGGGACAGCTCCCCCTCTGCACCGCATCTCCTCTGTCCACTGTGGTGGTTGGTCCCCAAGATCCCCAAGGGCCCTGCTGGCCCTCACCTTTGAAGCTCTGGGACAATTATCAAGGGAGACCCGCTGCCTACACTCCCAGAGCCAAGAGCCCAAACAAGCTCTTAAATCAATCAGCGACATCACCTTCCAAGTGAAGAAAGCAGGACCCCTGGCCTAGACATGAGGACAGGGCAGAGGAGGCTCCAAACGCCCCTGAGCGAGCTGGCTAGGAAGGGT
Source organism: Hylobates moloch (assembly GCF_009828535.3). NCBI lineage: Eukaryota > Metazoa > Chordata > Mammalia > Primates > Hylobatidae > Hylobates > Hylobates moloch. The sequence continues at coordinate 49,315,618 of NW_026652290.1, read as the reverse complement.
CCCTAGTTGCCTGGACCTGGAAGTTGAGGGACCCACAGAGAAAAGCAGGGAATCTCTGCTGGAAGATGGGGACTACATCAACTCAGACCCTCAGACTCAACCTGGTGAGGGAGAGTGGATACATCAAGACTCCTTATACCACTGAAATCAGCTGTGGCTAAGTCCAGCCAAGGCAAAGCAAGCAAGGAATGTGCTGGGAGGTTATAGGTTAGCTCACAGAACCAAAAGAAGAAATAAAAAACCTGGAAAGGACTGGTTTGGATATGAGTTTTAGGTAGCTGAACTAACGGGAAGCCCTTGGATGAATGGATTCTCTCTGCTTTCATCCTCAAGTCACTCTACTCAAGATCCAAATTTCCTTAATATATAAAGAGTTGCTACCAATCAATAAGACAAATAAAACTGCAATAGAAAAAACAAAATAGAAAAAATGTCCACAAGTATGGACATGAACAGATAGTTCACAGAACAGGAAGTAGAAATGGCCCTGGAGCTTATAAACAATGTTTAGCCTTATTTATAATCAGAGAAGTGCAAATGGAAACTATAGTTCAAGACTATTTTTCAACTATCAGATTGGCAATCATCCAAAACTATGATAACCCTGTGTTGGCGTGGGTGTGGGAGACAAGCTCTCTCACACATTACTGGTGGGAGTATAAACTGGTACAGCCACTATCATCATTTTTTTAATGCACATGCCTTTTGATCTGAAAACTTACTCCTAGAAATTTACAGGGACCTTGCAAATGTGCTGATGGCCCTAGTACAAGGATATTTATTGTGGTATGTTTTTCTTGTAATAGCAAGATTGGAAACAATCTAAACACCCATCAGTAGGGGTTGGTGAGCTCTATAATAATGTAGCCACTCAGTGAACTCTGCAACTGTGAAAAAGAAGAATGAGGTAGCTTTACATACTGCAGCCTGGAATGATCTTCCAGATAGACTATCCCCTGAAAAAGCACGGTGCATGAATATTTGTGAAAGCCTCCATTTCTGGTCTCTGAATTCAGAACGCTCACTTTTGTCTTGTGTGGCTACTGTCCACTCTCCACTGGCAGGTCACAGAAGTGTGACCCCTTGCACCTTCCCATGCACCCCCTTCCTGGCCGGAATGGCCTTGGTTTCCAACTGTCCACACCTATGACTCTTTGCAGCAAGACTGTCATCAGGCTATTGGAGCCCCTTGGACCTTTCTGCAGAGAGCTGGAAGTGTTCCCCTGCCTCAGGATGGCCCTTCTCTAATGACTGACATGTGTATCCGTAGCTCAGGCTGGGAAACGGAGATGTGACTCCACTCCACAGTCCCCCGAGAGACCTGCTTCTGTAGGATTTTGCCTGGGGCCACAGCCTTGCATGGCTTCTCCCCTCTCTGTCTGCTACCCCCGTTCCCTTACCGCTCTCCTTGGGTGCCTGTCCTTCATCAGTCACTGCCGTACAAATCAGGGTCTGCTTCTGGGGAACATGATCAAGATAGCTGCTCCCTTACCCTGCTCCTTGCTTTTTGCAGGTAGGGTGTGCCTGCATATGCAAATGTATGATGCAATATGGGCACCGTGGTTCTTCCCGTTTCACAGGTGAGGGACCTAGAGCTCCACGGCTCACCTTAGGTCCCAGGTAGGAAGTGGCAAGCAGCTTTGAAGCCAGGTAGTCCAGCTCCAAGGCCAAACTCACATCCACTGTTATATTGAAAATAGCCTAGAGAAGGAAAGCTCCAAGTGCAAGGAAAATCTGCATTGTCAAAGCAGGCCAAGCAGGGAAGAACTCTCACTTATTTTCCCAAAAGATTCTTTTCTGTGGTCTTCCCTTCATAAACACACATCCCACTGTCAGATGCAAATCCTAGAGCTAGAAATGGGGCATTCAAGATAGGCAGAGCTCCTGGGAACAGCACGTTTGCAGAGATGGGAAGGGACCCTCCCACTGGTTTTGGTTTCTCCATGGCTACGGGCAAAGCCTGCCTGCTCTGCATCCAGGGATCTTGGCCAGGTGTTGGAATCGGTGGGTGGATTGCCGGTACATTTGCACTGTGTCCTAGAGAGCCTCTATGCATTTCAGCTCCGATTCTCCTTCACCACCCACATGCAGCCTGCAACCGCAGGACCCCGCCCCTGGCCCTGAATCTCCCACGTCCTGGCGCCAAGCAGGTGAGTCAGCCCAGGAGGAGGAAGGGCTCCCGGAAGCCAAGCCCATGCTGGGGTGGTGAGAAACAACTTTCCTACGCAAGGAGGTGTCCAAGAATCTCCTGATGATCAAGCCGGAGTCCCCTCACCTCCCCGAAGTGTGGTGGAGGAAAGACAGGCCGGAAAGAGGCGGCAGTCTTCACCCACTGAGGTTGAGTTTCTCACTTGTGCCAAGTTTTACATAAGCTAGGGACCATGTGCTTCAAGGCTAGAGGTCTTGGCGGGCCCAGGGCCTTGGAAGGGCCTGGATGACTGAAAGGTCTGAGGCTTAGGCCCTGGCTCTGCATGGGAACCTTGGGAAGGTTGGAAGCCCATAGCCCCTACCGAGGAAGGAGCCACAGGCCAGGTCTTTTGCACAAATCCTGCCTGTGCTCCTTGACTGTCTCTCCCCACAAGGGCCACGGTGACCAGGCAGACAAGAGCCTCCATCCATTCACGGGACCAGCATCTTGGGGGGGCCCTGGCCTGAGCGAGCTGCTGCAGGGGACCCTCATGCTGGATGGCCACTCAGCACCCTTTTCTCTGTGGAGCAGGGATGACATTTGAGAGCCACGAAAGATGAGCAGGAAAAACAAAGGCCACCACGGAGGAAGCTGAAGGCAGAAAGAGATGCAGAGAAAGTGGGAGAAACTCGGCTGTGCTTTGTGGGGGCCCTGCAGGGACACTGGCTCCTGAAGGGGTGAGAGACAGGGTCCCCTGAACTTTGACACTCTGTTCTTCTCGAGGCCTGGCCAGTCCTGTGGCTCCTCAGAGGAATCTGGGGGCCTCCTGTCCCTAGTACCTGACAAGCCCCAGGTGAGAAGACCTGAGTTCACCTGCACTGCCACGTGCAACCTGAAGGCCCCGGCACCCTCGCAGGGTCCGAATAGCTGCCCTTTCCACCTGTTTCCCAGATTTTCCACACCACCCAGAGGCTTATATTTGATGCCACAGCCTACAAGTCAGCCAGGGGCCTTTGGCCACATGTACTGATGATGAGAATCACTAGATTGTAAGCTGCAAAAGTGCAAGCATGGTGTTTTGTTCCCCGCTACCCCCTGCACCTGAGGCCCAGTGAGGATTGCTGCTCGGATGAAGGAGAGCAAGTGTTCGTGGAGCTCTTTGCAGAAGCCACGGGAAGCCCTTCCTGTGCCTTCTCAGGTTTAGTTCTCAGAAAGCCCCACCTTCCAGATGAGGAAACGGAGGCTAAGAAAGGAGAATAAACTTGTCCAGAATCAGTGGTGAGGCTGGGATTTGAACCCCATCCTGTTGGACTCAACACTTCCTCTGAAAAGATGGGAAAAGGGAGCTTCCTACTTCTGGCTTCAGGAACCGGCAGACAGGAGCAGAGCTGGGCCAGACGCGTCACCTCCAGAGCTCTGCTGCACCCAAGGTTTCCCAGGGTCCTCTTCTCCATTTGGCTCTTTTCTTCTCTGGACCCTCCCACCTTCAAGGATTGGACTCCTTGTAGGGAGCACAGAGCAGAGAACAGAGGAGGCCCATCTGAGGAGAGTGTGCTGCAGCAGATGGGGCACACAGAAAGTCCCCAAACCTGAGCCTCACCTGGAGAACGGCTCTCTGCAAGCTGAGCCCCTGCGTGCCCAGAAGTGACAGAGGCATTCAGGAAAGGAACTGAGGGAGGAAAGAAGGAGCCATTCCTCTTCCCAGGGGTGCCTGCCCTGGGTTCCTGAGGGAGGCTCCATGTTTACATCTGCAAAGGCCAGTCCCAAACACGCCAGAATGCAATGCCCTCCCTCAGACCCAGGGCCATCCTCAGAGCAGCCGGGAGGCAGCCTGTCCACTCCCACCGCAGGCAGGTCGCCCAGGCAGCCTCCTCTTAGAGCTCCTGAATTCCAGAGCATCAAATAGAAATGTGAAAAACAGGCTGGGCACGGTGGCTCACACCTGTATCCCAGCACTTTGGGAGGCTGAGGTGGGCAGATCATTGAGATCAGGAGTTTGAGACCAACCTGGCCAACACAGTGAGACCCTGTCTCTACTAAAAATACAAATAAATAAATAAGCCAGGCATGGTGGTCTACACCTGCAGTCCCAGCTACCCAGGAGGCTGAGGCGGGATAATCATTTGCATCCAGGAGATGGAAGTTGCAGTGAGCCGAGATCATGCCACTGCACTCCAGCCTGGGCGACAAAGTGAGACTCCGTCTAAAAAAAAAAATGAGAGAGAAAATAAATGCGACAAAATGTTAACGATGGGTGAATGTAGGTGAAGAGCATGTGGCATGGGTGTTTTTTTATTCTTGCAAATTTTGTGTAGGTTTGAAGTTACCTCAGAATAGCAAATGTAAGAATGATTCCTACAGACACACGAGTGATTTCAGCTGTTCACAGGGCTCAGGCAGGAAGCAGATCTCTCACCCTCCCTCTGATCTGGGTCACTTAGTCCAGTCCTTGAAAGCAGTGGATAGACAACCATGCCACCCTCTTTCTTCAAATACGCTCCCTTGTTTTGTATCCTGCCCTTTTTGTGTAGCATTAGATCATGAGCATTTTCCTGTGCTATAAATATCCTCTCAAACATGTCGTTTCTTGTGGCTCCCTAGTGTTCTACCCATGATTTCCTCGGCTGCTCTGCCTTGGTGGAATTCAGTGATTCTTCTGCCTTTTCACCATTGTAAGTGATGCTTTGATGAACAGCTTTGTAGGTTCATCTGTGCTGCACCTCTGACCAGTCTCTTCTGGAAGAGTCTAAGGAAGGAAATAGAGGCATGGACCACTGGCTTTTTTGTGTGTTGTTTTGTTTTGAGATGGAGTCTCGCTCTGTCGCCCAGGCTGGAGTGCAGTGGTGGGATCTCGGCTCACTACCAGCTCCGCCTCCCGGGTTCACACCATTCTCCTGCCTCAGCCTCCTGAGTAGCTGGAACTACAGGCGCCCGTCAGCACGCCCGGCTAATTTTTTGTATTTTTAGTAGAGACGGGGTTTCACCCTGTTAGCCAGGATGATCTCGACCTCCTGACCCTGTAATCCGCCCGCCTCGGCCTCCCAAAGTGCTGGGATTACAGGCATGAGCCACCGCGCCCACCCATCGAAGAAGGAATGTCTAACACTTTTGAAGGCATTCGGTGGGTCCTGCCATGCCGCCTTCCTGTGTTCCAGAAAGGTGGTCCCAGTGAACAACCCACCAGGGCGGGGCTCCGCTCCACGGCGCCCCAGCAAGGCCAGCATCCCTCTACAGCAAAATTAAACCATTTGCCAATTCAAGGCACTCCAGATGGATCTCTCTGTTTTCTTTGGTGACTGATATGTCCATTTTTGTTTCCTTCAGTGCACTAAGACTGTGCATTTTCCCAGGACTGTCAGGGTGGTTTTCTTACCAATGTGTAGTGGTTGTGAGGGTTCAATTGAGTCGATGCCTGAAAAGTGCTGGCCCAGTGCAGGAAAAGCACCCAGTGCTTGCTGGCTGTTTGCTGCGCCACTGCCTGGGTCACAGGCTGGGTCTGCTGCTCGCTGGCAGTGCCACTGTAGCCAGGCTGCTCACCTCACTGAGCCTCAGTTTCCTTCTCTGTGAAAAGGGAGCACTTTCCTCACAGGGCTATGGTGGAGTGAAGGCAGGTAAAGCACTTAGGAGGGCGCCTTCCCATGCCTGGCGCTCTGCAAATGCTACTGGGATTTGCACCGGAAGGAAATTGACCCTTCGTCCTATTTATTGCCCATAGTTTCCTTCCGGAATCCGAAAGTGGAGTGTGGTGTGGCTGGCAGAGCAGGCTACCCAAGGGAGCCAGGAGGAGGGGAGGAGGGGAGGAGGGGAGGGGTAGGGGCGGGCTTCTCCAAGGCTGCTGTAACGCTGACCTAGAGAAGACCCCCAGGGTGGTGTATGTCCCACACTCAGCTGGCCCTGCTCCTGCCACCAGGCCTGGCACACATCGGGTGCTCCCTGAGTCACGTCGAGGAAGGAATGTCTAACACTTGAAAATATTCTAGAGCCATAAAGATAGTCCTGGTTGGACCCAGACCAAACCTCAAATTGGTCCCAAGGAAGATTTCACAACTTCCTTTAAGAGATGCCTCTCAGTGTTGCCTGGCACGGGTCAGGAAGTCCTTCTTGAGAGCTAACCTAAATCATTCCTGCTCGTCCTCCTCATGCTCAGGAGAGGAGGCAGCAAGGAGCAGGGGACGGGTGGGCCTCTCACCTCAGAGCCCATATGAGGTCCTGAGAAGGTGAGGCTGGGCCCTGACTCAGCTTCAGCCCACACTATTTCCATTCCCTTCCCGTGACTCAACAGGGGAGGGGCCCTGGGGCCACTCACCTCTGTCTTCTCAACCTGCAACTCCCCCCGCCCCTTCCTGGATTCCTGTGACGCAGGAATCCCTCTGGTCTGTGTGGAGGAACCCAGAGCAACTTGAGCCAGGAGTGGATGTCCAAGCCGGCATGAGTCACCCCTCAAAATCAGGACCAGTGAGGGCTTGAAGAGGCCACACTGCCTCCGGCAGCCTGGCCACCTCTCACTTCTCTGGGAAAGTGGCTTGGAGCTCGCATGGCATCTGGGCCCAGCCTCTGCCTCTGACCTGCACTGCCCCGTGTCACCCGCCTCCAGGGTGACCCTCCTCCTGGTATTCAGACAGCTCCACCCACTGCTTCACACAAACCTCTGCCACCCTGGTTCAAATATTAACCAGCTGAGTGACTTTTTAGAAGCCCTTCCCATGTTTAAAAACCAAGCTGGGAGGATGCTGCACCACTGCCATCATGGTTCTCACTGAACTGTCACAGGAAAAAGCATTTCTTGCGCCATGGCTGTGTGCAGAACAGGCTTCCCACGGCTGAATCCCCCAGCCCCCCCAGAGACGCTGCCAATGAAATGCGATCAGCCTCAAGCATGGTTCTTGGTACCCAGCCCTGGTAAAACCATGTGTCTCAGGCCTTCTGAACCACAGTGCCCAGAACTCTGGCTGGGCTTTGTTCCAGAAGACAAGACTGGCCAACCCCTGGCTGAGCTGGAAGAATAGCTCCCTCAGCTGGCAGGGTCCTGCCCCTGTTGCAATTTGGACTGAGCAAATGCTGACAGGAGGAGCCTGCATGTCAGGCCAAGATAGACAGAGGCAAACTCTGTACCCTCAGAGAGCTTAGAAGCTAGGGTTGGAAAGCATGGGAAAGGGTCAGATACCCAAGAGAAACAAGTGCTGATGTCCACCAAAAGAAAACTTACTGCATTCTATAAACTAAAAACAAATGTTCTCCTGCATTGCATAGCAAAGGAAAAGACCAAATGACTCTTCCCTGCAACAACTTAGATGAATCTCACAGATAAAGTCAGACAAAAGAATCCAGACGCACAAGAGCATGCACAGTATGGAGTTCAAAAATAGGCAAGGCTGGGAGCGGTGGCTCACGCCTGTAATCCCAACACTTTGGGAGGCTGAGGCGGGTGGATCACGAGGTCAGGAGATCGAGACCATCCTGGCTAACACAGTGAAACCCCTTCTGTATTAAATTAACAAAAAATTAGCCGGGCGTGGTGGCGGGTGCCTATAGTCCCAGCTACTCAGATGCTGAGGCAGGAGAATGGCATGAACCTGGGAGGCGGAGCTTGCAGTGAGCCGAGATCATGCTACTGCACTCCAGCCTGTGTGACAGAGCAAGACTCCGTCTCAAAAAAACAAACAAACAAAAAAAAACAAACAAAAAAACCAGGCAAAAGTCATCTATGGAGACAGAAGTCATGGTGGTGGTTTCTTGGTGGGGCTGGTGGAGGATGGGGTTATTGATGGGAAGGAGGCACCAGGGAGCTTTCTGGGGTCCTGGAAATGTTCCATGTCTTCATCTGGGGTGTGAAGACAGGGTGGACACATTTGTTAAAAGGCACTGAGTTGCACACCAACACTTGTGTACTTTGCTGTAAATTCTGCCTCCCCTTTAAGAAGAAGAGGAGGGAAGAAGAACCCTGGGGGAGACCAGCTGGGACCCCCTGCTGCTGACTCGCGGGCATTGCCTTCGTGCCCCATGATTGTCAGGCCATTGAGGCCTCCTGGCAGCCTGGTAGACCTAGAACTATATATGCCAATAAGACACAGATTGTTGGCTCCACCCCCAGTTTCTGAGTCAGGAAGTCTAGGGGGGCCCTGGAATTTGCATTTCCTGCAGCCTGCAGGCGATGCTGGGGCTCTGGCCCAGGAACTGTGCTTTAGAAGAGACGGTAGAACGTGGTACTGGCTACAGCATGTACTGTGAGATCCCTCCAAGCTGGGAAGAACCCAGGTAAGTTCACAGAGGAGGTGCCCTTGAAAGATCAATAAGATCTGAAAATGCCCAAATAAGCAGGAACTGCTGGTTCCAGGGAGGGAAATCAGTGTGAGGCAAAGCAGAGAGGCTGGGAAGTGCGGCGAACAGCATTCCAGCCCTCAGGAGGGCAGGGCTGGCAGACAGATGTCTGAGTCCATTTTGTGCTGCTATAACAGAATACCTGAGACTGGGTCATCTATAATAAGCAGACATTTATGTGGCTCATAATTCTGGAGGCTGGGAAGCCCAAGGGCATGGTGCCGGCCTGAGCCCAGCATTTGGTGAGGGCCTTCTTGCCGCCTCATCCCCTGGTGGAAATCAGGAGGGTGAGATACCAAACTCACAGTCTCAAGGCCTTTTATAATCAGCATTAATCCATGTGTGACGGTGGGCACCTCATAACCTAAACACCTCCTATCAGGCCACAGCTCCCAATACCATTGCATTGGGGATTAAGTGTTGAATACACGCCTTTTGGGGGACACATTCAACCCACAGAAAGAGGACATTGAGGCTTCTGCTTAGGAGGTTTTGTTCTGCATGATAAAGCTTGAAAATAGAAGGTCCTCCCCAACCCCACTGGGGGATTGTGTTCCAATGTCAGAAGGTGGGGCACAAACCACGTGTGGTCATTTACCTGTGACAGCCTGTGATTGGCCTATGAAGGCAGATAGCCTAGCTCAGTGCTAAAGGGCCAGAGCAGACGCTGAGTTCACTGGCTGAGCACCACGTAAAGCCATCGGTGTGCACTGAGTGCTTATACTGGATGACAAACCTGGACAAAGAGCCCTCCAGCCCTTCCCTGTAACAAGCAGGAGCCGGGGCAGAAGGGCAGAGGTGCAGCACAGCTGGGTCTAATGTGGGGAGCAATGTGGGGCAGGGCAAGGAAAGGGGCCTGCAGCTGTTGGTAGGCTAGCAGCTAAACAAACCCATTACAGTGGAGATGTGCTGCTGACCGCCTTTCCTACAAGCTCATGGGCTGCCTTCACAGCACTTCCCCTGCTGTTTTTTCAGTGTAATCTTACAGCTATTCTGTCAAGACACCATGTTAAACACTAGTTGAAAAGTCACTGTGCAGAATTACCATATAATCTAGTAATTCCACTTTTGGGCATATACCAAAAAATACTCAAAAATAATTGAGATCAGGGTCTCCAACAGATGTTTGTTCACCCATGTTTATAGCAGCATTCTTTTTTTTTGAGACGGAGTCTCACTCTGTTGCCTAGGCTGGAGCGCAGTGGTGCAATCTCAGCTCACTATAGCAGCATTCTTTACAACAACCAAAAGGTGGAAGCCACCCAAATGACCATCGATAAACAAAATGTGGTCTGTGCTTACAATGAAATATTATTCAGTCTTACAAAGGAAGGAAATTCTGGTACGTGCTACAATATGGAAGAACGTGAGGACGTAATATTCCGTGAAAAGACAAACTTATATGATTCCACTTATTCCACTTACACGAGCTAAGGGAAGGGGAATGGGGAGTTACTGTTTACTGTTCATTGGAGACAGAGTTTCAATTTGAGGAAGATGAAAAAGTTCTTTTTTTTTTTTTTTTTTTTTTAGAGACGGAGTCTTGCTCTGTCGCCCAGGCTGGAGTGCAGTGGCGTGATCTCGGCTCACTGCAAGCTCTGCCTCCCGGGTTCACGACGCCATTCTCCTGCCTCAGCCTCCTGAGTAGCTGGGACTACAAGTGCCCGCCACCATGCCCGCCTAATTTTTTGTATTTTTAGTAGAGACGGGGTTTCACCATGTTAGCCAGGATGGTCTCGATCTCCTGACCTTGTGATCTGCCCGCCTTGGCCTCCCAAAGTGTTGGGATTACAGGCGTGAGCCACCACACCCGGTGAATAAATTCTTGAGATGGACGGTGGTAATGGTTGCACAACAATGTGAATGTGCTTAATGCCACTGAACTGTACACTTCATGATGGTCAAGATGGTAAGTTTTATGTGGACAAAAAGAACATGCTATGTTTGGCCAGGTGCAGTGGCTGTAATCCCAGCACTTTGGGAGGCTGAGACAGGCAAATCACTTGAGGTCAGGAGTTCGAGAGCAGTCTGGCCAACGTGGTGAAACCCTGTCCCTACTAAAAATACAAAAATTAGCCAGGCGTGGTGGTGCACGCCTGTAATACCAGCTACTTGGGAGGCTGAGGTGGGAGAATTGCATCAACCTGGGAGGCAGAGGTTGCAGTGAGCCAAGATTGTGCCATTGCACTCCAGCCTGGGCAAAGAGTGAGACTCTGCCTCAGGAAAAAAAAAAAACATGCTATGTTTGTATTTAGGATCTAGGTTTAGCTACGTCTAACAACAGTGGCTTTAACAAGACAGAGGTTCATTTCTCCAGCACACTGTCTAGGGGTGGCACGGCAGGTCAGGGCTGCGGTGGCAACTCTGCTCCATGAAGTTATTCAGGGATCCACCCTTCTCTCTCCCATCCCTAGGGTGTTTCTCTTGTCCATGCAGCTCAAGACAGTGCACCATCACGTTCACATCCTAAACAGCAGGGTTAAGAAAGTATGGAAAAGGGCTTGCCTTCCCCTTAATAATTTTTTTTTTTTTTTAGAGACTGGGTCTCTCTCTGTCACCCAGGCTGCAGTACAGTGGCACCATCATAGCTCACTGCAGCCTAGCCTGGGCTCTAGCAATCCTCCCACCTCAGCTTCCTGAGTAGCTGGGACTATAGCCACATGCCACCATGTCCAGCTGAATTTTTTTTTTTTTTTGGTATTTTTTGTAGAAATGGGGTCTCGTTATGTTGCCCAGGCAGGCCTTGAACTCCTGGCCTCAAGTGAGCCTCCCACCTCGGCCTCCCATAGCTCTGGGATTACAGGCATGAGCCACTGTGCGCAGCCAGCTCCCACCTCCCTTGAAGCACTGTCATTTGGGGCCTCTGTTCTAGAAGGGGGTGCAGTTGCTGCTTGGTGTGTTGTCCATCCCCTCCACAGGATGGCAGCTGCATTTAACCTCCCGTGGCCACCATGGAGGTGCTCTTCTAAGGTCGGCCTTCAAGAGAGAAGCCTCTGCAAGAAGTGCAGTCAGCTGACTGCCTCCAGCTACTTGGGGATCCTCCGCCACATTCAAATCATCCTGCCCAACCTGGGACCCCAGTACTGGCCATCTTTGCTCCAGAGACCCCTTGGGGCCGGCTGAGGCTCCCCCGCCCAACTCTCCAGTGGCCCCTCTCCTTCACAAGCATTGTGCTTGGTGCGCTCCAGGCTCTCCCTGACTGCTCTGCCCCTCGCCCCTTTCTCCTTTACAGCTCCTTCTCCTAACACAGTTTTTGCATTTCTAACTCCAACCTGTCGTCTACTTTCCAGGGGACCTGAACTGACACCTTTGCCCCAGGCCATATCCCCAGCAAACAGACGAGTGCCTAGCACATAGTAGGCACTCAACAGAATTTCCAAGTGAGCACAAAAAACACAGTGGGCAGTCAATACATGTGTGTTGAACTCAGCAAATTGCAAAGCAGCTGGGAAACAGCCATCACCGGCTCCTCTGAGCGTGGTGCTCCCGTAGCCCATGTCAGCCGCGGTGCTTTGCCAATGCAAACAGGAGTGGAGAGTTAGACCCAGGCCCACTCCAGCTGCTGGGCCCCTTGCTCAACACAGCTCCTTCCTGCCACCTGCAGGGTGGGGTCTTCCTGAGCCCGCAGAGGGCACAGAAGGAAACATCTGCTCCCAGCCATGCAGGCCTCCCTGGCATGGGCACCCTGAGAGTCCTGGTCCCGGGAGCCAGGAATAACAAAGAGGCTGCCAGGGCCGGGCCCCTGGGACGCTGGCTGATGGCAGAGCATGCCTCCCCGGTTTGCTGGGCAGGAGGCTGATTGGGCTAAATGGGCTTTGTTGATGGTGACCCTTTGTTCCTCCATGGCGGTTCCATCTGAGGAGAAGTTTGGAGGCTGTTCATTCTCCCTGCTTCCCCTGCTGCCGCCCCAGAGACAAGGAGAGCAGCCTCCCAGTGGCCTGTTAGTTTGTAAAAGAGTCAGGTGTGGGAGGTTGCACCATGTGCTTCTCTGGACTCATGGTCTGCAAGGACGTGTGACAAGTGTGGCTGTAGGTCAATGAGATGTGTGCGGCTTGGTAACGGGCAGTGGATGAGCCAGGGGGAGCAGCAGGTGGCCCAGCCCCAGCGATGAACATGGGGGAACTGGGTCTGATGTAGGCAGGAAGGAGATGTCAGCAGCAGCAGCTCAGGGGCGTGGTGCGGGGGGTGTAGGGGGGCCAGAGACAAGCCAGAGATGCCTGGATGATCCATTCCGCAGAAATAACAATCTGAAATCCAGGGCTGGGCCTGGCTGTGGCTTGGCCTGGCCTGGCCAGGGGTGGTGAGCAGCAGGTGTGCTGATTGCAGTTAAGAAGCCATCGGTGTCAGACCAGAGTCCCTGGGCTCTGCATCTGAGGCTGCTGCGAGAGGAAAGCGATAGGGGCTCAGGCAGGTCAAGGAGGTAGGTGGCACGTGGAGGTGGGGCTCCAGGAAGGGGACATGAACACAGCAGGTCTTGGAGCTTTCTCTATCAGGGGCAGGGGCAGGAGGCCGGCCACCTGGCTTCACCACGAAGGGCCCAAGAGCATGGCATGGAGGGAGAGGCAGATCTAGAGAGAACGCCGGCCGGTCTGTGGTGGGAGGTGGAGGAATGGGTTGAAGAGGGAAGAATTCCTGACACAAACTCCGAAATGACAAAGGAAAAGAATGACAAAGCCGATTACACAAACATGAGCAACTTCCAAAGACCAATCACAAAAAAACAATCACAAAGTCCCCACCAACATGGCTGAAAGTAAAACAATGAGCTGAGAAGAAATATTTGTCACCTACAGACCAAGGCAGACAGAGGATTTTATTTTAAAGCACCCTACAAATCACTAAGAAAAAAACCCCAAAGAAAGAGCAATCTGGAAAAGGACACAAAGAGGGAATATGCAGAAGAAGTGCCAGCAGCTGCCAAACCCACGGTCCACAAAATCCTGGATCAAACAGGCAGGAGACAGCATGACAAGATGCCACTCTCTGCCCATCGGGTCTGCACAGATTTAAAAACAAGGACCCGGTATTGCCAAGGATGTGAGGAAAGAGCCCTGTGGGTGAGGACGTCAATTGGACAATGCCTGTCAACTTCTAGAATAATCACTTGTGCTTCCCTTTGGTCCAAGAATCCCGCTGGGGGGAATTATTCCTGTAGAAATGTTTGCTCAGGTGTGCGAAGACACCTGCGTAAGACTTCTCATCTCAGTATTGTGTGTGATGCTGATGCCACAGCGCGGTGCCAAGACACCTTCTGGAGAGGACCCCGAAGGCCCGGCCACAGGTGGGGGCCGTGGTGCCATGGTCTCTGCCCAGAGGATGCCTGGCTGGTGTGGGGCAAGAGGGAGGTGGTCCTGGAGGCAGTGCTGCCTTGATCTACCCACAGGAGCGCACTGGACAGGGGTCCTGTGAGTGTGGGATCGGGGTCCCCCAGGCCCCATCTGCCCACTCGTGCCCGGGGGCATTGGGCAGGTGTCTTAGCCACTCTGACATCCGCATCCTCATCCGTGAAACGGGGTGTGATGGGCTCCCTCTTGGGCTCCTGAGATCCTGGCATGCGTAGTGCTGTGTCAGGTGTAGTTCTAGGCCCTCTACCTTCACTGGGCCTAGGTAGCCTCCTACCCAAAGAGGATGAGAAGACACAGAGAGGCTGAGCAATTGCCTGAGGTCACACAGCTGCCCAGTGGCCACAGAGGACACAGCTGGTGTCCCATCCATCAGTCACCCACCCTCCCCATGCAGCACTTGCCTCTTCACGTCTAAGCCTGGGACGCCTGAGCAGGATCCTTGGGCTGCTTCTCCCAGCTGCAAGGACAGGCAAGTTCCACAGCTGGAGGCCGGGAGAGTCCCTGCCCCAGGAGAGGGTATCAGCCAACGGTGGCTGTGGGGGTAGCGGACAACTACTCCAGCCCCTTGCTCCTCAGCGGGACAACCTCTGGGGCCTGCTCCACGCTGTCTCCCAGGGCTCGCCACAGCACAGAGCCTGGTGCTTCACTGGTAACTGCCTTGGTAACACATACTTTACTGGCTCCTTCCCTTCCCTGTCTCTCGTGCCCTCCCCTGGGGCTTCCTGCATCTCCCAAACCAAGCACTTGCTCTGGAATCCTTGTCCCGGGGTCTGACTCTGAGCCCCGCCCGAGACAGTGGCAAAGCCGGAGTTGGGCCAGACAGTCGGGCTCCAGAACCTACCTTAAAAAACTTCTTTTTTTTTTTTTTTCCTAGCTACTCGGGAGGCTGAGGCAGGAGAATGGCGTGAACCTGGGAGGCGGAGCTTGCAGTGAGCCAAGATCGCGCCACTGCACTCCAGCCTGGGCAACAGAGCAAGACTCTGTCTCAAAAAAAAAAGAAAAAAAATTTTTTTTTTTTTTTAAATAAAGAGACAACAGGGTCTTGCTTCGCTCTGTCATTCAGGCTGGGGTGCAAGGGGCAGGCAGCCTCGAACTCCTGGGCTCAAGCCATCCTCCTGCCTCAGCCTCTCCAAGCGCTGGGATTGCAGGTGTGACCCACTGCAGAAACTGTTCAGTGGGGTGGCTGGACTGGTTTCAACCCACTGGACTGGTTTGCAAAACGCCCCACCCGGCACAGTCTCTGGACATTTTCCTAGACTGTGACAAGGGGCCGCTGCCAGGGGAGAGTGAGGGACCCTTTACCCTCTGTGCCCCTCTGTCCCTGGGTCAGAGCCCTGACATTTATTGCACCCACTCGCCCCAGGGGCAAAGTCCTCTGCACAGGGCGGGCAGCCAGCCCCTCGACCAAGGCCTCAGGAAGGTAAAGAAGCCGGGTCCATCCGTGCTCAACACCTGACTTCAGTCCCGGGCAGGCGGCCCAGGGCTCCTCTCTGCCCAAACTGGCTCCTCCCAGCGCCACCCAGAACCAGGGGTGCAGAGGGGCCCAGCTCCTAGGTCAGCAGCGCCACCTGCTGGTGACCATCGGGAGGCGCCGGCGCCTGGTTCTCTGCAACATTCGGGCTCCAGAACCTACTTAAATTTTTTTTTAAATAAAGAGACAACAGGGTTTCCCTTCGCTCTGTCATTCAGGCTAGGGTGCAGGGGACAGGCAGCCTCGAACTCCTGGGCTCAAGCCATCCTCCTGTCTCAGCCTCCCCAAGTGCTGGGATTGCAGGCGTGACCCACTGCAGAATCTGCATTCTTTAAACCATACTCTACAAAAGCCCTTCGTTGAGAGAATGTGGTAGGATAGTCCTCCCTCCAGTGCCCAGCACCGGGAGCACCTTCATACATGAAGCTGCTACTGCTGCTCCTGTCTCCCAAGACCTTACGTGGTCCCAGGCAGCCTGGAGGGCATCCCTCCCTCGGTGAAGACCAAGAGTTCCAAAAGGACACAGACACAAGAGGCCTGGGTCTCTGAGGTCCTCCAAGGGCCATCCTTCCGGTCCCAACCCCTGCTTGTCTCACAGTATTTCTCAGGAGTGGTCCTTTAGTCTCTACTTGCACACTTCCAGGGACATGGAACTCATCAGCTCTCAAAACCACTTGAGCCAACATCTGTCTCTCACTGGCTTGGCTCTGCCATCTGGGAGTCAGTGAAAATCTTTCTCGCTTGGGAGAGCAGGAGGCCCAGGTAGTGCAATGCTTGAGCTGTCACCGTCAGTCCCTTGGCCCAGGCTGCTGCCCTCCAGGGGGGCTCAGGCACAGCAACTTCACTTCTTCCTCCTCCGTCTTTTTTGCAGAGAAAAGATTTGAACATGGAATATTTTTAGGAAGAAGAGTTTCTGTTTGAAGAACCTGCCTTCCATGGCTGCACAGCAAATCTGAGGAATCTCTCACTGGCCCTGGGTTTCAAATGTACGTTACAAGCAGAAGGCTCACACTGCTGTTGCCAGAGAGTGGGCTCATTCCATGATGGGGGTCACCCACGCTTGCAGCACATGCTTAAGATCTGAGCACTGGACGTACAGGCCCTGGAAAGACAGAGAAACTTCCTGCATGGAGCTTACTGTCTGGGGGAGCTGACCACCTCACCATCCCACGGGGAAACAGACCGTCACAGCGCGACAATAGCCTGCAGGAGGGGTGCACAGAACCCTGGCAGCTCATCCTGGGGAAGGTGCTTTAGCCTGCAAAAAGGCTTCTCAGAGAAAGGGATCTGTTTTATTTTTACTTTTTCATCATAGGAAGAGTGCACAGTTTAAGTGTTCAGCTTGATGAAGTTTTACCCATGGGTGCACTCAGGCTCAGCCCCCAGACCGAACTGGACAAGACCAAGTTCATGCCCAGCCCCTAGAGGGCTCCTTTGTCCCCTCCCATCCAACACTCCCCCGCCCGAGAAGTAACCATTCTTCTCAACCCTTGTACCATAGATTAATTCTGCTTCTTTTTGAGCTTCCTAGTAATGGAGGTTTGTGGATGGTGCTCTTTTGAGTCCGGCTTCTTCGCTCAACAATGACATCTGTGAGATCCTCTCATATTGTTGTATGTGGTCGTAGGTGATTCTTTTCATTGCTGTATAGTAAGTATTTCATTGTATGAATACACTGTCATTTGTTGATGTTTTCTGTTTATGGATATTCGGGTTGTACTAGACAGTGATAGTTTTTGGCTGAGTGGAAGTTTCCTTGCTATGTGGAGGAAGAGAGGACAGGGAGGAACATTTGAGAAGGCAGGAACAACATACACAAAGACCTTTGGCAGGAGGGAGCCTGCCTGGGGCCCTGAAGGCTGGTGTGGCTGAGGGGCATCCCTTCATGTACCCTGCTTCTAGGCCGCTGTGTTCTGAGTGCCTGCTGCCTTGGCCTGATATGTGGCCCTCCACACTCATTCCCACCTCCTCCTCCTGTGCCTTCCTGACCAGCAGGGACTGGGAAGCTGAAGGCTACATTTCCAGGTTCCCTTGCAATGGCTTCCAGGGTTAGGATCCACTAGTAACACGCTCAGGTGAGATCAAGGAGGCGGGGGTGGGGGACATCTTTTGGCAGCTCTGGGCCGTGTTCTGCCACCCAGCAGGGTCACAGGCACGTGTAAGTGTCTAAAGCAGTGTTCCAGTGTCTGGTCTTGAGCTGCCCAGTGGCCCTGAACCCAGGTCCCTGCACCCCACAAAGTCAGTGGTGCTTCAGTGGCACCCCTGATTCCCACCTCCTGGGCAGTTTGGTTCTGCTGGGCTCTGGGAGCCATGGGGCAGGGACAACCCAAGACCTCTCCTCCAACTCACCCAGGGATTTTATAAGTGCTGGATGCCTGCATCAAATCCTAGCTGCTCAAACACCTGGAGATACCACCCATACCCATTGTGATGGCCACTGTAAAAAAATAATAATAGCAAATGCTGGCAAGGATGTGGAGAAACTGCAATGCTTGCATATTGTTGGTGGGAATGTCAACTGGTGCAGCTGTTAAGGAAAACAGG
Organism: Hylobates moloch; assembly: GCF_009828535.3. NCBI lineage: Eukaryota > Metazoa > Chordata > Mammalia > Primates > Hylobatidae > Hylobates > Hylobates moloch. The sequence continues at coordinate 49,297,812 of NW_026652290.1, read as the reverse complement.
AAGGAGATTACACACACACACACACACACACACAGAATTACCACATGATCCAGGCATCCCACTTCCGGGAACATACCGAAAAGAATAGACAGCAGGTCTCAAAGAGATGCGTGCACACCCGTGTTGACAGCAGCCTTATTCCCAATAGCTGAAATGCGGAAGTGGTGTCCCTTCCATGGATGTCCCTCCACGGATGAATGGAGAAGTACACTGTGGGACATCTGCACAGCGGAATGTTATTCAGCTTTCAAAAGGAAGCAAGTTTGGACACAGGCCACCACATGGATGGGCCTTGAGAACATTATGCTAAGCTAAATAAGCCAGTCTGTGAAGACAAATCGTGTATGATTCCATGTAGGTGAGGCACTAGAGTAGTTAGATCTCTAGAGACAGAAAGTAGAACGGGGGTTGCCAGGGGCTGGGGAAGGGGAAAGGGAAGTCAGTGTTTCATGGGGACAGTTTCATTTCTATAAGATGAAAGGGTTCTGGAGATGGACGATGGGGATGGTTGCACAACAATGTGAATGTACTTAATGCCACTGAACTAGATACTTAACAGTAGTTAAAATGGTATCTTTTTTTGTTTGTTTGTTTTTGAGACTGAGTCTCGCTCTGTCGCCCAGGCTGGAGTGCAGTGGCCCGATCTCGGCTCACTACAAGCTCTGCCTCCTGGGTTCACGCCATTCTCCTGCCTCAGCCTCCCAAGTAGCTGGGACTACAGGCGCCCGCCAACACACCCAGCTAATTTTTTTTGTATTTTTAGTAGAGACGGGTTTTCGCCGTGTTAGCCAGGATGGTCTCGATCTCCTGACCTCGTGATCCACCCACCTCGGCCTCCCAAAGTGCTAGGATTACAGGCATGAGCCACCGCACCCGGCCTAAAATGGTAACTTTTATGTTCTTTGCATTTTAGCACACGTAAAACAAAACCCCAGACTGAAAACCAAAAACACCCAGAGAGGTTACTCTGCAGAGCTTTTCCTGTGTGTTGTCGGGTCAGCTGATGCCCCATCCGTGAGAGATAGGGACAGGGTCAGGCCCATTTTACAACTGAGAAAACCAAGACTTGGCCAGAGGAGGGAGGAGCCCAGCAGGTGAGCAGCAGAGGGGGCTGGACTCTGGGTCTCCCTCCTGATCTGTGCTCTTTCCACCATTCCCATCCCCATGCCACCCCACCCCACCCTAAGGAATGGTCCTTCAAGAAGCCAGCGTTTCCCTCTGCCAGGAGGAGGACAAAGCCCGCCCACCCCCGCGGATCCTCAGAAGGGAAGGCTGCTCCTGCCCTCCTTGGGACAGACACTCCCTCTCATCTCAGCCTGCATGGGGGCTTAGGCCCAGCCTCTCAGAGTCAGAGGGGAGGCTGGACTGGTTTCCAGCCACTGGACTGGTTTGAAAAACCCCACCCCGCACAGCCTCTGGAAATTTTCCCAGATTGTGACTAGGGGCTAGGCGAGAGTGAGGGACCCTTTACCCCTCTGTGCCCCTCTGTCCCTGGCTCAGAGCCCTGAAATTCATTGCACCCACTGGCTCCAGGGACAAAGTCCTCTGCACAGGGCAGGCAGCCAGCCCCTCGCCCAAGGCCTCGGGAAGGTAAAGAAGCGGGGTCCACCCATGCTCACCATCTGCCTTTGGTCCAGGGTTGGCGGCCCAGGGCTCCACCCCGCCCAAACTAGCTCCTCCCAGTCCAACCGGGAAGCTGGGGTGCAGTGTGCCCAGCACCTAGGTCAGGGGTGCCACCTGCTGGTGACCATAGGGAGATGCTGGCACCTGGTGCCCTGTTGTATGCCAGTCAGCCACTAAGGGGCAGTGAGGGGTATCACCCAGGACGGCTGTCACACAGGAGGGCTGTCACCCAGCAGGGCTTTCACCCAAGAGGGTTGTCACCAGGGCTGTCACCCAGGAGGGCTCTCACCCAGGAGGAGTGGCCGCCCACCCACAGGTGCTGAGGGGCCTTTAGATAAGGCCTCCTTCAAGCTGCCAGGGTCCTGTAGCAGCCATCACACAGTGTCACAAATGGGGTTTAACACAACAGAAGTTTATCCTGTCAGGGTTCTAGAGGCCAGAGTCCAGAATTGAGGGGTCGGCAGGTTCTGCCCCTCCTGGTCCCTTCCCTGGCTTCTGCTGGTGGCTGGCAGCCCTCGGTGTTCCTGGGCTCTGGATGCAACCTCTGCCTCCGTCTTCACATGGCCTTCCTTCCTGTGTCTCTGTCCAAATGTCCCCTGCCTTATAAAGATACCAGTCATTGGTTAGGGCCCTCCCTAATCCAGCAAGACTTCATCTTCCCTTGATCACATCTGCCAAGACTCTATTTCCAAATCAAGTCACGTTCACAGGTGCTGGGTGGATATGACTTTTGGGGAGGTCGCTACTGAACTCAGCACAGAGGCTCAGCTCAAACACGGCCCCCTCCACGCAGCCCTTCTCCACCCCCTGCAGTGTCCCCTCTCCTCTGAGCCCAGCAGGGTGCTGTGGGCTGCTGGATGGGCCTGTGCCACACCGCACCCGGCCTGCTGGTTGTGAAGCATTTTCTCTCTACATCTACCTCACAACACGCAGCTGAGCGGCAACTCCTCGGGGAGGCTGAGCCGGGTTAGGGACGCTTTTTTTTTTTAAATCTGTTTCCAAGGCACTGTCATTGATGTGTGGGCCTAGAATACTCAGAGTGGAGTTGGGTTTTACAGGTTGAAGCCTGGAAAGAACTGTTGGGTTTCTGTGTGTAGCATCTGCTCCACGACGTGATGTACAAGAAGGAAGAATGGAAGAGGCTGTGATCCCAGCTGCTTAGACAAAGGGCTGTGGTTGCAACAGTCAAAAATGGCAGCCCAGTGAATCCCGTTGTCCATGGTGTTGAATTCTTGGAGACAGGTGCCTCCCTGCCAGCCAGCAATGTGAGAAATGATGTTCAAGACTGTTTTGATTCGGCTGGGCGCAGTGGCTCACACCTGTAATCCCAGCACTTTGGGAGGCCGAGGAGGGCGGATCACCTGAGGTTAGGAGTTCGAGGCCAGCCTGACCAACATGGAGAAATGCTGTCTCTACTAAAAACACAAAAATTAGCCGGGCATGGTGGCGCATGCCTGTAACCCCAGCTACTCGGGAGGCTGAGGTGGGAGAATCACTTGAACCTGGGAGGCGGAGGTTGCAGTGAGCCAAGATCGTGCCATTGCACTCCAGCCTGGGCAACAAGAGCGAAACTCTGTCTCAAAACAACAACAACAAAAACAAAAAGATTGTTTTGATTCAAGTGCTTATGAAAAACAGGGATGGGTGGGACAGGGGGTGGATTTCTCCCCAAAGCACTTCCTATGTGGGACCAGCAGGGCAAATGGCTGTGGACCAGCACACAGCCAGCCAAAGGGAAACTGGTGTGTGGAGATGTGCTCCTGAGAGTCAAGTGCTTAAAATGCGAATCAAATGTGGGAAATGCCAAGAAACGTTATATCAGGACATCACTCCAAATTTGGAAATAGAGGAAAGGCGGGCAGTGGGGAGATGAACGATTGCTGAGCCACACTACCCCAGCCAGAGAGGAGGCCTTGGGGAACCCCTCTTCTTTTTGTCACAAAAAAGTTTATATTCCTAGTAGATGACAATTGTGGTGATATTGAACAACCTTTGTTAAAATGATATCACCTGTATCTATTGATGACATTTCGTAGTATTCATGAAAGCCATTCTAAGTGGCTGCAAAACATTCACTCTACTAGGCTGACTGTGACATTTTTGTGTCCCCTATTTTTGGGTGTTCAGGGACTTTCTAGCTCTGGCAATTAAAGGTGATACTCAAATGCAGGTGTCAAATTTTGCCCACATTTTGGATTATTTCTTCTGGATGAATCCCTGGAAGTGGAATTCCTGAGTCAAAGGGAGGGAGGACTTTTAAGTCCCCTGATTAGTGATTTCAAACTGGTGGGCCAGAGCCAGTTTGTCTGTTAGCTGAGTTTTATTTGGCCTATGCAGTTTTTATGTACATAGTTTTTTTGTTTTGTTTTGTTTTTTAGATATGAGGTCTCACTCTGTTGCCCAGGCTGGAGTGCAGTGATGTGATCATAGCTCGCTGCAGCCTCAAACTCCTGGGCTTAAGCAATCCTCCTGCCTCAGCCTTCATAGTAGCTGGGACTACAGGCATATGCCACCATGCCTGGCTAATATTTTTTTTATTTTTGCAGAGACAGGGTCTTGTAATATTGCCCACACTGATCTCAATCTCCTGGCCTCAAGCAATCCTCCTGCCTCAACCTCCCAAAGCACTAAGATTACAGGCATGAGCAACCCAGCCTGTGCACACATTTTTAAAAGTAAGATTTCCCATCAGAATGCAGATTTACAGCTTATCTTGGAAAATCAAAGCTGCCCAATCAATCAATGTAATCCACTGCATTACAAGAATGAAGGGAGAAAGCCAGATGATCATCCTAATTGATGCAGAAAAAGCATTTAACAAAAGCCAGCATCTTTTCATGATTAAAAACCTTCAGCAAACTTGAAACAGAGGAAACTTCTTCAACATGAAAAAGCACATTTGTGAAAAACCCTCAATGATGAAAGGCTGAAAGCATTTACCCCAACAGAGAAACAGGACGGGATGCCCAACTTTCACCACTTCTGTTCAGCATAGTACTGGGATTCTAGCCAGATAAATTAGGCAAGAAAAAGAAATAAAAGGCATCATATCGGAAGAGAAGAAATAAAACTATTCACAGGTGACATGATCTTATATAGAAAAAAATCCACTGAAAAACTATTGGCCCTAACAAAGGAATTGAGCAATGTTGTGGAGTGCAAGGCCAACACACAAAAATTAGTTGTATTTCTATATGCTGGCAACGAGCAATCCAAAAAGAAAGTTAAGAAAACAATTCCACTTACAACAGCAGCCTTAAGAATAAAATTCATAGGAATAAATTTAACTAAGGAGATGAAAGACTTGTACACTGAAACTTACAATACATTGCTGAAAGAAATTAAAGAAGACCTAAATACATGGAAACTCAGCTCATGTTTATGGACTGGAAGACTTAATATTGTTAAGATGCAATACCACCCAAAGTAAAATACAGTCTCGATGCGATCTTTATCAAAATTCCAATGGCCTTTATTGTAGAAATGGAAATGCTGATTCCCAAATTGCTATGGAATTGCAAGGGACTGCAAACAGCCAAAACCATCTTGAAAAGAAAAAAAGGGTAAGTTGACAGACTCACACTTCCTGATTTCCAAAACTTACTACAAAGCTACAGCAATCAACAGGTTGTGATACTGGCATAAGGACAGACTTACAGAATGGAATATAGACATATAGGCAACGGAATGGATTGAGACAATGCAGATATATAGAAAATGAAATAGATTAAGAGTCCAGAATTAAGCCCTCGGATATACGGTCTGTTGATTTTGGACAAGAATGCCAAGATTGCTCAGTGGGGAAAGGCCAGTCTCTTCAAAGATGGTGCTGGAACTATTGGATATCCATAAAAAAGAATGAAGTTGGATCCTTACCTCACACCATATACAAAAATTAACACAAGATTGATTAAAATTGTAAATATAAGAGCTGAAACTATAAAACTCTTAGAAGGAAACATAATGGTAAATCTTCATGACCTTGAATTTGGCAGTGGTTTTCTAGCTTTGACAACAAAAGTGCAGGCAACAAAAGAAAAAATAACATGGACTTCACTAAAATTAAAAATGTATACACAGCAAAGAATACTGTCAAGAGAGTGAAAAGGAAACCCACAGAATAGGAGAAAATATTTGCAAAGCATATAGCTGATAAATGTCTAGTATCCAGGATAAAGGAAGAATTCTCACAACTCAACAACAAAATACCCAAATAACCCAACTTAAAAATGGGCAAAGGACTTAAATAGACATTTCTCCAAAGAAAACGTTCAAGTGGCCAATAAGCACAGGAAAAGTTGTACGAAATCATTAATCATTAGGGACATGACATCGAAACCACAATGAGGTATCTTTTCACACCCATCAGGATGGCTATAATTTTGGGACCGGGGGAATAACAGGTATTGGTGAAAATGTGGAAAACTTGGAAGCTTTGTACACTCCTGATGAGTATGTAAGATGGTGCAGTTGCTGTGGAAAACAATGTGGTTGTTCCCCAAAAAGTTTAACATAGAATTACCCTGCATTTCTACTCCTAGCTGTGTATCCCAAAGGAATTGATAACAAACACTTGTACACAAATGTTCTTAGCAGTACACTGTAATTGCTGTAATGGCCAAAAGATGGAAACACCCCAAATGTGCACAGTTGATGAATGGATACACAAAATGTGCTCTATCCATAATGGAATATTATTCAGACATAAAAAGTAAGGAAATACTGATACATGCTATGATATGGATAAATCTATAAAAATATTATGCTAAGTGAAAGAAGCTAGACATAAAAGATTCCATATGGTATGATTCCATTTATATGGAATGGCCAGAATAGGTAAATCCAGAAAGACAGCAGATTAATGGCTTTCAGGGAATGAGGGGAGGAGGAAATGGGGGGTGACTGCTTAATGTGTACGGGTGTCTTTTTAATGTGATGAACATGTTCTAGAATGGGATACTGCTGATGGTAGCACAACACTGTGAGTGTATTAAGCAGCACTGAAGTGTACACTTTAAAATAGTTAAAATGATTAATTTTATGTTATGTGAGTTTTACCTCAAAATTTTTTTTCTTTCTTTTTTTTTTTAGACAGAGTCTTGCTCTCTCTTGCCCAGGCTGGAGTGCAGTGGTGAGATCTCGGCTCATTGCAACCACCGCCTCCCAGGTTCAAGCAATTCTCCTGTCTCAGCCTCCCAAGTGGCTGCGACTACCGGCACACACCACCATGCCCAGCTAATTTTTGTATTTTTAGTAAATAGGGTTTCACCATATTAGTCAGGCTGGTCTCGAACTGCTGATCTCAGGTGACCCACCCAGCTCGGCCTCCCAAAGTGTAGGGATTACAAGGATGAGACACTGCATCTGACCAATTTTTTTCTTTAAAATCAGGCCAGGTGCAGTGGCTCAGGCCTGTAATCTCAGCACTGTTACAGGCCTGAGCCACTGCACCTGGCTGAGGTAGGAGAACTGCTTGAGGCCAGGCTTTTGAGGCCAGGCTTTTGAGGCCAGCTTTTGCAACATGCAAGACTTTATCTCTACAAAAGTAAAAAATTTAGCTGGGTATTGAGGTGCACATCTGTCGCTACTCGAGAGACTGAGGCTGGAAGATCACTTGTGCCCAAGATATCAAGTCCGCAGTGAGCTGAGATTGCACTACTGCACTCCAGTCTGGGCAACAGAGCAGGACCCTATATAAAAAACAAAACAAAACGAAACAAAACAAAATCAGAGCTGCCCTTGCCCTTGTGCTAATGGGCTCTCTCTCTATTACATCATCTTCCTGGCTCCCAGGGGCACCTGAGTTTGAGACCCCTGCTCTAGATTCATGTTACCAAATCCCCTTCCAGAGAACGTGTAGTCAGTTACACCACCACTCAGGATCCAGGAGAGAAACATTTTCACCAAACCCTGCTCAACACATTGACTCCCTCATTTCAGTAAGGAGGAGAGTGAAGTTCAGAGACGTTAAGTGACTTGCTCCAGGTCACACAGCCAGTCAGGACAGTGTCAGGACTGGAGCCCAGCTCGTCTGATCCTGAGTCCAGTGACCTGTCCTCCTGCCACACGGGTTTCCTACAGCCGGAGTAGCCAAAGCATAGGGCTGGGAGCTCCATTCGAGAGCTCTGACTCTCAGAAACCCATCATGTCCACTCCGAGGCCCTTGGCTGGCACGAATCCCAGACAGGTAAGAGAAGAGAAGGTTCAGGCCCCTGAGCCTGGGAGTGGCTGCTGGGTGCCAGCTTCCTCAGCATCGGTGGAGGGACAGCCGCCAGGGGGCGTCTGCTTAGGAAAATCACAGCCGGTTGCCCGCAGCATGGGC
>NW_026652290.1:49249347-49284867 GCF_009828535.3 Hylobates moloch | reverse complement strand
GTGCCTGTGGGGCATGTGGGGTGTGCATGTAGGGTGTGTGAGTGTGAGTGTGTCAGCATCAAAGTGAGTGTGTGCATGTGTGAATGTGTGTGGGTGTGTGAGTGTGTGTGTGTGAGTGTGCATATACCTGAGCTCTTTTAGCTAGAATGGGAGGCTTTCTGATGAGGTGATATTTGAGAGATCTGACTGAAGCAGTGGGGGGCAGGGCGATGACCAGGGGCACTGGGGAAGAGCATTCTGAGCAGAGGGAACAGCAGCTGCAAAGGCCGCAAGCAGGCCCTGCCTGATGTGTTTGGGGAACCTAGGCTGGAGTGGAGAGAGCCAGGGGGCAGGACAGAGAGGCAGCAGAGGCAGGGCAGGCAGGGCCTCCAGGCCAACAAAGGCTAGTGAACTTTATTCTGAGAAATCCCTGTGCATTTCAACAGAGTTAACCCATAAACACCTCCCAGAGACTCCTGGAGCTTAGAGGAAGGACAGACGGCTCCAGGCTTGGGGCAGAGTGGAGGAGAGGAGCCAAGACAGGATGGAGCATGACACTGAGAGAGTGCCTGTGAGCAGGAAGGTTCCCTGAAAACCTTTCTGCCGCTGGGCACTCGCCCCTGGGCACCTGTCCCTGGGTACCCATCCCTGATGTGTGGACCATGTCGACCAAAGTGAGGTTGGGCTTCGCCCTCCTGGCAGCTCCATCACCATGGCCAGTTTTGGCTCAGTGCCTGTGATGGAACTTTCTGGGATGGTTGGAGATGGTCTGCATCCGTGCTGTCCAGAAGGCAGCCACAAGGCACAAGTGCACTGCTGAGCACCTGAAATGTACCTGGTGGGGCTGAGAAGCAAGATTTTAAATTTAAATCTCCACAAGAGACTAGTAGCCACTTGTAGTGTGCGAGCTGCATGAACGGATTGTGCTGGATGGCTCCTCCTTGGCTTTGGCTAGGTAGCACTCAGGTAGGTGCCACCCATCAGGGCCTTGCCTCACTGACTTCTGCCATGCCCAAAACCGGCTATTTGGTCTGGGCCACACAGAGGCCCCGCGGGTGACTCACCACACCTCTCATCCCGAGTTGAGTGGTCAGCAGATCTTTCCTTTCCACTGAGAACATGAGTTTCAGCATGCACAGGAGTCTTGGTCTTGGCTGCCCAGTTAGTCATGTGGCTGCCCTAAACATCTGCTCCTCTTGTGCCAGGAGTGGAAGGAGCAGCTCAAAACCAAGCCCCATGCCACAGCAGATGGGCCCGCCTGAGATTAGCACCTCCCTTTCCACCAGGAGCTGAGAATACCCAGGTTGCTCACTTGAACCCATATGGGGAAGTTTCTCTCTCTCTCTCGCTCTCGCTCTCGCTCCGTAATTTATTCTGTAATTTCGGTTTTCAAAAACAAAACCCTTCCGTAGTGCAAAGTTCTCAGACTGGGTGCTGTCTCCAGTGAGTTCCTTGTAAAACAAATACGTGTTGCTTGTGGTTGTACAAGTTGCACAGCTACTCCAGGAGGAAGTAGACAGCTGTGAAGGAGCTGGGGCCACACCTGCTTTGTTGTGGGGCTGTCCCATGCATCCTAGGATGGTTGGCAACATCCCTGGCCTCTTCTACCCCCTAGATGCCAGTAGCAATCCCTCCCATCCCCATCATTGAGACACCCCAGATGTCCACAGCACGGCCACATGTCTCCTGACAGTGAAGGCAGAGAACCGCTGGTGGAGAGACGGCCTGATGAGAAGAGGGGTGAGAGGCTGAGGCGCCTGCAGTCTCCCCTCTGTGTGTCTCCAATCCACTTTTGTGTTTTACATATGTAGGGAGGCGTTATGAACAATGTCTAGTGCTATGTTGGGGTCCGTGTTTAAAATGTACTTACATGCAGCTGTGCTCTGCCCTGCCTGTCTGCACTTGTCGCTGTGTGGCTTGTGTCTTTGACCTGCTCTGTGATGCTCCATTACAAGAGCACATTGCGTCATATTCATCCCTTTCCCTGTTACTATATCAGGCAGGACCTGGGCAGGAAACAGTGGTGCGGTCAACATGAGAAAGAGCTGAATGGACGGACTTTAGCAAAGCGTGGGCAGGGCTGACGAAAGCAGTGCCACGTTGTCTTCCCAGGGTTCGTGGTTTCAGATGCTGCTGCAGGAACTGTCTCTGCTCATGGCTCCTAGTGTCCATGTGCAGAAGCATCTCCAAAGGCCCTTGCAAGGGGACTCACTGGGGCCAGGTTATCCACAAACACTGTGATACTCAAAATCTAGTTTTACCCTAAGGAGGTAGGGGATGACTCTTTGGATCCAGAAGTGAATGCACCTCCTAAGGGAGTTTATTCTGAGTCACCTCCTCCTGGCAACTCACCCAAAGACTCCCCATGGGGCTTCCTCAAACAGAGATGTACCCTACCATAGGAAAAAGACTCCTGGGTCCGGCCTCAGCTCCCTGTCGTTGGTTGTGCCTGTTTCTCACTCATCTGGCCAACCCACAGAAGTGGGAGGAGCCGGGTCTGTGCCGGAATCTGGGGAGCATCTGACAAGTTACTGCAGAAGCAGCACTTTCTGCAGGAAGAACAGAAGTGTCTGCCTGTCTCTCACTTCCTTTTTGGGGCCTGGGAGGGTTGGCCTGTGAGTGGCCAGCTGCTATTTATGGGGCTCGACTGCTCTGTGTGAAACCCCAGTCTCTCTCGAGAGGGAAGAGTAGTGGGAAAGGGTGGTGCCAGGTGACATTGCCCCTGGTCTGGGGCACAATCAGCCCAGGTGCAGCGGTCACAATGTCAGAGTAGGGGGTGTAGCTCAGGGGTAGAGCATTTGACGGCACAACGTCAGAGTGAAACCCATCTAGGTCAGGATGGGCCTGACGGGTTTCCTAACAAATCGACTCTGTGTTCCTTGTATTTATAGATGCTCAGTGTATAGAGTGGGCTTTTAGTTGGGTGACCACATTCCAACCCCCCTGATTTGGACAGAAGGGGAAACTGAGGCCCACAGAGGCTAAGTGCCTAGTCTGAGGTCACACACTGAGCTTGGGACATCAAGAGGACTAGAGTCCACAGTCTGGACACTCATTCTAGTGCTCTGCCTTTTCATGGGGGTGGCAGGGTCACCCGTTTGGAGCAAAAATAAGCTGAGTTTCAAGGGCCACTGAGCATCTTCCCTAGCCCCAGCCATTCCCAGGGTCCTGGGAGAAGGACAACTGTCTCCTGCATTGTCTTGAACCCCTGGTGGATGGGCGGGACACGGGGTAGGAAGGGGCAGAGAAGGGGCTGTCCAGATGTGACACATCCAGAGTCTCCACATCTGCCCCAGGGCTGATGAGCAGAGCTGCCCTCTCCCGCCCGTTCATGGTGGCCTTTGGTCATCTTTAGTTTTGGTACCACCTGGGTTGCTTTTGGGTGTTCCTTGTGACCTGTTCTCACTGGAATGAAATGGCCTGTGCATTCCTCCCTTCCTCCTCCTCCCTCTCCCCCTCCCTCCCTTCCTCCTCCCCCATACGCGTACTGAGCCTATACTCTCTGCCCCTTGCCTTCGAGATGAATGGCTAGGGCTGTCCTAACTGAGGAGGCAAGATTTGAGCAAGCTTCCTAGGAGGCGAGCAGTCACCCAAGCACACATCTGGGCAGAGAGCATTCCAGGCAGCGGAACGGCACAGAGGGGAAGTTGTCAGCATTGGCCTGGTATGAGCAGGGGAGAGCGGCAGAGGGCTCAGGGAGAGAAGGCCCAGGTTCAAGGTCCAGGGCCATTATAAGGATCCAGTGCTCAGTCAGAGCAGCTGGGGAGTGGCAGAGGGTCTTGGGCAGTGGAGGGTTCAGCTGTGGCTCAGGTGCCAACAGGGTACATGGCACCTGGGGGTGGGGGTCGACTGAGGAGGGACTGGTGGGGGGTGGCTTGAAGCAGGCCTGAAGGTGGTGAGAAGTGCTCAGATGACTTTGGGCATATTTTGAACATAAAGACAACGGTGTTTGCTAATGGATTGGTGGAAGGGAAGGAGACAGGGAGAGAAAGAGAAGTCAAGGATGACTCCAGGGATTTAGGGCCTGTCTTAGTCCCAACCCCACAATTCTGGTGGGCATTGCCCTAATGGGGGCTATCCGTCTGTGGCATTCTTTGAATTCAGGTGGAGGCAGCCATACCCTCAAAGCTCTTGCACTCTGCGTGCTTGCAGAATTAACACCACATGCACGCTGCCAAAGCTCACAGCTTGCACCCTTTGGAGCAGCAGCCCAAGCCACACCTGGGCCCACTTGAGCCACAGCTGGGGTGGCCAAGGAGCATTGTGCCAAAACACAGGGAGTAGAGACCCAAGGCAGCCAGCCCCTGGCCCATCCCCCCAAATCATTCTGCCCTCCAGCTCCAAGGGCCCTGGGCTTATGATGAGATGAGTCATCCAGATCTCTCAAATCCCGTCAGAGTCTTTCTCCCATTGTCTTGATGAACAGCACCTGGCTTCTTTCTAGCCACACTCATCTCCTTATCACATGGGCACTTGGCCATACCCTTGGTATTTTCTCCTTAACACATCTTTTTATTCTTTATGCGGCCAGGCTGAGAATTTTCCAAATCTTTGTGTTCTGCTTCGCTTGTGGTTATACATGCCATCTTTAAATCATCTGTCCTCTCGCATTTTACTATGAGCAGCTACAAGAGGATGTACAGCATCCTGCACACTTTGCTGCTTAGAGGTTTCTTCTGCCACATATCTAGAGTACTGGATATGTACTGCCACATAACTAGAGTTCACTACTTTTTCAACTTTTTTTTTGTTTTTTTTGAGACAGGGTCCCACTCTGTCACCCAGGCTGGAGTGCAGTGGCTTGATCATAGCTCACTATAGCCTTGAACCCTTGGGTTCAAGTGATCCTCCTGCCTCAGCCTCCTGAGTAGCTGGGTCTACAGACATATGCCACCATGCCTGCTAATTTTTTAAAAATTTTGTAGAGACAGGGTCTTCTTATGTTGCCCAGGTTGGCCTTGAACTCCTAGCCTCAAATGATCCTCCTGTCTTGGCCTCCCAAAGTTCTAGGATTACAGGCATGAGCCACTGTGCCTAGTCATAGTTCATCACTCTTAAGTTCTGCCTTCCATGAAGTCCTAGCACATGGACATAATTCAGCCAAGTTCTTTTCCACTCTGGAACAAGTGTCACTTTCCCTCCTGTTTTTAATACCCTGTTCCTCATTTCCATCTGAGACCTCATCAGAATGGCCTGTACTGTCCATATTTCTACCAGCATTCTCTTCATGAACACTCAAGTAATCTCTAAGGAGATTCCGGCTTTCCCTACAGCGGTCCTCTTCTGAGCCCTCACTAGGATCACCCTCAATGGGCTGTTCGTGGCAATACAGGCTTTTCCCGGCATGCACTTCCATCCTGTCCCAGCCTCTGCCCATTACTCACTTCCAAAGCTGCTTTCACATTTTTAGGCGTTTGTTGTAGCAGCCACATTCTGGGTACCAATATTTGCCTTGGTCCATTTTGTGCTGCTGTAACAGAATTCCCGAGATTGGGTAATTTACATAGAATAGGCATTTATTTCTTACTGTTCTAAAGGCTGGAAGTCCAAAATCAAGGTGCCAACATTTGGTGTGGACCGTCTTGCTGGATCCTCACATGACAGAAGGTGGAAGGAAAAAAAGGGATGAACTGAGTCCTCACATGGGGAAGAGCAGGAGAATGGAGAGCCCATTCCCACAAGCCTCTTTATAGCAGCATTAATCCATTCCTGAGGGTGGAGCCCTCATGACCTGACACCTCCCCAAAGACCTCACCTCCTAACACTGTTGCATTGGGGATTAGTTTTCCAACACAAGAATTTTGGGGGACACATTCAGACCACAGCAGGGCCTGGGCCACCAGAAGAATGGATGCCAGCTCCTGAGACCAGGACGGCTGAGACACAGCAGGTCGTGGAGCTGAAGTAGATGCTCACTTTGGTGAAGCTATGCTAAGACTGAGAGGCCCGCTAGGAATCCTAGAGGAGACACAGAGGAGGCCAATGGATCCTCAGTTCTGAAGCCCAGAAGGAGGCCTAGACTGCAGATAGGGATTTGGGTGCTGTCACTGAACACAGGCCAAGTGTATTAAGGTTCTCCTGAGAAGCAGAACCAGTTGTGTGTGTGTGTGCATGTGTATGTGCATGTGTGTGTGATAGAGAGACTGATTTTAAGGAATTGGCTCAGGTGATTGTGGGGCTAGTGGATCTGAAATCTGCAGGACAGACCATCAGGCTGGCCACCTGGGAAAGAGCTGCTATCGCAGCTCGGGCCTGAAAGTGTTCTGGAGACAGAATTCCCTCTTCCCCAGGAGAACCATAGGCCTTTCTTGTAAAATCTTTTAATGGCTGGATGAGGTCCACCCACATTTTGGGGCAATCTGCTTTTCTTTTTTTTTTGAGACGGAGTTTCGCTCTTGTTGCCCAGGCTGGAGTGCAATGGTGTGATCTCGGCTCACCACAACCTCTGCCTCCCGGGTTCAAGCAATTCTCCTGCCTCAGCCTCCCGAGTAGCTGGGATTACAGGCATGTGCCACCACACCTGGCTAATTTTGTGATTTTAGTAGAGATGGGTTTCTCCATGTTGGTCAGGCTGGTCTCGAACTCCCGACCTCAGGTGATCCACCCATCTGGGCCTCCCAAATTGCTGGGATTACAGGCATGAGCCACCGCACCTGCCCCAATCTGCTTTTCTTAAACTTGACTGATTTAAATGTTAAACTCATCTAAAAAATACCTTCACTGGGATATCTAAACTGGTATTTAACCAAATACCAGTACTGTGGCCTAGCTGAGTTGACATATAAAATTAGTAATCATATCAGGAGAGGCAGAGGGCAGAAACATGGCACCAGGGAAGTAGGGAGCCCAAAGGTCAGAGATCCAGGTATAATCCCTGAGAAGAAGCAAAAGTAAACAGGAAGATGACAGACATTATCTCTACCATTTTTCCTATTTAATGTCTATCCTTACAAGAATGCAAGACCTGACCACACTTCAGGGGGAAAAACACAACCAACCAACCAAAACAGGCCCAAGGGGATCCAGATAGTGGGGTTATTAGACACAGACTTTGAAACAGCTGTGATTATGTGTGGAATATTTGTAAGTAAATGAAAGACATCGAGCCATGGGTTTGAGAAGGACTGTGAACACTTAGCAGCATACATAGAAAGAAAATCACCCCTAGGCACAATGTAACATTACAGGAAATGAAAGACAAAGAGAAAAATCTTACAAGTAGATGGAGAAAAAAATAAAGGCAATGAGAAGCCATTAGAGAGTTTTCAGTGAGGGCTGACATGGCATCTGACTTATGTTTTAAAAAGATCACCCGCCACTGCTGGAGGAGAATGGATGGTAAGTAGTAGGCCAGTTAGTGGCTCAGTAGAGAGCTGATGGTGGGTACGGTGATGGTGATAGCAGGGGGAATGGAAGAGAAATAGCCACATCGAGGATGTCCTGTGTTTTGGAAGATAGAACAGATAAATTGGTGATGGGTAAGATGTGGGGGTGAGGCAAGGAAAGAATCAAGGGTCACCCGTAGATTTCTGGTTTGAGCAATTTAGTACAGTAAGGGGTGGTGTCATTTAGTGAAATGGGAAAGACTGGGGAAGGAAGCAGTTTGGGATGTCTTACATTTGGTAGGTAATTTATTCTCTCTGAGCTACATTTTCCTCACCTCTGGGTGGGGCCATACTTGTACTCACCTCATAGATTTATTAGGATGATTAAATATTAGCTCCTGTTATTATACACATTTAAGTGAATGGTTCTGGCAGGCAGCTGGAAGCAGGATCTTACTATTCCCACCCCTGGGCTCCTGTATCCTTGGCCAGTTTGAATCCAGAGCTGAAGCAACCAGGCCAGCCCAGCCATTAGGGATCCCAGAACTGGTTTAGTGCCTGTACCAGAGACAATTCCTCATTTATCTGCAAAAAGGGAAAAATAGATAAGCCTTCAATAGTAATGGGAGATTAAGCTCAAATCCTGCAACATAGAAGGTCTTAAGTGGGGCCAGGTGCAGTGACTCAGCAATCTCAGCACTTTGGGATGCCAAGGCCGTGGATCACTTGAGGTCGAGAGTTTGAGACCAGCCGGGCCAACAGGGTGAAACCCCATCTCTACTAAAAATACGAAAAAAAAAAAAAAAAATAGGTTGGACATGATGTCAGGTACCTGTAATCCCAGCTACTTGGGAGGCTGAGGCAGGAGAATCGCTGGAACCCAGGAGGAGAGGTTGCAGTTCACGCCACTGCACTCCAGAATGGGTGACAGAAGGAGACTCCATCTCAAAAAGGAAAAAAAAATACCATCTTAAGTGGGTTTTTGTTTTTTACCCAAAATGTTTAAATTCTGCCTCTGCAACCTGCAAACTAAGAATTGCTAATCTGCCTTATTCCATCTGAATATATTGTTTTGGTTTGCTAAAACCAGGAGGTTCACCTTCATCCTCCTCCCTGAAGGAAATTTTTCTGTGAGACAGGCTGCACCAGAAATTGCTTTTTGTTTTTGTCAAGCAGGACACTGACCTGATCCAGTTCCATTCATTGCAGACATTTCTGGAGGGGCTTCTCTGTGCCAGGCACTGGGGGAGCCTGAGATGATATTTCAGTATTCGTTAGCTCAGTAACTGTTTCCACCTTATTCCCCACCCCCACCACTCTGGCTTTCTTTTCTTCTCCACTAGTGTGCTAAGTCCACTCTCTCCTAAGTGCACCGGCTGCTGGGCAGCCCCTCACCCGGCCTGCTGCAAGCTGGCTTCTCCTCTGCAGAGAGGCTGCCTGACTCCCCTCACCCAGGTCCCCATCCCCAGCTCTCCTGGTCCTGTCCCCTGACTGTCCCAGTTCAGACCAGTATCTGCTGCCCACTCCTTTGCCTACTTCTTTGTTATGCCCCCAGCAGCTCCACCAGTGAGCTCCACCAGCGCTTGAGCTTTGACTTAAGCCCTGCTGCATCCCCGCATCCCTGCACACTGTAGGTGCTTAATAAATGTTTGTGGACTGAGTGAGTGGACACTGTTTCTGGGCCTGTCTTCTGCTCTTGAGAGGGTAGGGAGTCCCTGGGCAGAAAGAAGAACAACAAGGTCAGCGGGAAGTTGGGCTGCCATTCAGGGCCTGATGAAAATTGGTAACAGCCTCAGCTGTTCATTGCCCACTAGAAAGAGCCTGGGCTTTGGGTCAGGTATTCGTGGGAGCACATCTCAGCTCCGCACATCCCAGACTGGATGCAAAATGCTCAGTCTCTCTGGGCTTTGACTTCCTTGTCTGTGAGAAGAGGGTCATGGCAGCATTTGCCTTATTCTGAGGATAGAGTGATTAAAAATCAAGTTCATATCTGACACATAATAGGTGTTCAGCTAACTGTGGCCACTTACTGTTACCCTAACACCTGCCGTGCACACACATGCATCATCGTCATCACCTTCACCATGAGCCGTGCGGCCTTTTCCAGCTGGGGCTCCCCACTGCTCAGAGAGAAAGGTTTCCAGAGGCGTCAGCATGGTGCTCAGCCCCAGCCTCTTTTTCTCTCATTCTTGCACTATCTGTCTGTTGAGTGCCTGCCACATGCCAGGCGCAGCCTCAGGTGTCGGAGGCATAGTGACATTCAGATGAGGGAAGCAGATAGCCCACCAGCAAGCACAGGAACGTGCCAGGTCAGTCCAAGCAGGAGCAAGTGCTCAGGAAATAAACCAGATGGGAGTGGTAGGGGGTGGTCAGGGTGGGGACTCTGGCCAGGGTATCCAGGAAGGCCTCTTTGAGGGGGTGCTGTTGGAACAAGGACTCAGTCCTTCAAAGAGCCACACGCTGAGCACTCCTGGCAGGGCAGCAGCAGGGGCAAGGCCCCTGAGCAGAGAACGGGCCTGGCTCATCTCAAGACCAAGACGGCTGCAGCTGCAGCGGAGTTAAAGGGGAGAGGTGGGAGAGGAGAGCAGGAAGGCAGGGGCCAGGCAGCCTGGGGCCTCATCCAGACTCTCAGCTTCTGTACTTCTCCCTGGGGACATCTGTGAGTCGCTGAGCTGTGGACAGGGAGTGCTCACTGAGTCACCCAGGGCCTCATGGCAGGACCTGGCCACATCTTCTCACGAAGGACCCGGTTCATTGATTCTCCTTCCTCAAATAGGTCCCCTCCACCCAACAGAACCCAAAGGAATCAAAAGCTTGGGGGTTTTGTGCATTTAAGATTCCAACTTTCTTGTCCATTTACTTTTTAATTTTTTTTTTTTTTTTTTTTTGAGACAGAGTCTCGCTCTTGTTGCCCAGGCTGGAGTGCAGTGGCCCGATCTCGGCTCACTGCAAGCTCCGCCTCCTGGGTTCACGCCATTCTCCTGCCTCAGCCTCTCCGAGTAGCTGGGACTACAGGCGCCCGCCACCACACTCAGCTAATTTTTTTGTATTTTTTAGTAGAGATGGGGTTTCACCATGGTCTCAATCTCCTGACCTCCTGATCTGCCCGCCTCGGCCTCCCAAAGTGCTGGGATTACAAGCGTGAGCCACCGCGCCTGGACTACTTTTTAATTTTTAATTTTTTTGAGACAGATTTCGCTCTTGTCACCCAGGCTGGAGTGCAACGGTATGATCTCATGTCACGGCAACCTCCGCCTCCCAGGTTCAAGCAATTCTCCAGCCTCAGCCTCCCAAGTAGCTGGGACTACAGTGCCTGCCACCACGCTCAGCTAATTTTTGTATCTTTAGTAGAGATGGGTTTTCGCTGTGCTGGCCAGGCTCATCTCGAACTTCTGACCTCAAGTGATCCACGCACCTCGGCCTCCCAAAGTGCTGGGATTACAGGCGTGAGCCACCGCGTCTGGTCTTCTTGTCCATTTATTTACTCATTCAACAAATATTCACGAAATGTGTGTTGTAAGCTGAATACTTTGCCAGGCTCTGAGGACCAGTCAGGCACTTTGATGCCCTTAAGCAGCCCAGGACCTAGAGGTTTCAATGCCTCTGCTTTCCTATTTATAAATGGGCAGACTGGACCTGAAGTCCTGCAGGCTCACCCACCTGGAAGCCACCTCTCCTGTGGAGTTCTCCTCTGGAGAAGCCTGTACATATCTCTGCCCAATACCACATGTACAACAGAGGACTTTAACTAAAGCGAGTGAGAGAGAGATTCCCTTTTCCCAACTTAGGATCTAAAAGTTTCTTGAACGTTCAGTTCTGTGGCTCCATTGCCCACCCAGATCACCCACCCTGGCTACAAGCAATCCAAAAACTTGAACAGATTAAGAGTTTACCAGCCCACCTTTCCTTCCTGACCTGGAGTGAGAAAGAAGCACAGTTGTCCCTCAGTATCCACAGGGGATCTGGTCCAGGTCCTTAAGAATACCAAAATATGCAGATGTTCAAGTCTCCGATATAAAATGTGTAGTATTTGCACATAACCTATGCACATCCTCCCATAGAGTTTAAATAATCTCTAGATTACTTATAACACCTAATACAATGTAAATGCTATATAAATGGTTATACTATTTTGTTTTCATTTGCATTATTTTCTATTTTTTCTTTTTCTTTTCTTTTTTTTTGAGATGGAGTCTTGCTCTGTCACCCAGGCTGGAGTGCAGTGATGCAATCTCTGCTCACTACAACCTCTGCCTCCTGGGTTCAAGCAGTTCTTGTGACTCAGCCTCCCAAGTAGCTGAGATTATAGGCGTCCGCCACCACATCTGGCTAATTTTTGTAATTTTAGTAGAGAAAGGGTTTCACCGTGTTGACCAGGCTGGTCTTGAACTCCTAACCTCAAGCAGTCCACCTGCCTCAGCCTCCCAAAGTGCTGAGTTTACAGGCATGAGCCACTGTGCCTGGCCATTATTTCTATTTTCTACTCGTGGTTAGTGGTTAGTTGAATCTGTGGAGGCAGAAACTGCAGCTATGAAGGGCCGGCTGTACTATAACTGCCTGCTCGGCTTGTCTCCTACCCAGAAACCTGGGCAAATGGGCTGGAAGCTATTTGCAAGGCTGTAATTTTTGGTTAACAAACAACTTCTCTGCTCATAGCCATGGGAACCAGGCAAGGAGACAAGATAACCAGAACCAATCTTCTTCTTTCAGTGCAAAACCATCTTTTATTCTCCCTGGGAACTATCTGGGCATCTAGGAGGAGTGTGAAGGAGCAATATTGTACAGAGGGAAGGGTTTGGGCTCTGGAAGCAGATCACTTACCGGCTGTATGACCTTAGGCAAGTCACTGCTCTGCTCTGACCCTCTGTCTCCTTTTCAGCAAAATGGAAATAATAAATCAATTCCTAGGCCTGGCATGGTGGCTCATGAATGTAATCCCAGCACTTTGGGAGGCCGAGCTGGGAGGATCACTTGAGCATAGGAGTTCAAAATCAGCCTCAGCAACAATTGAGACTGTGTCTTTACTAAAAAATAATTTAAAAGTTAGGCAGGCATGGTGGTTCGCACCTGTCATCCCAGCTACTAAGAAGGCTGAGGTGGGAGGATTGTTTGAGCCCAGGAGGTTGAGGCTGCAGTAAGCTGTGACTGTGCTAGTGCTCTCCAGCCTGGGTGGCAGAGTGAGACCCTATCTCAAAATAAACACATAAGTAAATATAAATAAATTTCTGAGGGGATCAAATAAAGTGGGTAAAGTAATAAAGCCTGGCACATAGAAAGCTGGGTGGTAAATACTAGGTGACAAGCAATATTATTCATACAAATGTAAGGACAATGACAATGGAGAATAATTTCATTCCCTTTGTGATAGCCACCTGATTGTCAGTGCATCGACTGGCTGAGGGTGGGCTCTCAAGAGGAGAGACCGAGTATTCACTAGCAGCTCAGATCCACAGAGCAGAGCATACCCCATGTGTCTCATGGAAACACCGCTTTGCAGTGGCTGAGAAACATATGTGCACAGCCTTGCTAGTAATCGGGAAATACAAATTAAAGCAACAAATACCATTTCTCGCCTATTAGTTTGGCAAAAATGTAATAGTCTGATACTATCCCATGTGGATGAAGATATGGGGGAGGAGCCAGCCACATGCTGCTGGTGGGAGAGAATATTAGTGTGGTCATTTGGGCGATATCTAGTGAAGCTGGCCACAACTCAGAGAGATGCTTATACATCTGCACAGAGGCATGCACAGGCCTGCCCACTGTAGCGTGGCTCCTAACAGCGAGGAATCAAAAACAGTCCATGTGTTCCTCAGTAGAAGAGGAATGGAAAAGTATGTGTGGAATCCCATAGAGCAGCTAAACGGGAATGAGCTCATTATATGAGCATACATATGAGCTCATCTCAAAGGTGTTGGGTGAGAAAAGAAAGGGGCATAATGATAGATTTAGAATGCTATTTATATAAAATGTTTAAAAATAACTCATGCAAAATAATGCCATATACTGTATTTTTCATAGCTAAAACATTCTGTACTGTACTCATAAAAGTATAAAAAGGGGCCTGGAAGATAGAGCCATATTTATGATGGTGAGTGTAGGGTAGGAAGTACAATAGGGAGTTAGGGGATTTCGGAGATTTCACTGTCATGTTTTCCTTCTTATATGAAAAAATTGAAGGCGAATATGCCAAAATTTTAACACAAATTCTGGGTGGTGAAAATATGGATGTTGGTTATATTTTTCGTGGTTATTTTCTGTATTTTTTTTTCAAAGGGGAAAATAAAAAGAAAGCTCTATTTACAGAAAAACACCAGCTAAAAAATGTAGAAGGAATCTAAAAGGTATAGAAAGTTACCATCTTGCAAGTGGAATATTCGTTTTGGCCAAAGATGCTAAAATGATCGACAGAAGGGTCATCCGTTCTGTTGGGAAAGAGGATGCTCACAAAGCATTGCCCACAAGGGACACTAATTGCAAAAGGGACAGTGTGCCTCCACAGGGGGACAGCTGGTGTCACCATCTTAACAAGGGATCTGACAGCATCACTGTGGGGGGAAAAAGCCAACATCGTGCACCTCCAGGAGCTCTCAGAGGATGGAGGAACACGTGAGCCAACACCAGGAGGATGCAGCCTGAGAGATCAGCCGTGGGACGTTTCACAAGACCATGGCCAAGTCTCTTCACAAAGTCAATGTCAAACACACCAAACAAAGGAAAAGAAGATAAAAGAGAAGAAAAAGAGCAAAAGGGAAGGGACTGCTCTAGCCAAAAAAGGACTACACAGATAAAATGACTGGATGTAATATGTGACCCCCAGAGGGATTCCAATTCAAAAGATGCAGCATGGAAAACCAGGGCCATTTAAAAGTGGACTAGACGTCAGATGATCTTATTGAACTATGATTGACTTTCTTGGATGTCATCATGACAGTCTACGCGAGAGAATGTCCATTTTCTTAGGAGGTGTCTGTGGACACACTTAGGACTGCAGTGTCGGGATGTCTGCAAATTGCCTTCAGGGTCTTAGCCAGAAGGCAGGCAGGAAGAGACAGAGATGGATGGAGCCATGCAGACACCAAGGTGAAGAGCTATTAATCTCAGTGGAGGGTCCCTGAGTCTTCATTATATTTTTAACTTTCTTGAAGTTTTGAAGTTCTCATAATAAAAAGTTAGGAGGGAAACATTTTAAAGTAGAGAAGCTAGATCTTCCCGCAGAACACTGGGGACCCTTATTATTATTTTTTTAAACCCTGCTCTTTGTGTTTTCAAAGTGAGTCTTGCTAAAATAATGGTGTCTAGCATTTCTGAGAAATTAGCACAAAGGAACAGCTACATTAGCAACAGGAAATTCAGCACATCTGAGTCAACTATGTAAATGGCAATAATGAAAATGAGGGCTTTCGCTGCATGTCTAAGAAATGTCCTCATTTGGAGACTCTTCCTTTTGTCTTACACCCAGAACTGTCTCAGAGGAGGTTCAACAGCAGGGCCTCAAGGGACCAGGAGTAGGTGGCAGACATGAGGGAGCTCAAAGAGACCACAGCACCTGCAGGGATGTGGGTCTTTAGGGCCAAAATGCCACGGACATGCCAGTGCAGAGTGGAACCATCTCCCTGGGAAATATTGATCGACAGGACAGTGTTCCCTTTCTTCAAACAATTTCACTTAAGGAGCTCATGCCCTTCAAGGTGACAAAGACGGTAAAATGTGAATTAAATGAGCAGATGTTACGTGTTTAGAACAGTGCCCTAAGTTTTCCCTGTTGTTACTCCCAATGAGCACTGTAGGAGTTCATTTAAAAAGCTAAGAACTGTCCGGCAGGCTATACTAAATGGAAAAGGTAGCATGCTAAACAGCGACCTTGATCTGTATAAGCCAGCCATTGTGTTAAAAAAAAAAAAAAAAAAAAAAAAAAAGCACTTTGGGAGGCTGAGGCGGGCGGATCACGAGGTCAGGAGATCGAGACCATCCTGGCTAACATGGTGAAACCATGTCTCTACTAAAAACACAAAAAATTAGCCGGGCATCATGGCAGGTGCCTGTAGTCCCAGCTACTCGGGAGGCTGAGGCAGGAGAATGGCGTGAACCCAGGAGGTGGAGCTTGCAGTGAGCCGAGATGGCGCCACTGCACTCCAGCCTGGGCGACAGAGTGAGACTCCGTCCCCCCCCCAAAAAAAAAAAAAAAGGTATGCAGCGGGAGGGAGAGGGGAAATATATCCTCTAGTGACATGCACATGCTCAGAAATGCCTAGGCTTTGCTGGGAGGCTGTGTGAACAAGGTACACTAAGGGTTGCTGCCTTTGAGTAGGGACATGATGGGCCTAGGATAACTAGACAGGAGAGAAATTTACTTCTGCCATATTCTTTTACACTGCTTGAATTTTTTTCTTTACTATGTGTGCATTTTAACTAATTAATTATACATATATAAATGAACCAGGTCCAAAACCTTAAGGTATATGAGTTATCTCTATTCTGGGTTCTAAATCTCTTCTGTCACCTTGGCTGTGGGTCTTAAAATTAGAATCCCGCATCCTCTTGGGAGACAGCTCAAAAAGAGGCTGGTCTCAGAATGAGGTTTAGAAACCTCCAGCACCTGTTCAATCTTCTGGGGGAGCCAGTGCAGAGGGGGAATCTATTTTTGTGTTTCATGAAATGATCCCATTTGTATGTTTCCATTTATACAAAGTTCGGGGAACAAGCAAAATGAATCTGTGGTGGTGGGAGTCAGAATCGTGGCTCTCTTGGGGATGGAGTGCGGTGTGCTGGCTGGAAGGGGCAGTGAGGGGCCTTCTGGGGGCTGTGCATGCTCTAAGTTGTGATCTGGGTTGTGGTTGCCTGGGTGTGCATGTATGAGAACACTTACTGAACTTCCCATTTTAAAAGTGTGCATTTCACTGTCTGTAAATTACACCATCTAATTAAAGAAAATAGAAAGCAAATTAAATCCATTCTCTGCAAACTGCATTTGAGCAAAAAGCATTAACAAGCTGTGATTGGCAATGAGACATTAGGGAACCCTGCTATTCAATTCTCAGCCACTCCCCAAATCAGGCTGGATTTTGTTTGTTTTTCATTTCATGCATAACAGGTATTGGCTTTAAAACTCCGAAGTGCTGTAAATTGACCAGGACAATGTGTGTGGCTGCAGAGAGCAGCAGTCAGTCCCATGGAAGCACAGTCTGCTCACTGGACAAAGCTGAACTTGATGTCTTTCCTTCTTCTCCTTCCTTCTCCTCTTTCTCCTTCTCCTTCTTCTTCCTCCTCCTCCTTTTTTGCAACATGGTCTCATTCTGTAGCCCAGGCTGGAGTGCAGTGGTGTGATCACAGCTCACTGTATCTTGAACTCCTGAGCTCCAGCCCAGGGTTGCAATCCTCCAGCCTCCCAAGTTGCTAGGACTATGGGTGCACACCACCACACCCAGCTAATTAAAAAAAAAATTAGGCCAGGTGCAGTGGCTAACGCCTGTAATCCCAGCACTTTGGGAGGCCGAGACGGGTGGATCACCTGAGCTCAGGAGTTCGAGACCAGCCTGGCCAACATGGTGAAACCCCGTCTCCACTAAAAATACAAAAATTAGCTGGGAGTGGTGGCTCACACCTCTAGTCCCAGCTACTCAGGAGGCTGAGGCACGAGAATCGCTTGAACCCAGGAGGTGGAGGTTGCAGTGAGCAGAGATCACACCACCACACTCCAGCCTGGGCAACAGAGTGAGACTCGGTCTCAAAAAAAAAAAAAAAATTTTAGAGATGGGGTCACTATGTTGCCCAGGCTACAGCTGAGCTTTCTAACCATCAGAGCTACCCCCCAGGGAGCCAGCTGCTCTGTGAGGTGGTGAGAGCCGTGACTCTGGGGGTATGCAAACAGAAGGTGAGGGGGAACTCATTGAGGGCATCCTGTAGTGACTTTGGGCTTGCCCATTTCAACAGGCAGAAAGTTCCTGGCAATGGAATCTCTTTCTTACCTCTCTCTTAGAAATCCACCTGCCAGAGCCCAGCTATGGTTTTGTTACTGTCCATTGACATAAGTAATTAAATGTAAAAGTTACAAATAGGGCTAAAGTCCCCTTTGACGGTCACCCCAGTCCTGGTTCCCTCTTGTCCCACCCAGTGAGAGTCAGTGTCGGTCGTCATGCATGTCTTTGCAGACTTCTTATGCTTCACTGTCATGTGTGCATGATCATGGACAACACGGCACTGTACTGTGTGTGTGTGTTTGCTTTTGGTTTTGTTTTACTAAAAGGCATCATGCTGTAAGGCTCCTGCTATAAGCTATTTTTATTTACTCAGCGTCTGTCCTGACAGCTTCGAGATTTCTCATTCTTTTGACTGTGGCATAGACTCCTGGCTCTGGCCTGTGCACCCTGCTTATTCAGGCATCCTCTGCTGCATGGACATTTATACTGTTTCCCGTTTCTCACTGTTATGAGGAGGCTCACGGAGGAGGAGAATTTCTCGGGGATGGGTTAGGTCTGTGTTCTGCATTTAACTGACCATGGCTGGTTACTCTCCAGAATGCTGCTGCCAGTTCCCTCCCTCCAGTGGGCCCTGAGTTCATGTTTCTGTAGATCACCCCCCTGCCCTCGATGTTACCAACTTTAAAACTTTGCAACCTGATGGCTGAAAGCTAGTTTTTCATTGTTCATTGTGTTTTTCTGATTTTGGGGAGACTGGACATTTCCTGTGTTTGCTGACCGTCTGCATCTCCTCTCCTGCTCTGTGCACCATCACCCTGCTCCAGCTGCTTCCTGGAGGCTCCCTCCTTCCTCTCCACCTGCCCACATCCTCCTCGTCCTTCAGTTTCTTCCTAAGGGCCCATGGGCTTTCTTTGGCTTTTACGTTCCTCTCACTCTGCCTTTGGCTGTTGCTGGGCCTGCCATCCCCCAGGAGGTTTCAGAGGATGGGGAAGACACAGGAGTACAGTTACCATGCAGTGCAATACGGGCCATAATTTTCATCCTCCACGGCCTTTATTGAGGACTTACTGTGTGCCAAGAACCTGCTCTAAGAACCTAACTGCGCTCCCTCATTTCATGCTCATAACCACCTGTGAGACGGGCAATGTTCTCATGCTTTTTTTTTTTTTTGAGATGGAGTCTCTGTCGCCCAGGCTGGAGTGCAATGGCACGATCTCGGCTCACTGCAGCCTCTGGCTCCCAGGTTCATTCTCCTGCCTCAGCCTCCCAAATAGATGGGACTACAGGCACGCGCCACCACGCCCAGCTAATTTTTTGTATTTTTTTTTAGTAGAGATGGGGTTTCACCGTGTTGCCCAGGGTGGTCTCCAACTCCTGAGCTCAGACAATCCACCCGCCTCAGCCTCCCAAAGTTCTAGGATTACAGGCATGAGCCACCACGCCCGACTTCATCCTTGTTTTACACAGAGAACATGGAGGCACAGAGGAGTTCCACAAATTGCCACCAAGGCCTCCTGCTGGTGTGCAGCAGAGTCAAGATTCAAATGCAGGCTGTCCGGCCCTGGGCTTCAGCCTCTCCAGTGCTCTGCTAGGTGTTGGACAGGGTCAAGGAGATACAGAGAATGAGCACCACCTGACAGGCTGGGACAGTCAGGGATGGCTTCCTGGAGGAGGTGACACCTCAATGGAGCCTTGAAGGAAGAGCAGGAAGAGCTGACCAGGCAATGAATAGAATAAGTATACCCAGGAAGAGGGAAGGGCCTGAGTGATGCTGGGAGGCTAGAGAGCTCGCCTGGCTTGGGGTGGGTGCCGGGGGGCAGGAGATCAGGACCAAGGGGTGGCCAAGGCCAGATCTAGAAGAGCCTGGGCCATCCCATAGTCAATACCTCATCGAAAGGCCCAGCAGGCCTTCCACTGCTCTGTGTGTACCCCATGGGACGCCAGGAGCCTGGGCTGCCGCCACCCACCTGGGCTCCTGAGACCCAATGCACAGGCATGGGGGCGGGAGTGGGTGTGGCTGATTTACATCCAACAGGTTGAGGGGAAAACCCAGGAAGTGCAGCCCAGGCACTAATCAAATCTAAGACTAATAATAAGCATCCTGAGTAATGAGTGGCCTGGGCCGGAGCAGGCGAGGTGGCCGGAGCCGTGTGGACCAGGAGGAGTGGTGTGAGTAGCCGGGCAGGAGGGCAGGAGGGCAGGAGGGGAGGAGGGCAGGTGGGAGGTGTAAGGAGGGCTGGGCCTGAGTGCCATGGGGGTTGCAGGGTCGAGTGGGTGCAAGGCCACAGCAGATCCATACACTGGGGCAGTCCCAGCCTCCCCAAGCCCCTGCACATGGAGAGCCCCGAGTCTGGATGCCTCTGGGGTGTGGGGCTTGCCTTCCGGGAGAGAAGCCACTGAGGCTGCAGGGTTGGCCACACCGGCAGGAATTCCCTTTGTCACCATGGCCCCCGCACAGCCCCCATTTTCCCCCTTACATGCCCGATGGACCATTTTAATACTAATCTCAAACACCAGATTGTTTGAGTTGTAGAGACCGCAGAATTTATTCCTTAAGAACACAAACCCTAAAAACAAACCAAAAAACTAAGCATCATACCTTCACCCCTGCTGAAACAACAATTCCTGAACATCATCACATAGCCCGCCAGGGTTCAAACTGTACCAACTGTCTCATCAATGTCTTTCTCAGTTGATTTGTTCAAATCAGCCTGTCCCACATTAGACTTTTGGCTATGTTTTAATCTATAACAGTTTCAACCCATTTTTTTCTCAGTTATTTATTTGTTGACAAAACTGGACTATTTTATCCTATAGCTTTTTTTTTTTTTGAGACAGAGTCTTGCTCTGTCACCCAGGCTGGAGTGCAATGGCATGATCTTGGCTTGCTGCAACCTCTGCCTCCCGGGTTCAAGCCATTCTCCTGCCTCAGCCTCATGAGTGGCTGAGATTATAGGTGCCCACCACCACGCCCAGCTAATTTTTTTGTATTTTTAGTAGAGATAGGCTTTCGCCACGTTGGCCAGGCTGATCTCAAACTCCTGACCTCAGGTGATCCACCTGCCTCAGTCTCCCAAAGTGCTGGGATTACAGACGTGAGCCACGGCACCTGGCCCCTGTAGCATTTTTATCAGGGTGGGTTTCTAAGGTTTTATGAAAGGGCCCCAGGTCCTTCAGTGCAGACAGAACTCACGGCCAGATGGACCCGGGGCACAACCTAGGTTTACAGCCTCTGCCTGCTGCTCTGTCCCACACCTCAGGCAGGGAGCAAATCTGTTCTCCAATCCTCTCTTCTGTTCAGCCACCACAGCCCCAGAATCTACGCAGTCAGGGGCTCAAATACGTAAAGTTTCTGAGAGACTTGGACAAGGCACTGACCAGAGGCTGCCTCGACACAGGATGAAATTGCCCAGGGCTCTGGTACCATGAGTCAGGACCCAGCTAGAACTGTGACCTGGCAGTGGCAGAAGCTGTCTGGTGCTGCCGAATCAGCCCTGGCCAGTTGTTCACTGGCCCACTCTGGGACCTTGGCTGAGCCACTTCCCCTCAGTGTAAAATGAAGAAGACTGTCTTTCCTACCAGACATCCCTCAAAAACACAAAAGTGCTTTGATGAAACTACCAGACCCCTTCTTGGGGAGTCATGAGGAAAGGCTCTGAGAAGGCCTGCAGTTAAAAACCTGCCTTGACTTTCTTTAACCCAGTGTTTTTCAAGCTAATTCGACCACAGAGATCTTTCTTGGTGCAGCACCTGTTAACCGGCCAAGCACGTGAGGAGGCACAAGCAGAGGGCTCTGAGAATCACCCTCCTTGGCTGCTCTCTGGTCTCAGGGTGCAGGAGAGAGTCTCCATCCTGCATCCAAATTTGTGGCGGCCCAGAGTCTGAGCCCAGTCCACAGAGCTAGTGTCAGAGATGAATTCCCTTTCTTCCCTTTCCTTCAACGAAGCTTCTCTCTCAAGCTTCTATTCTGCCTGGCTGGTGTCAGTCATGGGGTTTTCCTGCCCTCCTTGATGATGGTTCTGGGATTTTATAAAGGTCCACATGGTGGTAGAGGAGGGGGCAGGGACAGGCCCTCTGGGCAGCTTGGCATCTGCCATCTTGTCAGTCAGGCACTGTCTCTCTATCAGGTCCAGTGGCTTTGAATGAATGGGTCCAGGCAATGAATCAGGTCCAGGCAATAAATGGGTCTTGGAACCTCTCCAAGGCTGCCCTTGTCACATAGAGCCTCCTGCCCACCTTCCACTAAACCAACCCTTCACTGTGATATATGGTGGGTGGTGGCTTTCTCCCTCTTTGCTCCCCAACCCAAATGTGGGGAGAATCAGGGGTCTGTCTTTAATTTTGTTTGATCTTTTGATGTTAGATTTGCTTTTGAATAGATAGTATAGTCAGATGGTTTGAAACCCAGGAATTATTGAAAGATATATAATAGAAAGTCTTTTTTTCCTAGGGACTTAGAACTAGAAATACCATTTGACCCAGCCGTCCCATTACTGGGTATATATCCAAAGGACTATAAATCATGCTGCTATAAAGACACATGCACACGTATGTTTATTGCGGCACTATTCACAATAGCAAAGACTTGGAACCAACCCAAATGTCCAACAACGATAGACTGGGTTAAGAAAATGTGGCACATATACACCATGGAATACTATGCAGCCATAAAAATGATGAGTTCATGTCCTTTGTAGGGACATGGATGAAACTGGAAACCATCATTCTCAGTAAACTATCTCAAGGACAAAAAACCAAACACCGCATGTTCTCACTCATAGGTGGGAATTGAACAATGAGAACTCATGGACACAGGAAGGGGAACATCACACTCCGGGGACTATTGTGGGGTGGGGGGAGGGGGAGGGGGGAGGGACAGCATTAGGAGATATACCTAATGCTAAATGACAAGTTAATGGGTGCAGCAAACCAACATGGCACATGGATACATATGTAACAAACCTGCACATTGTGCACACGTACCCTAAAACCTAAAGTATAGTAATAAAAAAAAAAAGAGAGTCTTTTTTTCCTCCTTGTCCTCCATCTGCCCAGTTCCCACCTCCCCTAGAATAAGCAGCTTTATTTACATATAACTTACATGCCGTGAAATTCACCTGTGTAAAGTATACAAGTCTGTGTTTTTAGTATATTTACAGAGCTGTGCAACCATCACCATAAGCTAATTTTAGAACATTTTGATGACCCCAAAAAGAAACTTTGTCAGTCTTCATTCCTCCCTAGCCCCAGGCTAATCTACTCTCTGTCTCTATAGATTTGCCTATTTTGGACATTTTCCATAAATGGAATCATATGCGGTGTATTGTGACTAGCTGCTTCCACTTGGCATAATGTTTTCAAGGGCTGTCCATGTTGTAGCTGGTGTTAGTACTTCCTTCAGTTTTGTGGTTAAATAACATTCCATTTCATGGATATATCATGTGGCTTATCCAGTCATCGATGGATGGACATTGGGGTTGTTTCTACTTTTTTTTGTCACTGTGATTATTAACAACGCTTCTATGAACTTTTGGGTTCAAGTTTTGGGTAAGCATGTCTTCATTTCTCTTAAGTAGATGGATAACTACAAGTGGAATTGCTGGGTCATATGATAAATTCTATGTTTAACATTTTAAGGAACTGCCAAATGCTTTCCAAAGTGGCTGCACTATTTTATAATTCACTTCATGCACGAGGGTTCCAATTTCTCCACATCTTCACCGACACTTGTCATTGACTGTCTTTCTCATTCTAGCCATCCCAGGGGGTGTGAGGTGGTATCTCACTGTGGTTTGGATTTGCATTTCCCTAGTGACAAATGATGTTGAGCATCTTTTCATGTGCTTGTTTAGCCACTTATATGGTTTTTTGGGGGAAAATATCTATTGAAATATTTAGCCCATATAAAAATTGGGTTGCCTTTTCATTATTCTGTTATAAGCATTCTTTCTATATTTTAGATACAAGCTCCTTTTCAGGTATAATATTTGAACCTGTTTTCTCCAAATTTGTGGATTGTC
The DNA here is from genome assembly GCF_009828535.3 of Hylobates moloch. NCBI lineage: Eukaryota > Metazoa > Chordata > Mammalia > Primates > Hylobatidae > Hylobates > Hylobates moloch. The sequence continues at coordinate 49,261,623 of NW_026652290.1, read as the reverse complement.
TTTTTACTTTCTTCATGATTTTCTTTGGAACACAAAAGTTTTTCATTTTGATTAAGTCCAATTTTGATCAATCTTCTCTTCTATCACATGCACATTTGGTGTCATTGCCTAGCCTCAAATCATGAAGATTTACTTCTATGTTCTCTTCTATGAGTTATGTGGTTTTAGCTCTTACATGTAAGTCTATGATCTACTTTTAGTTAATGTTTGTGTGTGGTGTGAGATAATGGTCCAAATTCATTCTTTTGTATGTGAATACCCAGTTGACCCAGCATCATTTTTGAAAACACTATTCTTTCTCCCATTGAATTGTCTGGGTATCCTGTTGAAAATCCATTGATCATAACTGTTAGGCTTTATTTTTGGACTCTCAATTATATTCTGTTGATTTATGCCTGTCTGATGCCAGTACCACCCTATCTTAATTAGCATTGCCTTGCAATAAGTTTTGAAGTAGGCAACCATGAGTCTTCCAACTATGCTTTGTTTTCTTTCAATCCATGAGCATGGGATGGCTTTCCATTTATTTAAGTCTTTAATTTCCTTCAGCAATGTTTTTTAGTTTTCATGTATGTCTTGCATTTCTTTTCTTTATTTTTTATTTTTTATTTTTTTTTTTGAGACAGGGTTTCGCTCTTGTTGCCCAGGCTGGAGTGCAGTGGTGTGATCTCGGCTCACTGCAAGCCCTGCCTCCCGGGTTCACGCCATTTTCCTGCCTCAGCCTCCTGAGTAGCTGGGACTACAGGCACCTGCCACCACACCCGGCTAATTTTTTGTATTTTTTTTTTTAGTAGAGATGGGGTTTCACCGTGTTAGCCAGGATGGTCTCCATCTCCTGACCTCATGATCCACCCACCTCGGCCTCCCAAAGTGCTGGGATTACAGGCATGAGCCACTGCACGCAGCCTGCCTTGTGTATTTTAAAGCACAGCCAAGATCTCATATAATTTTACCTGCAGATACTGGACCACGAAGACCTGTGAAACATAATCCAAATATCCTATCACTGCCAGCAATAATTTATTAACATCGTCTAATACACAGGCCATATCCAGTTTTCCCTGATTGTCTTGAAAATTATTTGTTGCTTGCTGTTCTTTTTCATAACCTGTTCTTTTCCTTGATAGAACTTCCCACAATTTGCTGTTTTGTTCTTTCGTGTGTATGTATTTTATGTCTGACTCCACCACTAGACTGGGAGCTCCCTGGCAGGGGAACCATGTCTGACTTGAGCCTAGCACAGTGCCTGATACATAGTAAGTCCTTCATGAATACTTATTGAGGGGAACTCAGAGAGGCTGAGTGACTTACCCAAGATCACCCAGTTTAAAAGTGGAGATGTCACAGCGACACCCTGGTTTGAACCCAGGACTCCGACTCCTAAATCATGACCTGAACCACTACCCATTAATGAATTAGAACATTCATTGGTTCATCCCACAAACATAGATGGAGTGCTCCAGCTCCATGGAAACAGGAATCTGCCGTGGCCCTTCAAAGACAGTGTCATCTAATGGGAGAAATGACTACGTGTCAAGGTAGAAAGCCACAGTTGGGAGAGACTAACTTCAGCTGAAGGGCTGGGGAACAGGGAGGTGTCCCTACAGGAAGCACCATCAGAGGCAGATTGTTAAGAGGCCACAGAATGCAGAAATCAGATGGGCGCCTGGAAGAAAGGGCACTATGAGCAGAGGCTCACAGGTGGGAAACACAGTGGGGAGGACTGAGTCCCAGGTGGGGGATGGGAGGGGTGTGAGGTCAGGCAGGGAGGGGTGTGAGGTCAGGCAGGGAGGGTCAGTGGTCTGGGGCGCTCAGGCACCACCTGCAACAGCACCACCTGCGACAGGGCAGGAGGTCACAGAAAGCCCCAAGGACACCAATGCTGGGCTAACCCTGTGTGACGCAGAGTGGAAGTGTCAGTTTCTGTGCAGTTCAGGGGAGCCCTGGGGATAGGGCACGGCCAGAACAGGGGAGGTCACTGGCCCCATGTGGGCCATCTGAGGTTTCCCCAAGGTCCGAATTCCATGATCTTTTAGTTCCTTCCTTTACTCTGTCAAAGACACAAGAACGGATCTATTTGCTTTGTGAAGAGTCTCAAATGAATATTCTACTCAAGCCTTCCATTAAGTGAGCATTTAGTATGTGCCAGGCACTGTGCTGGGCCCTACAACTCTGCCAACAACCCTAACAAGAAGTCAGTACTGTTATTTTCCCTATGTTGGAAATGAGGAAACTGAGGCATGGAAAGGCTAAGACCACGCTGCTTGCAAGTGGTACAGCAAGGGATGGCCCCAACTGAAATTTGGTTCTGAAATTTGGGTTCTTATCCACTATCCTGCACTGTCTCTGAAATATGTCCTTAAAATATATGTGTGAGCCACATATATTTTATTTATACATATTTATTTATTCATATTTACGAAGTCAGGACATCTCAAAAGCCATACCTTATTCTAAAGACAAAGGAAACTTGCCTTTTTCACGTAAAAACTTCCATGTAGAAAAATTCTGAGGCTAGACCAGATGCGGTGGTTCATGCCACCTGTAATCCCAGCACTTTGGGAGGCCGAGGCAGGCAGATCACCTGAGGTCAGGAGTTCACGACCAGCCTGGCCAACATGGGGAAACTCCATCTCTACTAAAAATACAAAAAATAGCCGGGTGTTGTGGTGGTCACCTGTAATCCCAGCTATGTGGGAGGCTGAGGCAGGAGAATTGCTTGAACCTGGGAGGCAGAGGTTGCAGTGAGCTGAGATCGTGCCATTGCACTCCAGCCTGGGTGACAAGAGCGAAACTCCTTCTCAAAAAAAAAAAAAAAATTAGAAAGAAATATTCTGAGGCTTTAGATACCTGATTGTTCCAAACAGATTTCTTTATGTATTCAAAGTTGGGTCCACTGTGCTCTCTTAAGGCAAGTGTGATTTGGCTTTAGTTTCCTTGGCTTCTGTGCCTTGGCACTGATACTTGTGTAAGCTGCTGTAATTCTCATTTAGTATTAAGACAGAAGAAACACTATTCATGTGAACTTTTCCACCTTCCTTCCAGCCCCCTCCCCCAGCTTGTCAAAGAGGTTTCTGGCTTTTCCCCTTCATTCCTTATGCTGATTTGAAAAAATATTTCTCCTTGATGAGGCTTGAAAAATCCAAGTAAAAGTCTTACGTAACAATGTAATCTAGATCTAAATTTTAAATGATAACTGAAAATCTTCATATGTTTGGAAACTAAGAAATGCACTTCTAAATAACCCATAGGTCAAAGAAAAAATAATAATAAAAAATAAGTGCGTTTTGAACTAGGTAGAGGAAAAATACTACACATCAAAATGCAATGCAGCTAAAACAGTACTGAGAGGACAATGCATAGTCTTCAATGTGTATATTGTAAAAGTACTTGGCTTACTCTGGAATTGCCTTCTGGAATTTTACCGTATTTTTTTTTAACTTTGATGTCCTTTGTGGTCAAACCCAGAGTTCTTGCTAGTCTGTGTTACCCAGCAGTATCATGCATTTCTCTCTCCCAGGGTCACTCAGCTGCCGCAAGGAGCAAGGCAAGTTCTATGACCATCTCCTGAGGGACTGCATCAGCTGTGCCTCCATCTGTGGACAGCACCCTAAGCAATGTGCATACTTCTGTGAGAACAAGCTCAGGAGCCCAGTGAACCTTCCACCGGAGCTCAGGAGACAGCGGAGTGGAGAAGTTGAAAACAATTCAGACAACTCAGGAAGGTACCAAGGATCGGAGCACAGAGGCTCAGAAGCAAGTCCAGGTAAGCCACCTGAGGCAAATCTGCATGGTGTCACACAGGGTGAGAAAGGGTGGGAGGCCTGATGCCAGGCCTAGAACAGAAGAGTCCACAATGCACAAAGCCCAGAGTCCAAGCAAATGGCCAGAAGCCGGGGAGATCATCCCAGGATAAAAAAAACAATGTAGGCAACATTTCCAGAAGTCTGTGGACAAGAAGAAAGCAGGAGAAAGGACCTGACATGTGAGGAAGAGCCTTGCACTAGAGGCTGCTGAGGCTGTGCCAGTTCTCAAAGCACAGGCACAAGTAAGCAGCAGACCCACCTGGGTGAGCACCTGAGCAGCAGCCACCACCTGCCCTCCGCCAGTGCTGCAGACTCCATTTATTTCTATTATTATTTTATTTATAATTTCAACTTTTATTTTAGATCTGGGAGTACATGTGTAGGTTTGTTACATGGGTATGTTGCTTGATGCTAAGGTTTGAGGTACAAATGGTCTTGTCACCCAGGCGGTGAGCATAGCACCTGATAGGTAGTTTTTCAGCCCTTGCCCTCTCCCTGTCCCCCTCTTCTAGTAGGCCCCAGTGTCTGTTGTTCCTGTCTTTATGTCCATCTGTATTCAATGCTTACCATTTCACTTACAAGTGAGAACATGTGGTATTTTCTGTTTCTGCATTAATTCACTTAGGATAATGGTCTCCAGTTGCATCCATGTTGCTGCAAAAAACATATTTTTCTTTTTAGGGCTGTGTAGTATTTCATTGTGTATATTTACCACGTTTTCTTTATCCAACCCTTGATGGGCACCTAGATTGATTCCATGTCTTTGCTATTGTGAATTGTGCTGTGATGAACATACGTGTGTATGTGTCTTTTTGGTAGAATGGTTTATTTTCCTTTGGATATATACCCAGTAATGGGATTGCTGTGCTGAATGGTAACTCGGTTTTAAGTTCTCTGAGGAATCTCCAAACTGCTTTCTACAGTAGCTGAACTAATTTACATTCCACCAACAGTGTATAAGCGTTCCCTTTTCTCTGTAGCCTCACCAGCATCTGTTTTTTTTTACTTTCTAACAATAGCCATTCTTACTGGTGTGAGATGGTCCCTCATTGTGGTTTTGATTTGCATTTCTCTGATGATCAGTGATGTTGAGCATTTTGTCATGTTTGTTGGCTGCTTGCATGTCTTCTTTTGAAAAGTGTCTGTTCGTGTCTTTTGCCCACTTTTTAATGGGGTTATTTGTTGTTTGCTTTTTGAATTGTTTAACTTCCTCATAGATTACGGATATTAGACCTTTGTTGGGTGCATAGTTTGCAAACATTTTCTCCCATTCTGTAGGTTGCCTGTTTATACTGATAGTTTATTTTGCAGTGCAGAAGCTCTTTCACTTAATTAGATCCCACTTGTCAATTTTTGTTTTGTTGCAATTGCTTTTGAGGACTTAGTCATCAATTCTTTCCCAGGGCCAATGTCCAGGATTGTATTTTCCAGGATTTCTCTAGGATTCTTATAGTTTAGGGTCTTACATTTAAATCTGTAATCCATCTTGCATCTATGTTCCTCAGGGTTATTGGCCTATAGTTTTCTTTTTGTTGTTGTTGTGTCTTTCCCAGGTTTTGGTACCAGCGTGAAGCTGGCTTTCCAGAATGAGTTAAAGGAGGCCCTCCTTGATTTTTTGGAATAGTTGCAGTAGAATTGGTACCAGCTCTTCTTTGTGCATCTGGTAGGATCTGGCTGTGAATCCATCAGATTCCATTTAGAGGTAAAAGAGGCTTCCTAAGAAAGAGAAGGCAAAGGTATTACTAAAAAAGTTTATGTGGTTCATTAGCCATTGCCAGAGGGAAAAAAATTGTAAAAAGAAAAGGCTGGGCATGGTGACTCACGCCTGTAATCCTAGCACTTTGGGAGGCAGAGGCAGGCAGATCACTTGTGGTCAAGAGTTCAAGATCAGCTGGATCAACAAGGGGAAACCCCATCTCTACCAAAAATACAAAAATTAGCTGGATCTGGTGGTGCACACCTGTAGTCCCAGCTACTTGGGAGGCTGAGGCAGGAGAATTGTTTGAACCCAAGAGGTGAATGTTGCGGTGAGCCAAAATCGTGCCATTGCACTCCAGCCTGAGGGACACAGTGAGACTGTGTCTCCAAAAAATAAAATAAAATAAAAATAAAAATAATAAAAAATAGGTAAAGAAAACGAAAAAACTTGTGGCTGGAGATGGCCACTTTGGACATGGGAAGAAGGGTCCTGTTGACCTGGGCATCTGCTAAGTGCCAGGCATCAGAAATGATCTAATAATCCTATCCCAGCAAACACCTCTTTGTGCACCTGCCCTGCTCTGTGGCATCAGAAAGGACAGAAGAGGGATGCCCTGTGGATCCATAAACACTAGCGATGGCATTTGCCCTGCTCTCCGCCTGTCCTGGAGAGACAGCAGGCCTGCTCTTCTCGGGGCTGATTGGTTCCTTTCCTTTGCAGTGACTTTCCTGTGATAACATCATTTCCATGAGGCCAGGTCCCAGGGCCAAGGTCCCATGGGCAGGGCCTGTGTGCCTGATGATGGAGGTTGCCCAGCACCCTGTTGTCCCTGCTTAGCCTGGCATCTCCTGCTCTCCTGCCAGTTAGCTGCTGCTGCCTAACAAGCCATACCCAAATGCGGAGGTGTGTGCTTTCTCCCGAGTCAGGGGTTTGGCTGGGCTCAGCTGCGCCAGGCTGGCTCTGTTCCATGTGCCTCTCATCCTCCTCCTGGGACCAGTGGGCTGGCCAGGTGTGTCCATCTCATGACGATACAGGAGTGCAGCAGACAGGAGCATGCAGGCCTCTTGCCACCTAGGCTGGGAACTTACACTTCATCACTGCCACTGCATTTCTTTCCATTCACAGTGCCAGTGGATTCAGGGGAGGGGAAACAGACGCCACCTCTTGGTGGAAGGAGCAAGCTGGGGGAGGTAGCCATGGTGAATTCAGGCCATTTTTAATCTAGCACAGCCTCTCCCGAGGGGAAGTGCAGATTCACATGGAGGGGGTGTGGATACAGAGGGGCTGAAGAGCCCAGCCATAGATGTGAGTGGCCGTACCTGCCGCCCTGGTGTCTGGCCACCTGCACACCTTCCCTGCATCCAGTGATACATTTGAAACTTCCTGCTAACCTGGAACATTGCCCACCTCTGATGCAATAGATTCCCCCGTGGGTCATTCCTAGCCACCTCACACATCGAGAAAGTGAGTCTCAAATTTGGAGTGACTCGCTGACAGTCACACAGCGAGTGCATGGCTGAGCTGGGATTTGAGCACAGTCTGGGGGTTCCAAAGTTTGTCCCCTCTGCAACAGCAAAATGACCCAGAGTGGCATCCACAGGCTACTGCTCCCTGGCGGTGAACTGTTGCTCCTGGGACAAGGTTAGCCACTTCCTGTGTGTGACCATCAGCCAAGCCCCCTTCCCAGAGGGCACTGGGCAGAACCTCGGAGCCTCATCTTGGTTCCAGGGATGGAGCCCAAGGCTGTGAGCATTGGGGGCTGGGTGAGGACGTGTCCGTACGGGTGGGGTCGGCATTACCATGCCTCACCCTACATCAGCTGCCACACTTGTGCCATGGCAGGCTTTTGGTGCCTGTGACTGTCGCTGTGCACTGCCCTGCCCTGCCCTGTATTTCTCCAGGGACCCAGGGTTAAGGTCTGTTCTCTTCTGACCTCTGATGTCCGCATGGGCTGGTGGGGCAGGAGGGGAAGCTTGCTGTGGATTGCAAACAGGAAGTACGGAGCCACATGGCCAGGGGAGGGACCCAGAGGTGGACCTATTTAAGGGCAGGGAGCAGAGGGCACCATGTGACCAAGTTGTCCAGCTGCACATGGTGGAAGGGCTGACCTGTTCTCTGCCCCCTTCCGTGGGCTCCCTGAACTCTGCCGTTCCCTGTCTCCAGCCCCGCCAGGCCCCACCTCACCCTGACTCCAGGTTTCTCTTGTATACCATTCAGAACTGCCACTCCTCAGTGGGACCTGGAACTGTGGCAGGCTTGCTGTGTGTGGGGAGTGGGGAGAATGAGGCAGTTCCTGTCCCAGACCCATGGAGCTCACCATCTCATGGAAGGCCAGGCAGTGGACAAGCCACGCAGATGACAAATTCTTCTCAGTGCACGGGGGCCACGTAACCCAGCTGCAGGTGACATGGGGACAAGGAAGGCTTCCCTGAGGAGGAGGCTTTAGGGCAGGCTGGGGTGCGGGTGTGGAGTGTGGAGCCAGATCCCTAGTTATGTCCCTCACAAGCTGTGTGACCTGGAGCAAGCTACCGACCCTCTCTGAGCCTTAGTTCTGTGAGGCTGGAGTTGTTCAATTTCATAGCGTTGCTGTGAGGGTGATTTGGGAGAATATGTTTTTGGGGGAGCACGTGCTCTGTGCGCTGGAACTGCTCATTCAAAAAGCAACTATGTTGAAGCCACACGGTGGGGACAGGGTTCCAGACAGAGGCAACAGCACGTACATGTGCTGCTAGGAGCAGAGAACTGTGTGTGCTGTTGGGAGGCTGTGAGGGGCTCTGTGCTGGAGGCTGGGCTAAATCCCTTCCTGTTGGGCTCCCAGCCCGCAGGAGTGTGGTGGCCACTCCACAGAAGCAGGAGGGACCCCACCCCAGATCTGCTTTGAAGGTAGAGACTGACTGCTCCACATGCTCACCAAGAGAGCACAGAAAGCCCTGCCGCTCACACATGGGGCTTGGTGGGGAGAGCAGGGCAGGCTCCCAAGCTGGACTGAAAATGGCTTGAGATGTTGAGCAGGAGAGGAGACTGGCGTGGGGTTCTACTGCGACGACTCCAGGCCGATGTGAGGAGCTTCCTGCCTGGGCTCCGGGGCAGGTGTATGGAGTGTCTGCATCTCCCTGAGGGGAACAGGTGGCCCAGGGAGCCTGCCCTAGTGGGTGGGGCTGCTCATCTGTCTGGCAGAAGACGAGGAAAAACACCAAGGGCAGGACCCTGTCCCCCAACATGGGGGTTGCAGAGGACTGAGTTGGGAAGAGCAAGGATTCGGGGCAGCTGGAGATGGCACTAGGAGGGACCAGATGCCAGATGACAGAGGGCCCTATGTGCCAGGCTGGGAGGCTGATGTCCTGCTGGGGGCAGGGGCAGCCACGGGAGAAGGGGTCAGAGCAGGGCTGTGGGGAGAGCTCTCTGTTGCCCCTGGATGGTGGTGATGGCAGCAGGGGCCCTGTGAGAGGCTACTTCTGGCAATAATAGGAACCAGAGACCTGGGAGGGGGACAGAGGAACAGTGCATTGGCATGAGATTAGAACTTGAGGGAGAGGTGCTGGCATGTGATCAGCCGTGAAGCTGCTCAGCCTCTGTGTCCTGCAGACATTGGGGGTGCCCATGACCCCTTCTAGGAATAAGGTCACAGGCCTCCTGGGCTTGTGGCCACATCACTTCCATCGCTGCCTCTGTCTTCACATGGCTTCTCTCTCGTGCCTGTGTCTCTTCCCTTCTTTTCTTGTATAAGGACACTTGTCACTGGATCTGGACACTTGTCACCAGATCCTTATCTTCATGTTGTGACCTTGTGTAGCTCTGTGGGGAGGCAGGGCTCAGCCGGGCGGGTCTTCTGCTGCTCTTGCTTGGGGTCTGTCAAGCAGATGGTGCTGGGGATAGAGCCATTGGAGGCTCGACTCTGATGCTGGGATATTCAGGCCTTGCTTCTCCTCCAGCTGATCTCAGGGCCTGCCCCTCTCCACTGGGACTCTCCAGTTGGACTTCTCGAGTGGTGGCTCAGGCCCAAGGGAGCAAACACCAAAGCTGTCAGGCCTTCTTGAGGCAGAGGCCTGGAGTGGCACAACCTTGCCCCCATGGCACTCTCCTGGATAGGATGAGGCCCAGCCCAGCCCAGATGGCCCACAGGGCATGATGTAGGGTGACCGTGCTCTGGGTGTGGTCTCTGAACACTTGCATGGTCTCTGAACAGTCGGGTTTCAGAATCTCATGATGAAATGTTTGAAATATGCACGAATGTTTAGTTTTCCTCCTTGAATCAATGCCGCTCATTTCCGCTTAGTAACAACTTGTAGCCTGGCATTCTGTCTGTGCTCTGAGGGCTGGCAGCGTCTCCCCTGCTCATGCCTCCAGGGCAGTGTTTGCATTTGATTCAAGAGGCGAGTAGGAGCAGGTAAGCCTTGGATATGTGGCACCAAGTTTGCAGGTCCTGGGGGCTTTGCTGTCCTCCATGAGGCCTCTCTGAGCTCTGGGCACCAGACAGGAAGGACAGCCACCAGCTGGCGGAGTGACACTAACCTCAAGTTCCCATCTCCCCCCTGTAAATGACAGAGTGACACTGATGACCCCTAAGAGTCCTGGCAGCTCTGTCACTTTATGAGATTCCTGAATCTAAGAGTGTGTGTGAGGAAGAGGGGCAGCGCCAGCCCTGGGGCCGCTGTGTGGCCCGCGGGCTTGGAGCCCTGGCCTGGGAATTGGTCAGACCGCCTCCCGGGTGCAGGTCTGAGACTGGGAACAGTATCTTAGAGACTCAGTTTTGTCATCTGTAAAATGGAGTGTGAACGGCGGATGCTGTGCAATGCAGTCCAGCAGGTCCTCAAAAAATGAAACAGTTATTATGTGACCCAGCCATTCTTCTCCTAGGTATACACCCAAGAAAACGGAAAACATCCATCCACACAAACATGTGGATGTGAATGTTCACAGCAGAGTCATTCACAATAGCCAGAAAGTGGAAGCAACCCAAATGCCCATTCCCTGTTAAATGCATAAACAGATGTGGTCTGTCCATTCTGCCTAAAGAGGAACGAAGTTCTAATACACAGCACGGCAGGACGTGGTGAACCTTGAAAACTCAAAGCCAAGTGCAAGGAGCCAGGCATAAAAGACCACATGTTGTATGATAATATGAAATGTCCAGAACAGGCAAATCCATAGAGACAGAAAAGAGATGAACAGTTGCCAGGGGCTGGGAAGAGGGAATGGGGAGTGACTGTTGATAACACAGGGTTTCTGTTTGGTGATAAAAATTACCTCCAATTAGATAGTGGCCGTTGCTGCACAACCTTATGATGTGCTAAAAGCCACTGGTTGTACACTTTAATATGGCAAATTTGATGGTATACAAATTCTCAGTTTTTTTAATGGGGGTAGTGGAGGATGAAGGGGGTGCTGTAGGGGAAGTGCCTAGCACGAAGTGGGACTCGCTCTTCTTGATGTGTCATCTTAAATCTGGCTCATCTGTCTTTCCACCCAGGGCCTAGAGGATGCCCAGCTCCAGGGACAAGGAAGAGCTTTTGGGATAAGGAGAACTTCCAAGGGGAGGGCTTTCACCTGGGCTGAGTCTGTCTCTGGCATCCAAACCTGGAGGCACAAGTCCTGAGTCATAGGGTGGCCAGGTGCCCTGATGCCCAAGGCCCTCCTGGTCGGCACCTGCTGTCCTGGTCTCAGTGTAACGTCGCCTGTCCTACTCTCAAACACAGTGGGCCCTCTGTGTCATGTGACCCATGTCTGTGGATTCAACCAACAGCAGCTGGAAAATACTCAGAAAAGAAAGGGGATAGCCGCATCTGTACTGAACCTCTGCAGCCATTTTTTCTCACTGTTATTCCCTAAACAATACAGTGTAACACCCATCTACATGGCATCTATATTGTATTTGGTATTATAAGTAATCTAGAGATGACTCAAATTGTATAGGAGGATGTACATAGGATATATGCAAATGTGAGGCCATCTTGTATCAGGCACTTGGACATCTGCAGATTTTGGTATCTGTGGGGGATCCTGGAACCAGTCCCCCATGGATACCAAAGGACGACTGTAAACACTCACCCAGGAAGCCTTCTCCTTGGAGGAAGGGCCCAGTTCAGGATGCACAGAGACATGCTCCCTGGAGCATCGTCTGTTCTTCTGTCGATTCACCCATCAGCCCATCTCCAGCGCTGTCCCAATTACAGCCCTAGCAAGTGGAGACAACAAGAAGGCCCAGCTCACGTTTCCAGCTTCGAGGCCTTAGGAAGTTGCTGCCAGGATGTGGGGAGGGATCAACTTCCTCCAGGATCCAGAGAGCATCCCAGCAGCCTCAGGGTCAGGAAAGGAGCCCAGCCTCTCCAGGAGCCAGACAGGCTCACAGCAGGGGGATGGGGGGATGTGGACTGCTTGAGCCTAATGAGGGGAAGAGGAGGAGGCACTGCAGAGAGGGGTCTCACACTGTCTTGCAGCTCTCCCGGGGCTGAAACTGAGTGCAGATCAGGTAGCCCTGGTCTACAGCACGCTGGGGCTCTGCCTGTGTGCCGTCCTCTGCTGCTTCCTGGTGGCGGTGGCCTGCTTCCTCAAGAAGAGAGGGGATACCTGCTCCTGCCAGCCCCACTCAAGGCCCTGTCAAAGTCCGGCCAAATCTTCCCAGGGTGAGTGCATGAAACTGGGGTCCTCGCCCTTCTCGCTGCTTGGGTGACAAGCCTCAGGCCATCCCTTGGTCCTGTCACTGCCCCTGTTTCTAAGTGGAGAGGTCCAGGGCTCATCCCTGTTACTTGCTATAGCTTGATAAAATCAGGT
>NW_026652290.1:49211847-49244347 GCF_009828535.3 Hylobates moloch | reverse complement strand
GAGGAGGCTTTCTTAAGTGAAAGGCACAGTTGGATCAGCAGACTCCGGTGAGTGTGACCTGCTCTGTTCCCTCCCTGCTGACCTGGGAAAGTCGCTACCGGGCGGTGCTGGCCTCTGGGCAGGTGCCGAGGAGGGTCATCCCTGAGCGCTCACCAGGTAGGTGCCTGTTCTGCACTGACGGTATAGATGTTCGTCTTGTTGGTCGTCACAGTGACGCTGGTGGGGGTGGGTGCTGTCCCCTAATGTATCCATTCCACAGGTGAGATGTCTAGGGTCAGAGAAGCAGTGACTGGTCCAGGGACCCAGATGTGACCCTGGGCCATGCTCTTAGCCCTGCCCTGTGCTATGCTGGACTCAAGCCCTGACCTCTGTGGCCTCCCTGCCCTGGATTCCAAATCCACCCGGGGTTCCAGCCCCTGATGGGGCAGAGCCTGGCCCTGGAAGAGCCACTGGGACAGAGCTCCTATGGGTGAGGTGGAGGGGGTGGTCCTCGATCCAAATCTGTGCCCTAAGCTGGGTCCCCGCGGGAGGTCTCACCAACTCAGACTTCACATGCGGTCACTGAGGGTCATTGTGGGACCCACTGAACACAGGGGGTCCCTTGTCTGGGAGTGGGGTGAAGAGCCTTCTGCCCTTGGGCAGTTGGGTAGGGGACTTTGAGCCCTGCTGCCCTGAGACCTGGGCAGTGGGGACCTGGTCAGCGGGGCCCTCATCGAGAACATGGTCAGTGGGAGATTTGGTCATCATGGGTTGGGTCAGTGGGGGCCTGGTGAGCAGAGACTCGGACACTGGGGCTTAGTGAAAATATGATCAGTGGGGAAATAATCATGGGGCCTGCTCAGTAGGGCCTGGCTAGCAGAGGCCTGGCCAGCTGGCCACTGGACGACCTCAGACACGGGGTTTGTCCTTGGAGCCTCTTTGCCTCTATTCATAGTGGGGATGAGTCACAGCATCCCTGAGCATTTGCCAGGTGCAGGTTCTGTGCTGACCTTGTAGATGGCCTTTTCGTTCATCCCCACAGCAACTCCGTGGGGTGGATCCTGTCCCCAGATGTAGCCATTCCACAGGTAAGATGTCTAGAGTCAGACAGGTGATGACTGGCCCAGAGACCCAGATGTGACCCTGGGACATGCTCTCAGCCCTGCCCTGTGCAGTACTAGACTCGAGCCCTGGCCTTTGCAGCCTCCCTGCCTTAGATCCCAAATTTCCCTGGGGTTCTGGACCCTGATGGGGTGGAGGGGGTGATTCTCAGTCCAAGTCTGTGCCCTAAGCTGGGTCCCCACAGGAGGAGGTCTCACCAACTCAGACTTGAGGTGCGCTCACTGAAGGTTGCTGTGGGACCCACTGGACACATGGGGTCCTTCGTCTGGGAGTGGGGTGGGGAGCCCTCTGCCCTCGGGCAGTTGTGGAAAATGAAGGAGCTCTAGAGAGCTGCCTGGAGGGTGATGATCATCCCTCTTGGTCAAAGGGGCTTGGGGACTGGAACCTTCTCTATCTGATCCTCTAGAGGTCTTGTCTTCCCTTTGTCCCAAGTATTCCCAAGGAGGATGGTCCCCCTGGGTGTTCTCCAGGACCAAGGCCCCAGAGTTCTCTTGTTTTTTCCCTTGGTGATCCAGGAAAACGAAGCCCCCTCCTGTATCGACAGCTGGGAATTGTGGAGTCCACCGTCCTCCACCTGAGACGGGGTTTCCATGAGCACAGAGGCTGCTTTGGATTCAATAGGTCATTTTTACCCCAAACCAAATGCCCTCCTGCTTAGCTGGTGTCGTTCCTGAAGCGGCTGCACCAGCCAGAGTGCAGAGAATTGGAGCAGAACCGAGCAGTCACCAGCGTGGGGTGGGTGACTGTCTTGCTTCCTACAGAAAACTGGGCATCTTCATGGTCCTAGAAGGATCCCAGGAGGCTGATCCTATAGAGACATCTGGTTCCTGACCCCAACTGCCTCCAGGTGTCTGGAACAGCCCATCGTGGGCCCTTTACCCTCAGCAGGTGGATGCCGTTTGTCCTGCTGGGAGAATAAAACCTTTGGCGGCTGCCCTTCCTCACTGCATTGTGGTTGGGTCTTTGATGAACCGAGACATGCCCTCCCGCTTAGCTGGTGTTGTTCCTGAAGGAACTCCCTCTATGAAGGAACACACAAGTGTGTGTCTGTCTTAGGACATTTGGGAACAATGGGCCTCTCTGTCCAGGTCCCCCTGTGTTCAAGTCCTCAGGAAGGAGCCCACTCCTGGTCCAGAGCAGGGACTCTAGAGACTGGGGCATGGGTGGGAACACTGGGTTTAGCCCTTTGTCTCGGGGAGCAATGGTGGAATGGGGCTCACCTGTCTGGCCAGCATTTGGGGGCCTGGTGGGAGCCGTTCGGGTGTTCTCTGGAGCTCTCAGGTACAGCAGAGCCTTTGGATGACTTTGTCTCACAGGATGGAGATGGATGAGGACCCGGATATCCTGCCCACCCAGGGGCAGGGAAACATCATCATTACTAAGTATGAGCAGGTACAGGTCGGGCCACTCCCTTGAGGAAGGTGGGGCCTCACCTCCCCCACAGGTCAGAGCCTGGTCAGAGGGTCCTGGGCTCCCCAGGATCACAGGGTGAAGACAGACTCTCCATGCCCTCAGGACCCCAAGCCCCTCACCTTGCCCCTATCTCCCTGGCCCTTGCTGGGTCACAGAGATGCTGAGCTGGGGCAGCAGTGGACACAGAGCATGAGCGTGTCAACATCTGGAAATTCACCAGTCGCCTCTGGGTTGTGTGGTGAGTCCTCTGTCCCCCCACCCACCAGTCTCACCTCAGGGACGGGTTTTGTTTTTAGAAAGGTCTCTCTGGGGTAGGGCAGGTTTCCCTGGCTCAGGCCAATCTCCTCTCCAGGGTCAGAACTCCTGCCTCTCCTGCAAGTCCAGCCTGTGGTCAGGGTTAGGGCAGAGCCTCAAGGCCCATCTAGGGAGCTCGGGAGAGCGGGTGGGACAGAGAGGGGGTTGGGTCAGCCCCGGGGCTCTCAGCACTGAGGTCTCATCAGCAGGAGAGGAGGGGACAGCCTAAGGGTCTGGCCCTGTCCCCTTGGTGCCTGCCCTGGTGAGATCTGAGGGTGGTGGCCACAGGGTAAGGGGACACCTGGCCAGGCCTGTGGGCAGTTGTGTAGCAGGTCTCCAAGGGCTCAGGGGGCCCACTAGGGCATCCTATAGGGAGGGGCACGGGGACTGCAAGGGCTGTGACCCTGGGAGGCTGGGGGAGAAGGGTAGGGCCTGTCCTGGGCATCTCACAGTGAGGCCAGGGGGGCAACAGAGCCTGTAGCTGAAGACCCTGGGAGTGGTGCTGGGAAGGGACCTGGGCCTGGTAAGGGGAGCCCAGCCTGGAGCCGGCCCCTCAGGCCTCACAGGATGGAGAGAGGGAGGAGCCTGGAGTTGTGTGTGTTGGGGGGGGGGGTCGGTGAGCCTGTGAGACCTGCCACTTCCGGGATGCACCTGAACCAAGCTGGCCCAGGGTGGAGCTGACAGTCTGGGGAGGAAAACAGATGGGGTGGTCAGGGAACAGCGGCTCACCTGGGACCCCTCAGTGGGGTTGACTCAGTCCCCAAGCTCTGCGTGGCCCTCCAGAGACTCCTCCTGCTGGCTCAGTCAGCACCTCGGAGGGTGGATGGGAGGCTGAGTTGGGGCAGGCAGGACAGTAGGGGGAGGACAGCCAGGCATCCCATGTCCTGGTTTTTGCAGTGGCTGGGAGAGGCTGAGGGCTGAAGGCTGACTGCCCTGAGAGCCAGCTGAGGCTATAGGCAGGGTGGTGGGGCCAGCCCCACTGCCTGAAGGGCCCTTGGTCACCCTTGTCACCCCACGGTTCTCCCCAGCAGTGCTGAGCAGCCCAGTGAGAGACCTGGGGGTCTCATACCTAGGTTCTGACAGGAAGAGGGTCCTGGAAGGGCCAGGGTGGCTGGAGAGAGGGTCACAGTCTCCGTGGCGGGCAGGATGGGGGAAGATTGGGAACAGGCAGGGTCTGCGGCCAGGATGCAGGGAGAGGCAGGTGAATGCTGGGAGGTCACACCCTGCAAAGCCTATGGGGAGTGTCAGGTGTGATGGGTCCCAGGTGCGTCCTCAGGGCACTAGGCAGCTCTCAGGCCAGGCTCCCTGGACTCTGGTGGGTGATGTGGTCACTCACGAGGCACTGCTGTCAGGGCTCAGCCACCCACCCAGGGTGGCACCCATCTTGTCTCAGGACTGGACTTTCTCAGCTCCCACAGAGGGTGTCACCTCCAGCCCAGGAGAAGCAGCCCCATTGTGCAGCCCGAGGCACTCCACGGGCCCCAAGTGGCCCCCTCCAGGCCAGCCTCGAGCTCCCTCTTCTCCAAGGTCCTGGTGCCTCATGGGCATCAGCTCCACATGGAGGCCCTTGCCTTTCTTCCCTGTGCCTTCTCCCGGGCTGAGATTTAGGGTGGATGGCGGGGGGGCTGGGGCCCTCTCATGGATGAGGATGGCTCCTGGCCCAGGCAGGTCCTCAGCTCTGTCTGGGTTGCCTTACAGTGAGACAGAGCTGCCCACGTCAGTGCCCTGGAGATGAAGGTAAGAGCCTGTGCCTGCTGCGTGGGAGACTGGTCAAGGCACAGGGAATCGAGTAGTAGGTGAGACAGAGGGGGTGGCCTGCGGACCCAGGCGGTGGTAAGTGGGCCAGGGCTGTCCCTGGGAGGGGCGGCCTTTCCTGATGGACTCTGTTTCCAAGAGCGTTTGACCAAAACCCAAATCAAGAACCACAGTCTTGGCTCAGAGGTCACTGCCTGTTTGCACCAAGTCCCCAGCTAAAGGGCGGGGCCTGACCAAAACTCGGGGTGTCTGTGGCCTGAGGATGGTGTGTCCTGGTATCACCAGTCCAGACCACCAGCTCCAGTTCAGAGGGTCTCAGCCCCTGGGGTCTGCTCTTTCCTGACTCCTTCAGGGCCCCAAAGCCCAGGACCCAGCATCCACGGGCCGCTGCCGGAGGCCTGGCAGCTCCACTAACTCCATCATGGCTCATTTGACAGCAAAGATGTCAGGAAATAAAATGTACTGACAAGTGGCTGAAGATGCTTGGAGACTGGCCAAAATAGAACAGCAACAAGGTAACATGGCGGCTGGGCCTGGTGGCTCAGGCCTGTAACCCCAGCACTTTGGGAGGCTGAGGTGGGTGGATCACCTGAGGTCAGGAGTTCGAGACCATCCTGGCCAATATGGTGAAACCCGTCTCTACTAAACATGCAAAAATTAGCTGGGCACGGTGGCGGGTGCCTGTAATCCCAGCTACTCAGGAGGCTGAGGCACAAGAATTGCTTGAACCCAGGCAGTGGAGGTTACAGTGAGCCAAGATCGCGCCACTGCACTCCAGCCTGGGCGACAAGAGCGAGACTTCATCTCAAAAGAAAAAGAAGGTAACGTGGGGAGGGAGTGGCCTCTGTGACTGCTCTCTGCAGAGTCAGGAGACAGGCGCCCATGGCCATGACCTGGCACCATCTGCCTCTCAGCAGATGGGTGGCACTCTATCCCCACCACAGGACAGCAGGCCTGTTTACTGGCTTTCCTCCCCAAGTCACTACACATCCTGTCTCACTGGAGTGTTCTTCTGTCTGTAGCTGTCTCGAAGCATGTACAAAGGCATTCCCCTGGTATGAGGCCGGGCGTGATCACTCCTGCTAGACATTGAAAAAGTCAAGTCCCAGAACCCAGGAAATACAAGGTAAGGCCCTCCCACACTCGTCCAGGGCAGGATAAATAGGCCAGGCTGTGTCAGGAGCCCAGGACTCCAGCCGGAAGGAATGTCAAGCCCGGGTTGGGGGTGGGGGCTGTGGTCAGATGCACATACTAGGCACAGACAGTGACACAGGCACCACAGGTGTGCTGGGCTGGGCTGACCCTCCCTGGCTTCAGAAACAAGGCAAAAAAGGAACTTTCTGCAGAAGGAAAACTTCCTCCCTTCCTTCCAGAAGTGCTGACTGTGGGATGACTGCTGTCAGGGGCAGGGAGTCTTTTGTCTGTTCTGAGGCTGCTTCCTCCTCTTGGCCCTGCCCTACAGGTCATGAAGGAAAAGGGCAAGAGGTCCTCCAGAGTCATCCACCGCATCAAGGTAGATGTCAGCCACACCCTGCAGAACCACAAGATGTTTAGAGTATTCCCGGGCAGCGATATTCCCGGGCCATGTGCCCATACTCACAGGCATGGGTGCCTCTCGGGGGTGTCGGCACTTCTTGAAAATTCAGTGTTTGTGACCCACCAGGACGTAGTAGGCAGGACTCAAGCTCACTTGCCGGCATGGACACCCAAGCAAGGGGGAGGCTCAAGGGGTCAAACTGAGACAGAAAATGGTTGAAGCCCAGACTCCTGGTGTCACCTGGACCCGACCACCATGTCTCAGATGAAGAAATGACCTTCCCCTCCTGGCATTGCCCCAAAGCCCAGGAGCTTGGCAGGGGTGCAGGCAGATGGTCCTGGCAGGAGACAGGTTTGACAAGTTGCTGAGGTGCCTGATGGGCCAGGCTCTTGTCATGAAATGAGTTTGCATCCTGAGGAAGCCTCTTCTTCACCAGAAACCAGACAGAGATCCAATTTCCCCTTTGCCTGAACCCCGTAGGAGTGCAGCAGACAGGGAGGGGGTCACCCAGGTGGCTGTTCCTGCTCGGCCGCCACTTTCCAGACCATTCCAGGCAGGGAGAGCTGCTGAGCCAACTCCATGGGCTGCCACATGGGGTCTGGACCCAGCCGCCCTCCTGTGCCAGACAGGCAGCCCTTGAGCTGTCGCAGGACCCTTTGTGTGGTGGTCAGCGCCCTGCCGCCTGCCCTCGTGGTGGGTGCACTTCACAGGTGCTGCTCTGGGCCAGGCATAGTGGCCTCCCCAGCCTGGCCCAGGGGAGAGGGCATGAACAATCCCTGACTGTGCCCTTTAGGGCCATGTGAGCTTAGATGTTCACTGCAGGAGTCCCCCAGGCTCCTTGTCAGCTGAGTCACATGTGACCTGCTCAGTCCTCATGCCCAGCCCAAATCCCTGGGGGCCTGTGGCAGGTGTCCCCAAGGATCTCTGCCATCTCTGGTGATGTGAGTCCTCCCAGGTGGCCTCAGCCCTCCCAGGTGACATCCTTCTATGGTGACTCCGGCTCTTGCAGCAGGTGGGCTACCACAGGGACCTGAGCCGCATCACTGCCATCCTCCTCCTGTATCTGCTGGAGGAAGATGCTTTCTGGGTGCTGGCTCAGCTGCTGGCCGGTGAGAGGCACTCCCTGCAGGGTAGGTGGACGGCTGTCCCCGGGGCCTTACATAGTCATGCCAGGGGACGGCCACTGTGGCCGGTGATCCCAACTTCCAGTCAAGGTGCTTTCCTTGTATCCCAGCTTGTTTGGAGCCTCCAGGATGTCCCTGCTGAGGTCCCACAGCAGCCTGGGTCTGGACATGGACCCTCAAACCTCAAGTCAGACACCTTTCATCCCTAACATCAGAGAGCATTGATACCTTTTCCTGGCCACCCTCTGTTGCCCGAAGCCAGCCCCGACTTTGTGCAGGCGCCACTCACCTCCCTGAGTGTCCTCCTGCCTCCCAGCTGACTGCGCTCCCAGCCATCCTCCCTTCCTATGGATGGGCCGATGAAGCCAAGATGGCAATGACTGCCCATCCCATGTCCCCCAGCCTGATCCCACATCCAGGAGATGGCCACACAGCCCTCAGCTCCCACCCTGGTCTCCCCGCTAGCACCTGCCTGCCTCAGCCCTACCTCATGGTGTCAAAGGCATGCTGCCCTCCTGGCACCTCAACCCAGGATGCCACCGGGCAGCGCCTCCAGCCAGGGCCCTCCTCCCCAGGGCGGAGGCCACGTGATGGGGTCACCAGATGGGAGGGAGGGAGGCCTCGAGGTCCGGGGTCCCCCATCTTGCCCAGCTCTTCCAGCTGATGCCTCCACATCTTGGGCGTGGGCTCTGATGGGGTGATGGGTCGGCAGCTTCTCAGTGTTCTACAGCCCAAATACTGCCCAGATTCAGAGGCTCCTATCGCACCAGGAGAAAGTGCTGCACAAGTCCTTCCTGAAGATCGTGAGACAGCTGGTGAGTGGATGACACCCTCTGCTCCTCCCCATAGGCCCTGGGCCCCACAGGCCACGGGAGGCTCTAGCCTCTCACAGAGCTGAAAAGAGGCCAAGTCCCAACCACAGCCTGACCTGCGATGGGGATTCTCCATGGGTTCAGAGTTGGGTTTCCTTTTCCTATCCTGAAGGAGACAGAGGCGCTGGGACCAGGGTCAAGCTCTGGCTGAGCAGGGCTAAGGGAAGTATGTCCACTGGGCATCCGTGCATGGGGCAGGTGTTGGCGCCCTGGCCACCACCCTGGCTTCTGCTTCTTGAGGAAGGATCTACAGAGGGGCCTGGAAGTGGGAGGACTTCAGGGCAGCCCAGGGGGCCCTGAGCACCTCTGCTCCTCCCTTCAGGGCAAGGAAAGGCTGTGCATTGAAGGTTCCATGCTGACTAGGCTCCTCCGGTGTTTCCTTGATGGGATAAGGAGGCACAGGGAGACCCCAGCCCAGGGACCCTCCTGTCCCGCAGTGCCCGGTACCCCTAGCCCAGGAGTTGAGCTCCCCCAGGAGGACTCAGATCCCCTCCAGCCTGCAGGAGGCACAGGCAGTTCCCTGCAGGGCACATAAACCAGGCTCTGCCTGAGAGGGGGCATCCCACGGCAGAGGCCAGGGCTCAGGCCCAGCCTCATGGGCAGACTGGGTCAGGACCCAACTCGGAGGGCCCCAGGAAGCCCCAAGTCCTCAGGAAGCCCCTTCTTCCAGAAGCCACCTCACTGCTGAGATGAGTCCCCCATGAGGAGCTGTAGGACCTTGTCTGACTGCAGCCTCATGGAGGGGTTTCATCCCATGGAGAGGAGTCCTCAGCACTCCAGGGGACTGAAACCCCAATGGGTCCTGCTCAGGCCACCGGCCCCAGCCTGGAAAGGCCAGGTTCTCCCACACCTGCTGTCCCCACAGAAATCCTTTGGGCTCACCCTGCAACTGTGGGATGTGCTCATCTTGGAGGGCAAGCAGGTACTGACAGCCATGGCGCATGCATCATTCAAAATACACAGGGGTAAGTCCCATGTGCCTGGGGGTGCCCAGGGGAACACGTGGAACAGACCTCGGCTGGCCTGAGGGAAGCGTCCTCACACTGTCACGACTCTCTGCTCCATCCGAGTAGAGGGCCTGGCCTGGTGGGCTGAGCAAGGCATGATGACACTGAGCCCACTCCCCACATGATCCAGATGAGGGTCAGGAGTGTGGTGAGCACTTCCCTGCCCGGCCTCCCCCAGCTGTGGCCTCCTGTGCACAGCTCGACCCCAGGGTGGCCAAAAAGGACCCAGCACCACCCAGTGGGAGGTAGCTCTGGTGGAAACGGGGGTACGGGCACTGACCCCTCCCAGGGAACCCTCCTGGCCTGATGCCCACCCTCTCCCTAGAGCGCCTCATGAAGCTTTCCTGGAGTACCGCCTGGGAGTTTCAGGAGTGACTCTCTCAGAGCTGGGCCCTGGAGGACAACACGGTCCTCATGAACCTTCAAACCTCTATGAAGGAACTCACAAAAAAACACCAGGACCTGCCACCCCCAGGTGGGCTCCAGCACGAGGTCCCCTCCCGAGTCACCCTCTGGGGCAGTCAATGGTGGGGGGTGCCCTGGCCCCATCAGCCCTCCTACCTGGCCTTCCTCCTGCACCTGTTCTTCCTCCTCTTCCTCCTCTACTCTAAGAAAGTCAAATGGGTCTGCCACTCCTCAGGGCAGGCGCTGAGTGTGTGTGTGTGTGTGTGTGTGCTGGAATGCTGTGTGGACAGGCAGGGGCCATGGGCAGGACCCCAAAACACCCCTCCGCCACTTTCCACATTGTCCTCCTCTCCTTGAAGGGCCCTGAGGGACACTGGGGCAGTCAGACCCAGCTGTGGAAGCCCCCACCCCCACCTCCAAGCAGCCTCAGAGAGCAGCAGGGACCCCTCATTCCTGAGTGCCCCTCCAAGGATGTCAAGACAACATGCAGGGAAAAGAAAGAGAGATCAGACTGTCACTGTGTCTATGTAGAAAGGGAAGACATAAGAGACTCCATTTTGAAAAAGACCTGTACTTTAAACAATTGCTTTGCTTAGATGTTGTTAATTTGTAGCTTTGCCCCAGCCACTTTGACCCAGCCACTCACTTTGACCCAACTTGGAGCTCACAAAAACATGTGTTGTATAAAATCAAGGTTTAAGGGATCTAGGGCTGTGCAGGACGTGCCTTGTTAACAAAATGTTTACAAGCAGTATACTTGGTAAGGGTCATTGCCATTCTCTAGTCTCAATAAACCAGGGGCACAATGCACTGTGGAAAGCTGCAGGGACCTCTGCCCTTGAAAGCGGGGTGTTGTCCAAGGTTTCTCCCCATGTGATAGTCTAAAATATGGCCTCGTGGGATGAGAAAGACCTGACTGTTCCCCAGCCCGACACCCGTAAAGGGTCTGTGCTGAGGTGGATTAGCAAAAGAGGAAAGCCTCTTGCAGCTGAGATGGAGGAAGGCCACTGTCTCCTGCCTGCCCCTGGGAACTGAATGTCTCGGTGTAAAACCCGATTGTACATTTGTTCAACTCTGAGATAGGGGAAAAGCTGCCCTATGGTGGGAGGCGAGACATGTTTGCAGTAATGCTGCATTGTTATTCTTTACTCTGCTGAGATGTTTGGGTGGAGAGAAACTTAAATCTGGCCTACGTGCACGTCCAGGCATAGTACCTTCCCTTGAATTTATTATGATATAGATTCTTTTGCTCACATGTTTTTTGTTGACCTTCTCCTTATTATCATCCTGCTCTCCTACTACATTCCTTTTTGCTGAAATAATGAAAATAATCATCAATAAAAACTGAGGGAACTCAGAGGCCAGTGCCGGTGCAGGTCCTTGGTGTGCTCAGTGCCAGTCCCCTGGACCCACTGTTGTTTCTGTATACTTTGTCTCTGTGTCTTCTTTCTTTTCTCAGTCTCTCATCCCACCCGACTAGAAATACCCACAGGTGTGGAGGGGCAGGCCACCCCTTCACAACAAGCCAGGGAGACAAGAGAATCAGTGCCCCTGACCCAAGAGGATTCAGGCACAGGATAGAGGAAGCCCTAACCCAGAGCCAGAACCAAGAGTTCAGCTGGGCATGGGATTGGTCCAGCCCTGGCATGGGGTGAACAGCCTGGAGGGCAGAGGGGAACCCATGCCCGGGGCCTTCTCATGCTCTGAGACAGGCCCCCATGTGTGGTGGCAAGGGGGCTGGGTGACAGTGCAGGTCCCTCCCACTTGAGTTCTGAGTTGGGGCTGCCAAAGAGCCCTGAGGTGAGGGCATGAGGCAGGAAGCCCTGAGCCAGCCTGAACCCTGGGGGCCATTTCAGGAGCAACCTGAGGTTCCCTGAAAGCTCCCTGACCCTAGACTGCACACAATCCTCGCCCTGAGATCAGCAGCCTGTGGGGGCATCCTCAGTGTCAGGGACCCCGAGGACTCCAGAGACCCAGGCCTGTGTCGCCCAGCCCTGAAGGGACCCAATGAGCTTGGTGAAGATGCCGACCATGTCTGTTTCTTTTTTTTCAGGAGAACTCAAGCAAGAGTCCTCGAGGGTGTCTCCTGGCATTGGGCCCCTCTGTGAGGGGGACAGATTGGCCCTGCCCAGCCCACCAGCTCAGCTCCTTCCTGGGACAAAAGCCTTGTCCTCCCCCAGCCTGGCCTGACAGGGTTGTCTCCATGGCCGAGGCCAAGACCCCGCAGCACAAAGGGGCTTCCCCAGAACCCAGGGCAGCAGGCTGCTCTCTGGGTGGCCCAGAGGATCAAGATGTGGCCAGCCTGTTTCCCGGTGAGGTCAGGCCTCGTATTACATAAAAATACCTGTGCTGGGACTCTATGCCACACCTCCACACAGACCTGGATGCTGGGATCCATGGTTTCCCTACTACAATTTTTTTTTTTTTTGAGACGGAGTCTTGCTCTGTTGCCCAGGCTGGAGTGCAGTGGCACGATCTTGGCTCACTGCAAGCTCCGCCTCCCAGGTTCACGCCATTCTCCTACCTCAGCCTCCCTAGTAGCTGGGACTACAGGCGCCCGCCACCACGCCCGGCTAATTTTTTGTATTTTTAGTAGAGATGGGGTTTCACCGTGTTAGCCAGGATGGTCTTGATCTCCTGACCTCATGATCCACCCGCCTTGGCCTCCCAAAGTGCTTACAGGCATGAGCCACCGCGCCCGGCCTCCCTACTACAATTTTGAACAGGGCTACTGGGCCCCTGTCACTTCAACATCTTACCTGGACAGCCCTGAAACCATAGGATGGCCCTGGCCTACCAAGCCCACTGGGACCCTGACACCAAGCCCTGCCCAGGCTTATGACAGAGGAGGCAGGTCAGGAGACACCCCAGCAACAAGGCGGCACCTGCCTGCGATGCCCCTCAGTAGAAGAATGTGGCATGGAAGGAGCCCAGGTGGCACCCGCCCAGCTTCCTTGCAGCCCCAGATGGCTGCTGGACCTTGGTTCTGGGCCTTGGAAAATCCCATTCAGGGGAGCTTGGTCCCATCAAGGCCTCTGGAGGGAAGGCTAAGCATAGGGTTCCCGCGGCCCCAGCCAGCCAGCCAGCAGTGTGCCCTGGGGCCTCTGACCCCACCTGTGAATCCCAGGCCCAGAGGTTCCTGGCTTCAACTCGAGTCCTAGGAGGAGAGGGGCACCAGAGGCACCACGGGCTCCCAAGGTGACCACACAGGGGACCAGGGCACTGGGAGCCCTGATGCTGTAAGGATTCACATCAGAGAACCTGAGCAAGATGGGAGCCCATGCAGTAATGAGGATGTGGAGGGCTGGCTCAACGGGGCCAATAGCTGTGAACACTGCTGCCTCTTCCCAGCCTCATCGCCGCAGTGCAGGCAGTCTGATCTCTGGAGCCCAGCCCAAAAGTGTCCCGGGTGCCCTGGCTTCATATGCCAATATGCCACCCGGAGGCTTCGAGGCCCTGCCTGCTGCACACCCGCCTCACCATTGCTGAGCACCCCATCTGATGAGAGACTTGCTGTGGATTCCTGGGCCAGCACCATTTCCCAGGAGGAGCGGCGGGCTGCCTGTGGGCAGGCTGCCCACACTGTGGAGGGGACTGAGATCAGCCTTCACTGTAGGAAGCCCCTACCTGGACACAGACTTGCCGGCTCTACCTATCGCCATCATGGCAGCCTACATGGCATTACTTGTGACCAGGGCGCCCCATCCAGGTCGGTCTGCCCTGGCTGCTGTTTTCCCTCCTGCCACCCTCTCTTTGACTGCTTGTGTCAATAAAAGGAGAACTGGACAGTTTTCAGAATAAAGTGTCTCAAGTCTCTCTAAAATGTGTAAAACCAAGCTGCACCACGACCACCTTGGTACATGTTCTCACAATCTCCTGAGGGCTGTGTCCCGGACCGGACCATGGTCACTCATATTTGGCACAGAATAAATCTCTTCAAACATTTTACAGAGTTTGACTCTTCTTCATTGACAAGACCATAGAGAGTAACTTCTGGATGTTGCCATGGCATTTGTAAATGGTCATGGCCCTGGTGGGAGTGCCTTTTAGCATGCCAATGCATTGTAATTAGTGTATAATGAGCAAGAGGACAACCAGAGGTCACTTTCATCCCCATCTTGGTTTTGGCGGGTTTTGGCCAGCTTCTTTACTGCATCTTATTTTATCAGCAAGATCTTTATGACCTGTATCTTGTGCTGACCTCCTATCTTATCCTACGACTAAGTATGCGTAACCTTCTGCAAATGCAGCCCAGTAGGTGTCAGACTTATTTTACCTGGACCTTATTCAAGATGGAGTCACTCTGGTCCAAATGTGTGTGACACATTTAGATGGTCACAGGGGAGGTGGTGGGCCTTCAAATTTTATTTTGGTTCATGATATGGCTTGGTGTGTATGCTTTTCATTTGTAAAATTGCTGTTCTTTTGACAATTTAAGTGACTGTTTCATTGACCGTAAGTTTGAAAATAAAAATTAAGAAACAAATTCCAATGACTGTGCTGTGGTTGGAGACTTTATTTACCAAGATGTTTACCCTTTCCTTTCCCCTCTCATTATGAGGAGCTGTGTCACTCCTCCTCCTCCTCCTCCTCCCCTAATGTGGCCCTAAGAGCTGCCCCCACCAACTATCAACACCACACACCTCTGAGTACCTCAGGAGGGCACCACTCTGGGGCCAGGCTGTGGGACTATGCTGTGGGAGAAGCCAAGGTCCCATGAGACCCCAAGAGAAACTTTGAAACAAAAGGCCTGGATTGGCATCAGGAGAAGATCTAACCCAGGCTCAAGGCAGCACTGGGAAACGAACAGCTCTATACTGCATCCCAGCTCTCTGGCTATTTCAGAGCAACCATCAGGCTGGGCAGGGGTGGCTCATGCCTGTAATCCTAGCTCTTTGGGAGGCCAACATGTGGGTGGGTCACTTGAGACCAGGAGTTTGAGGCCAGCCTGGCCAACATGGTGAAACCCTGTTTTTACTAAAAAATTAGCTGGGCATGGTGGCATACTCCTGTATTCCCAGCTACTTGGGTGAGCTGAGATCACACCACTGCACTCCAGCCTGGGTGACAGAGCGAGATTCTGTCTCCAAAAAAAAAAAAAAAAAACTCCTTTTGGAGACTCCCCAAGGGGAAGGAGACTGTTGGGAAGTTAGGCTGTGTTTAGGGGATGTTCAGAAGCCTCAGGCCTGGTAACCTGGGGGACCCCAGAACCACCAGGGCAGGCAGGAGCCTCAAAGCGCAAGCCTAAGAGGGCCCCAAGAGCTTGCTGTTCACTGTGACGGGTCACAGAGGGCCACCTGCCATGCGGCTGGAACTATTAATACTGCCTCTCCTCTTAAAAATACACTAGGAAGAGCCTCTCTGAAGTCATTAGTTATGGGGTTTCTTATTGGAAAAAATACGAGAATAAAATCTACAAAGAAATCAAATGAGTGGCCCAAACTCTATTCTGCACGAGTGCACACACACTCGCTTTGCTTCCCCTTAGAGGAAAACATCCTGCTCTGACCCCTGGATGGGTGCGGGTGCAGGAGGATGAAGAGCACGGAGACCCCCTTTGAAGTGTGTGGGTAGAGCAAGTCTAGGGCTGCAATGAGGAGTGAGAGGTTTTATGGGATGATAGGACTTTTTTTTTTTTTTTTTTGAGACGGAGCCTTGCTCTTGTTGCCCAGGCTGGAGTGCAATGGCTTACTGCAACCTCCACCTCCAGGGTTCAAGCGATTCTCCTGCCTCAGCTTCTGAGTAGCTGGGATTACAGGTGCCTGCCACCATGCCCGACTAATACTTTTTTTTTTTTTTTTTTTTTGAGACAGAGTCTTGCTCTTGTTGCCCAGGCTGGAGTGCAGTGGCACGATCTCGGCTCACTGCAAGCTCCGCCTCCCGGATTCACTCCATTCTCCTGCTTCAGCCTCCCGAATAGCTGGGACTACAGGCACCCACCACCACGCCCGGCTAATTTGTTTTGTATTTTTAGTAAAGACGGGGTTTCACCATGTTAGCCAGGATGGTCTCGATTTCCTGACCTTGTGATCCACCCGCCTCGGCCTTCCAAAGTGCTGGGATTACAGGTGTGATCCACTGCGCCCGGCCTTTTTTTATTTTTTTATTTTTTTTATTTTTTTAAGTAGAGACAGGGTTTCACCATGTTGGCCAGGCTGGTCTCAAACTTCTGACCTTAGGTGATCCGCCCACCTCGGCCTCCCAAAGTGATGGGATTACAGGTGAGCCACCACCCTGGCCAGATGGCCAGACAATAGAACTTTTATGGTGTTTACCCTTTCACTCCGCAGAGGCATCTGACCAGGCCAGATGATAGAACTTTTATGATGTTTACCCTTTCACTCTGCAGGGGCATCTGACCACTTCTCACCACCTTCATGCTTGCTTTAAGCCACTCTCATCTCTCCCTGGGGTCACTGCAATTGAATTCTAACGGGTCTCCCAATTTCCCAGCGGTTGCCCCTGTAGCTGTTCTCAGCACTGCAGCTGGAGGGAGGCACCCTGTGAACCCTGAGTCAGATCATGCCCCTCCCCCTCAAAACCCTTCCCTGCAGCACCACCATACTTTGGCAAAGCCAAGGACCTCGAAAAGCACCCAACCCCCCATAATCTTGGCCTCCTCCCACCCATCTCCCTTACCCCATTTTTTCCCGCTCTCATTGACTTCTTTGCTGTCCCCACAACTGGCCAGGCTCCCACCTCAGGGCCTGGCTCTGCGCCACCCACTTGCAATGTTCTCAGGGCCTTCCATGCCCTCTGCAGCTCCTTGCTCAATTGGCCCCTTCTTGGTGACTCTTCTTGACCTCCCCACTTGAAACTTCAAATCTCCCCAATCCTCCTCCTTGTTCCCCAGGTGCCCTGGGTCTGGACAAATGCTATGTGGGAGTGGATGCTTCTAGAAGCGTACGGGCCAAGGTTCACGGCTGGATAAGCATCTGAGATACCACAGCCCAAATGGACGTTTCCTGACCTTGTCATGTGAATTAAACTTTCGAAAAGTTATTATGGTATGACTTACATCTGCTGTGAGTGCACAGCTCTGAAGACTTACAGATGGAACTCGCCAGCCCCCAGATCATGAAGCAGAACATGCCCAGGCCCTCCCAGAACTGCCCCTGCAACCACGGCCTGACTCTGCAGGCCGGCCTCCTGTGCTTTACACACAGGGAATGATAACCGCCTCAGTTTTTTAAAATGAACTTTTACTTTTACTTTTTGAATGACTAAATTTACAGAAAAATTAAACAGATACCACAGAGTTCGCCTATGCTTTCTATCCAACTCTCCTTAAGAATGAAATTTTGCATAACCCTGGCACATCTGTCAAAACTAGGAATTTAGGCCAGGCGTGGTGACTCATGCCTGTATCCCAGCATTTTGGGAGGCCAAGGCAGGATTATTTGAGGCCAGGAGTTCAAGACCAACCTGGACAACACAGCGAGACCCCATCTCTACAAAACATACTAAAAAAACCCCAAAACAATACAATCAGCTGGGCATGGTGGTGCATGCCTGTGGTCCCAACTACTCAGGAGGCTGGGATGGGAGGATTCCTTGAGCCCAGGAAGTCAAGGCTGCAGTGAGCTACAACTGCACCACTGCACTGCAGTCAGGGTGACAGAGCAAGACCCTGTCTCAAAAAAAACAAAGAGGAAAGGAAAAGGAAAAAGGAAAGGAAAGAAAAGGAAAAAAGAAGCAAACGGAGAATGAGGCGTGAGCCTCTCATGGGATTTATTCCTGTTTACGGCTGGAAACCCAAGGACAACACTGTCCAGGGAAACGCTGAGGCCCAGTTGACGACACGTGCTGGGCTCGAGTCTTCACCTTCACCTCAAAGAGGCTTTAGCCTCTCATCTCTCTCCTCTTCTCATCCAGGCTGTCTCTACACCAGCAGTGCTCAACCAAGATGCTCCTGCCCTCACCATCAAGAGACAGGCAGTCGTGCCTGGGGTCACTGGGGTTGTCTCAATGACAATGGGTGGGCGGTGATCTACTGGCACCTAATAAGTAGAGTCCAGGGATGCTGCCAACCATCCTAGGATGCACAGGACAGCCCCAAAACAAAGCTGATGTGCCACCCCATCCCCTTTCACAACTGGACCACTCCTCCCTAGGGTAATTATGAGACTTTGTACAACCACAAGCAAAATCCATTTGTTTTACAAGGAACACACTGGAGACAGCACCCAGTCTGAGAACTTCATGCTACAGAAGGGTTTTGTTTTTGAAAACCGAAACTACAGAATAAATACCCAGAGAGAGACAGGGAAACCTCACCATATGAGTTCAAATGAGCAACCTGAGTATTCTTGGCTCCTGGTGGAAACGGAGGTGCTAATCTCAGGCGAGCCCATCTCCTGTGGCACCCACCACAGCTTGGTTTTGAGCTGCTCTTTCCACTCCTGGCACAAGAGGAGCAGATACTTGGGCAGCACCATGACTAACTGGGCAGCCAAGACCAAGACTCTTATGCACACAGATGCCCCCTGGTGGCCCCTCCTCCACCAATGCTGGAGGAAGCAGGCCACCGGCAGCTGCTCCCAGACTCAGGGGCCTGAACTCTTCCTCTTCTCTCACCTGGCTGGGAACTGTGCCAGCTGAGGGCCTCAGAGCAGGCTGTGATGAGTTTCTGAGTGTCAGAGCCCTTGAATGGGGCTCCCAGCTTTATTCTTTGGCTTCCCCGGCTGTAGGAAACCTGTGGGGCACAAGGACAGGTCACTGGGTTCAGGATGAGATGAACTGGGTTCCAGTCCTGACACTGTCCTGACTGGCTGTGTGACCTGGAGCAAGTCACTTAATGTCTCTGAACCTCACTCTCCTACCCACTGAAATTAAGAAGTCAATGTGTTGAGCAGGGTTTGGTGAAAATGTTTCTCTCCTGGATCCTGAGTGGTGGTGTAACTGACTACACGTTCTCTGGAAGGGGATTTGGTAACATGAATCTAGAGCAGGGGTCTTAAACTCAGGTGCCCCTAAGAGCCAGGTAGGTGATGTAATAGAGGGAGAGCCCATTAGCATAAGGGTAAGGGCAGCTCTGATTGTTTTTTTTTTTTTTTTGGAGACAGGATCTTGCTCTGTCACCGAGGTTGGAGTGCAGTGGCGTGATCTTTACTCACTGCAGCCTCTACCTCCTCGGCTGAAGTAATCCTCTCACCTCAGCCTCCCGAGTAGCTGGGACCACAGGCACAGGCCACCACACCTAGCTAAGGTTTTGATCTTTTTCTACAGACAAAGTCTCCCTATGCAGTTCTTAAAAAATATTTTTGAGGTAAAATTCACATAAAAATTACCATTTTATTTTTATTTATTTATTTTGAGATTGAGCTTCAATCTTGTTGCCCAGGCTGGAGTGCAATGGCACAATCTTGGCTCACTGCAACCCCCACCTCCTGGGTTCCAGTGATTCTCCTGCCTCAACCTCCCGAGTAGCTGGGATTACAGGTGCCCACCACCATGCCCGGCTGCTTTTTTGTATTTTTAATAAAGACAGGGTTTCACCATGTTGGCTAGGCTGGTCTTGAGCTTCTGACCTCAGGTGATCCACCCTCCTTGGCCTCCCAAAGTGCTGGGATTACAGGCATGCCTGGCCTCGGTACCATTTTTCAAGAGCCTGGCTCTTCCCCATTGAATGATCTTGGCACTTTTGTCAAAAATCAACGAACCTTATATGTGAGGGTTTATTTCTGGACTCTCCATCTGTTCCATTGATTTCCATCCCTCTCCTTATGCCATGACCACACTCTTTTCATTACTGTAGCTTGAAACAAGTTTTGAAACCAGGAAGTGTGAGTCTTTCAACTTTGTCCTTTTTCTTCTTTTTTCTTACTTTACTCATTTTTAAATTTTTGAGACAGGGTCTCAGTCTCACCAAGACTGGAGTGCAGTGGTGCAATGATAGCTCACTACAGCCTCCAAGTCCTGGTGTCAAACCATCCTCCCATCTCCGCCTCCCTATTAGCTGGGACTACAGGCACATGACACACACCTGGCTATTTTTTTTTTTTTTAAACATTTAGTTTTTTGTAGAAACCAGATTCATTATGTTGCTCTGCTGGTCTCAGACTCCTGGCCTCAAGTAATCCTCCAATCTCAGCCTCCCAAAGTCCTGGTATTACAGGCATGAACCATTATGCCCAGCTTTTTTGTCCCTCTTTTTCAAGATTGTTTTGTTTCTTTGGGATCCCTTGGAATTCCACACCAATTTGGGGATCAGCTTTCCTATTTCTACAAAAAAGGCCACTGAGATTTTGATAGAGATTGCATTGAGTCTGTATTTTGCTTTGGGTGGTATAACATTTTAACAATATTAGGTCTTCCAGTCCATAAACCTGAGCTGTGTTTACAGGTATATAGGCCTTTAATTCTGTTCAGCAATGTTTCATAGTTTTTGTGCACAAGTCTCTCACCTTAAATTTATTCTGAAGAATTTTATCCTTTTGGTTTCTATTGTAGGTGAGTTTGTTTTAATTTTCATTGCTAGTGTATAGAAATAAAACTGATTTCTGCGTGTTGACCTTGTACTCTGCAACTTTGCTGAATTCCTTTATTAGTGCTAGTAGCTTTCTACTGGATTTTAAGAATTGTTTTTATGTAAGGTAATTTCATCTGTGAATAAATACTTTTACTTCTCCCCTTCCAATATGATGCTTTTTATTTATTTTGGTTGCCTAATTTCTCTGGCTAGAATTCCAATACTATGTTAAACATAAGTGGGCGTTTTGGCCTGTTCCTATGTTAGGTGAAATGTTTTCAGTCTTTCACCACTGAATATGAGGTTGGCTGTGGGTTTTTCATAAATGTGTTTTATTAGCTGGGCATGGTGGTTCACACCTGTAATCCCAGCACTTTGGGAGGCCAAGGAAAGTGGACAGCTGGAGCCCAGGAGTTAGAGACCAGCCAGGGCAACATGGTGAACCCTGTCGCTACAAAATACAAAAATCAGTCAGGCGTGGTGGTGCATGCCTGTAATGCAGGCATGTGTCACCACACCCAGCTAATTTTTGTATGTTTAGTAGAGAAAGGGTTTTGCATGTTGCCCTGACTGGTCTTGAACTCCTGGCCTCAAGTGACTTGCCTGCCTCAGTCTCCCAAAGTGCTGGGATTACAGGTGTGAACCACTGCACCTGGCCTTCATGGAACCATTATTAATAATAATAGCCAAAACGCAGAAACAACCCAAATGCCCACCCACTGATGAATGGATAAACCACATAGGATATATCCATAAAATGGAATATTATTTGGCCATAAAAATGAACTACTGATACATGCTATAACACAGATGACCTTTGGAAACATTATGCCAAGTAGAAGAAACTAGTCACAATACACCACATATTGTGTGACGCCATTGATGTGAAATGTCCACAACAGGTAAATCTATAAAGACAGAGAATAGATTAGTAGTAGCCTGTGGCTAGGGAGGAATGAAGACTGACAAAGTTTCCTTTTGGGGTTATCAAAATGTTCTAAAATTAGATTATGGTGATAGTTGCATAACTCTGTAAATACATTAATACTAAAAAACATAGACCCATACACTTTAAACAGGTGAACTTTATGTCACGGGAATTATATTTCGATAAAACTATTTACTGAAGGGGAGGCAAGAACTGGGCAGTTGGAGAAAAAGAAGGAAAAAAAGACTTTCTATCATATCTTTCAATACTTTCTGGGTTTCAAGCCACCTGACTATACTATCTATTCAAAAGCAAGTCTGAAATCACAGGATATAAAAAAAATTAAAGACAGACCCCTGATTCTCCCCTAGTTTGGGCTGGTGAGTGGAGAAGGAGGGAGCTACCGCACACCCTGCCATAGTGTGAAGCAGTGGCTGAGTAGAATGCCAACAGTGGGTTCTATTGGACAAGGGCAGCTTTGGGGAGTTTCCAGGACCCATTCATGGCCTGGAAGCCACCAAAGCCACTGGACCTGAGGGGAGACAGTGCCCTATTGACCAGATGGCAGTTGCCCAACTGACCAGAGGAGCTGTCCATGCCCTTCCTCTTCTACCACCATCTCAACCCACATAAAATCTCAGAACCCCCAGGAAGCCCCAAAGAGAAACAGGAAAACCCTAAGACTGACACAGCCAGGTGGAGTAGAAGCTTGAGAGAGAAGCTCCGTTGACAGAAAAAGAAAGGAAGAACTCTTCTCAGGCACTAGCTTTGTGGGCTGGGCTCACACTCTGGGCAGCCGCAGACCTGGATGCAGGAGAGACTCTCTCCTGCACCCTGAGACCAGAGAGCAGCCAAGGAGGGTGATTCTTAGAGCCCGCTGCTTGTGCCTCATGTGCTTGTCCAGTTAACAGGTGCTGCTAGATCTCTGTGGTCAAATTAGCTTGAAAAATGCTGGGTTAAACAAAGTCAAAGCAGCCAGGTGTGGTGGCTCACGCCTGTAATCTCAGCACTTTGGGATGCTAAGGCAGGCGGATCACCTGAGGTCAGGAGTTTGAGACCAGCCTGACCAACATGGTGAAACCCCATTTCTACTAAAAATACAAAATTAGCCAGGCGTGGTGGCGCATGCCTGTAATCCCAGTTACTTGGGAGGCTGAGGCAGGAGAATCGCTTGAACCCGAGAGGTGGAGGTTGCAGTGAACCAAGATCGCCCACTGCACTCCAGCCTGAGCAACAAGAACAAAACTCCATCTCGAAAAAAAAAAAGAAAGCCAAAGTATTTTTTTTTTTTAACTGCAGTCCTTCTTTCTCAGAGCCTTTTCTTGTGTGCTTGTGACTCTTCAAGAGGAAGTCTGGCAGGTTCAAAGCACTTTTGTGTTTTTGAGGCATATCTAATAGGAAAGACAGTCTTCTTTGTTTTACAGCTGACGGGAAGTGTCTCAGCCAAAGTCCCAGCGTGGGTCGGGGAACAACTGGCCAGGGCTGATTCTGCAGCACCGGACAGCCTCTGCCAGCACCAGGTCACAATTCTGGCTGGTCCTGACTCATGGTCCCAGGGCTCTAAGCAACATCATCCCGTGTCGAGGCAGCCTTTGGTCACTGCTTTGTTCAATTCTCAGAAAGTTTATGTATTTGAGCCCCTGATTAGGTACGTGTCTGGGGACATGGTTAACTGGACACCCTGGGGTGTGGGGACACAGCAGCAGGGAAAGGCTGTGAATCCAGGCTGTGTCCAAGGTCCACCCAGCGGTGGGTTCCATCTGCACAGTGAGACGTGCAGTTTCCCCCTCGACCTGTTAGATGTAAATGAGCGGCACCCTCTCCCACCCCCGTGCCTGCACCTTGGGTCTCAGGAGCCCAGGTGAGTGGCTGGGGTCCAGGCTCCTGGGATCCCATGGGGCACTGCCCACCAGTGCGCACAGAGCAGTGGAAGGCCTGCCTGGCCTTGGATCAGGTATCGACTGTGGGATGGCCCGTCTTCTAGATCTGGCCCTGGCCACCCCTTGGGCCTGATCTCCCGCCCCCCGGCACACACCCTGGGCCAGGATAGCTCTCCAGCCTCCCAGCATCACTGAGAAGGCCCTTCCCTTTTCCTGGACATACTTATTCTATTTATTGCCTAGTCAGCTCCTCCTGATCCTCCTTCAAGGCTCTGTTGAGCTGTCACCTCCTCTGGGACGCCGTCCCTGACCCAGCCCAAGTCAGGTGACGCTCTTTCTCTATGTCTTGTTGGTCCTGTCCAACACCTAGCAGAGCACTGGAAAGGCTGAACCCCAGGCCTGGACAGCCTGGGTTTGAATCTTGACCCTGCCGCACACCAGTGGAAGGCCTTGGTGACAATTCATGGAACTCCTCTGTGCCTCCATGCTCTCTGTGTAAAAGGGGATGAGAACATCGCCCATCTCACAGGTGGTTATGAGCATGAAGTAAGGGAGCACAGTTATGTTCTTAGAGCAGGTTCTTGGTACACAGTAAGTCCTCAATAAAGGCCGTGGAGGATGAATACTACGGCCCGTATTGCACTGCATGGCAACTGTACTCCTGTGTCTTCCCCATCCTCTGAAACCTCCTGGGGGATGGCAGGCCCAGCAACAGCCAAAGGCGGAGTGAGAGGAACGTAAAAGCCAAAGAAAGCCCATGGGCCCTTAGGAAGAAACTGAAGGATGAGGAGGATGTGGGCAGGTGGAGAGGAAGGAGGGAGCCTCCAGGAAGCAGCTGGAGCAGGGTGATGGTGCACAGAGCAGGAGAGGAGATGCAGACGGTCAGCAAACACAGGAAATGTCCAGTCTCCCCAAAATCAGAAAAACACAATGGAACAATGAAAAACTAACTTTCAGCCATCAGGTTGCAAAGTTTTAAAGTTGGTAACATCGAGGGCAGGGGGGTGATCTACAGAAACATGAACTCAGGGCCCACTGGAGGGAGGGAACTGGCAGCAGCATTCTGGAGAGTAACCAGCCATGGTCAGTTAAATGCAGAACACAGACCTAACCCATCCCCGAGAAATTCTCCTCCTCCGTGAGCCTCCTCATAACAGTGAGAAACGGGAAACAATATAAATGTCCATGCAGCAGAGGATGCCTGAATAAGCAGGGTGCACAGGCCAGAGCCAGGAGTCTATGCCACAGTTAAGAGCATGAGACAGATGTGGAATCTCTCAGGACAGATATTGAGTGAATAAAAGTAGTTTATAGCGTGAGTCTTATAGTATTGTTACTGGAAGGAAGGGAGTGTGAGTTGTCCAGGTCCTTGGTGTTTTGAACAAAGAATTGAACAAAACACACAAAGTAACAAAGAAATTAAACACAGAAGGAAGCAGGAAAGCAGGGATTTATTAAAGCAAGAAAGCACTCCACAGGGTGAGAGTGGGCCCGAGCAATGGGCTCAAGGGCCTGGTTACAAAGTTTTCTGGGTTTTAAGTACTCCTTTTGAGGTCCCTATAGGCTACCCCTCACCTGGATGAAGGATTTGGTCATGGCTAATTAAAGGCTGGGGCGAATTGGTGCCCTATGCAGAGGAAGGGATGGCTCATGCTTGGCCCTGGCCAATCCAAGGCACTCTCCCTTTCCATCTGAGATGTGGTGGAAGGGGAGGGCTATAGGAGAGGAGCCTTTGATCCTTGTCACTTGGGTGTGGGGAGATCGGTTTGTGTGTAGGGGTGGTAGCCTTAGGAAGGTCGCGTTAATTGGCCTTAGGTTCCTTGCCCCCAGATCCAGGTGTTCTCTCTTTAGGGAGTCAGCATGAATTGACCCCAGATTCCCTGCCCCCAGACGTTGGTGGTTTCCCTTGATTCACCTTTAGGAATTCAGCATGAGTTGGCTGTTTTTTTTTTTTTTTGAGACGGAGTCTCGCTCCGTCACCCAGGCTGGAGTGCAGTGGCGCAATCTCGGTTCACTGCAAGCTCCGCCTCCTGGGTTCACGCCATTCTCCTGCCTCAGCCTCTCCGAGTAGCTGGGACTACAGGCGCCCGCCACCATGCCTGGCTAATTTTTTGCATTTTTAGTAGAGACAGGGTTTTACCATGGTCTCGATCTCCTGACCTCGTGATCCGCCCACCTCGGCCTCCCAAAGTGCTGGGATTACAAGCGTGAGCCACCGCGCCCAGCCTCAGCATGAGTTGGCTTTAAGTTCTCTGCCTCCAGACCCTATTCTCCTGCCTCAGTATGATAAACCAAACATCACACACACACACACACACACACACACACACACACACACTCGCACACACATACACTACAGTGCTATGTTGTTCGTGATCACGCACACGATTGTGAAGCGTAAGAAGCCTGCAAGGACGTGCACGATGACACTGGCTACCACTGGGTGGGGCAGAACTGGGGGTGACCATCAAAGGGGCCTTTAATGCTATTTGTAACTTTTAAATTTCATTGCTTGTGTCAATGAACAGTAGCAAAACAACAGCTGGGCTTTGGCAGGTGGATTTCTAAGAAAGAGGTAACGAACAGATCCCACTGCTAGGAACTTTCTGTCTGTAGAAACGAGCAAGCCTAAAGTCACTACAGGACGCTCTTGTTGTGCCCCACCTCCCCTCATGGTTGCACACCCCCAGGGCTGGAGTTCTCACCACCTCACAGAGCTGCTGACTCTAATACTACAATACTGCTCTAATATTGTAGTTTCAAACATGAAAACAGCAGCCTTTAAAACTCTTAAACTCATCCCACTACAACTTGCTAAGGGTTATGGATTCCAGCTTTGGAGATGCAGGTGAGATGTAGGGACTCTCTACCCATGCCCTTGCCTGATTCACCAGTGTCCAAGGGTCCATGGCATGGCAGGGCCCAAGGACCATAGCCAAGGTGCCACCATGAAGGTGTGGGGTGGCTGTGCCTCACCATGCTTCTTGGGAGGTGACAGAGGATGCAGGAGAGACTTAGAGCTGAATTCCACACATTCATCAGAGTGACTTCCAGGCCAAGATCCCCCGGCTGAAGGAAGGCAGAAGGCAAAGCAAACAGCATCCTTGGCCTGGCTGAGGTCTGAGGGCATCAGGACAGAGACGGAGACAAAGGACCCGGTGGCACCACATTTGCAGGTGTCAACCTCAGAACTGCAGAGCACCCACATGACAATTTCTGGGCATGGCTAGGGACTTTCTAGCACTAAAGCATTGGTGGCTGTCAGCCAGGGGCCCGGGCCCTTCTCAGCTCCTTCTCATGTGCCCCTCCCTCTTCAAGCCACCAAGATATGCAGAGTCCTTCTCATGCTTTACACCTCTTGGCTTTTACAGGGCTCTGTGATTAGGTGGGGCACATCCGGACCACCTCCCTGTGTCATATAAAGGGCAGCACATTATTCCAGGGAGAGTCATGGGGGTTATCCTTAGAATTCTGTCACATTCACCCTCTTGGCTTTCTGTCCCTCCAGAATTCTTACTGGAAATTACATTAGAGATGGAGATTTCCCCATCGTAACACAAAACTAGGAGCTCTAAGTAGACTTTTAGATGAAAGAAAAGGAGATGTAGTGGTTCCACAGGTCACGGCTGCCCTTGGCTTGGAAAACAACTAGCATGCATCAGGAGCATGAAATTTGAGGACTGAGAGTGATCTGCAGGGCCTTCTTGGGAGTGACTTATTCCAAAAAATCTCCAGGATGTCTGAGTTGAGCAGAATGTGTGGAAGGGTCTCCTAGGACCACCATTTTGAGCTCAGTGTGGGCCTCACTTGACAGTGAGGGCAGACTCATGTCCTTTTACTGGTTCTCAATTCTGGGCTACTTAAGACATCAGGCAGCTGGCCCAGGGCTCTGCAGGTGGGTCTGGCTGCGATGCTCACTTCCCAGTGCTGCTGACCTGAGGCGACCACCATTGCGTCACTTCAGCTCCCATTGGCACAGTCACGGCAGTGATGACCTCCTTACTTTGACCCTCCACACTTAGTCCTTGGTGGGAAATAAACCTTCATGCAGACACCAAAGCCCTTCAGGGAAGAGGAGCAAGTGCTCGAATGTCACCTCCCTGACCACTGTATATAAATCGCACCATTCACCCAACATTCCCAATCCTCTTTCCCTGCTTTCTCTCCACAACAATATCCCCTTATGTTACCTTTTATTTCAGTTAACTGCCAGACCCCATGAGAATGTAAGTTCCATGAGAGCAGGGACTGTTGCCTGTTTTATTCACTGTGGAATCCCCAGCACCTACAATATTACCTGGAGCTGAACAGGTCCCTGAACACAAGTTCATTATTGGATTAATATATGGAAGGAGGCTGAAAGAAACCAGAGATGACACAAATCAATGGAAAAACATTACATGATCATGAACTGGAAGCATCAATATCATTAAAGTGGCCATACTTCCCAAAGCACTTTACAGATTCAACGCTATTCCCATCAGACTACTTTTCACAGATTTAGAAAAAACTATTCTGAAATTCATATGGAACTAAAAAGGACCCTGAATAGCCAAAGCAGTCCTAAGCAAGAACAAAAAAGCTGGAGGCATCATACTACTGGAATTCAAACTATACTATAACTCTGCAGAAACCACAACAGCATGTTGCTAGTATAAAACCCACACATAGATCTTTGGAATAGAATAGAGAACTGAGATGAAGCTGCATACCTACAGTTATCTGATCTTCAACAAAAACAAGCAATAGGGAAAGGACTTCCTATTCAGAAATTGATACTGAGATAACTGGTTGGCCATATGCACAGGAATGAAACTAGACACCTACACCTTTCACCACATACAAAAACTAACCGAAGATGGACTAAAGATTTAAATGTAAGAACTTTGGTAGGTCAAGGCAAGTGGATCACGAGGTCAGGAGATCGAGACCATCCTGGCTAACATGGTGAAACCCCGTCTCTACTAAAAATACAAAAAAAATTAGCCAGGCATGGTGGCAGGTGCCTGTAGTCCCAGCTACTCGGGAGACTGAGGCAGAAGAAGGGCGTGAACCCGGGAAGCGGAGCTTGCAGTGAGCCAAGATCGCGCCACTGCACTCCAGCCTGGGCAACAGAGCAAGACTCCATCTCAAAAAAAAAAAAAAATGCAAGACATCAAACTATTAAAATTATAGAAGAAAACCTAGGAAATACCCTTCTCGACACTGGCCTTGGCAAAGAATTTTTGGTTAAGTCCCCAAAACCAATTGCAATTACAACCAAAATAGGTGGAATCTAATTAAACTAAAGAGCTTCTCCACAGCAAAGAAAACTATCAACAGAGTAAACAGACAACTTACAGAATGGGAGAAATATTCACAAATGATGTATCTAATATCCAGAATCTATAAGAAAAACTTAAATCAACAAGCAAAAAACAAATAACCCCATTAAAAAATGGGCAAAGGACATGAATAGACACTTCTCAAAAGAAGACATACAAGTGGCCAACAAACATATGAAAAAATGCTGATCATCACTCATCATCAGAGAAATGCAAATCAAAACCACGATGAGATGCCTTCTCACATTAGTGAGAATGGCTACTGAAAAGTCAAACAAATAACAGATGGTGGTGAGGCTGTAGAGAAAAGGGAGCACTTATACACTGCTGGTGGAAATGTAAATTAGTTTAGCCAGTGTAGAAAGCAGTTTGGAGATTTCTCAAAGATCTTCAAACAGAGCTACCATTCGACCCAGCTATCTCATTACTGGACATGTACCCAAAAGAAAACAAATCATTGTACCAAAAAGACATGGGCACTCATATGTTCACTCCAACACTAGTCATAACAGCAAAGACATGGAATAAACCTAAATACCCATCAATGATAGACTGGACAAAGAAAATACGGTACCTATACACCATGAAATACTACACAGCCATGAAGAAGAAGGAAACCATGTCCTTGGCAGCAAGATGGATGCAGCTGGAGGCCATTACCTTAAGCAAACTAAGGCAGGAACAGAAAACCAAATACTGTATGTTCTCACTTATAAATGGGAGCTAAACATAGAGTACACAGAGACACAAAGATGGGAACAACGGACACTGGGGACTCTGAAAGGGGTGAGGCAGGGTCAGGGACAAGGCCTGAAAAGCTAACCACTGTATACTGTGCTCACTACTTGAGTGATGGGATCAACTGTACCCCAAACCTCAGCATCACACAATATAGCAAT
Source organism: Hylobates moloch (assembly GCF_009828535.3). Taxonomy (NCBI): domain Eukaryota; kingdom Metazoa; phylum Chordata; class Mammalia; order Primates; family Hylobatidae; genus Hylobates; species Hylobates moloch. The sequence continues at coordinate 49,215,337 of NW_026652290.1, read as the reverse complement.
GTAACAAACCTGCACATTACCCCCTCAATCTAAAATAAAATAAATATATATGTACACACACATGGAGAGAGAGAGGGATTGAACATAACCTATCATGCTGTACTTTGGTGAGGTAAAAAGGAAGTTATTTTAAGTAAAATGCACATGGCTACTGGTTTTCAAAAAGACTATGAACCATCTGACTTTCACCACTTTTTTTTGGCTTCCTAATTCTGAGAGAACAAGCCTATGAGGCATCATAGACAAACAGGTCTAGACACCATATTTTGTGAAGAGTAAATAAAGCAGACACATATTTATATTTCTAATTTTACAGAGATTTAACAATGAATAAAAATTACTCCAGGCAAAATGAGTTTTGGGTTTCATCAAATGTAAAATGTTTTGAAAACTAATCCAAAATATTCACACACACACACACACACACACACACACACACACAATCACGCCAGCAGGAAATACTATTCTTATGATCAAGATTGGAAACATCTTATTTTCTATCTCTTCCCTGCAAGCTCATTATGACTAGGTTACATCATAAAAGGGCACTAATAAACATGTGAATTGCCTTTGCATATCCACTCTGGCGGCGGCCGCGGTCCATTTCTGTCAGGTGGGGGACAGCACAGGTGGCATCAGTGGAGTCATTCTTGAATGACTGCTCTTTTTAACTGTTTTCTTCAATTTCCTGTTACCATTCCTATTTCCTTTATGCTAAACCTCCTGCAGGCAGCCGCCTCCCTCCAGCTTTTTATTCTTTCCAGTGTTCTTGGCAGCATGGCTGATGGGCTGGGGAGGCTGTAATCAAGGGGCCTTCCTTCATGGTATGGTCCAGCCTCGGAACGGGGTGGAGGCAGAATGGACAGGGTAGCAGGAATAACAAATAGGGGTCTGAGGCGAGTTTATACTTTGGGAGCCTCTATTACTGGTCAGTAACACGACAGGTTTTTCTTTTCTGTTTTTCAGACAGGGTCTCCCTCTGTCACCCAGGCTGGAGTGGAGTGGTGCTATCACAGCTCACTACAGACTTAAACTCCTGGGCTCAAGCAATCCTCCTGCCTCAGTGCTGGGATTCTTTTTCTTTTTTTGACATAAAGTGAAAAGAAGGTAATGGCAGTGGCAGATACAAGATATATATCTATAATCTGGGTAGATTCTGGTTTTAAGACATATGACTGCTGATATGACGGAGACTCCCAGCCCTGCTAATGTACTATCTGGGCTAGGTCTTGGCTGAGGCTGGGATTTCCCTGCCAGCTTCTTTCTTTCTCTGTCCCCATTTCCCCAAAAGGCTTGAGGCTGGGAAGGGAGTGTTGTGGTGCCAGAATCTTCTAAAGGTTTTGCAAAATATTTTAAGAATGCAGTAGGAGTTGGTGATTTTAAAGAGGGTTTCTATTTAGTGTGAAAGATACAACAATAAAGCTTTTGCAGGAAAACATAGGACAGTATCTTCATGATCTTGGAATAAACAATGTCTTACACAGAATACAAAAAGCATTAACCATTAGAGAAAAGATTGATGAATTAGACTTAAGAACTTTGTTCATCAAAAGAAGAACATTTAAGGCACGCTGGACGAAGGTATTTGCCACACAATTATTTGACAAGGGACTTATATCAAGAATACATAAAGAACTCTTAAAAGCAATAAGAAAGATAATGACAATCTGATTTTTTTTTTTTTTTTGAGACAGAGTCTCTCTCTGTCGCCCAGGCTGGAGTGCAGTGGCACAATCTCGGCTCACCACAACCTCCACCTCCCAGGTTCAAGCGATTCTCCTGCCTCAGCCTCCCAAGTAGGTGGGATCACAGGCGCCCACCATCACTCCTGGCTAATTTTTGTATTTTTAGTAGAGACAGGGGTTCACCATATTGGCCAGCCTGGTCTCAAACTCCTGACCTCAGGCTATCTGCCCACCTCGGCTTCCCAAAGTGCTGGGATTATAGGTATGAACCACTGCTTCCAGCCAACAATCTGATTTTATAAATGGGCAAAAGTTCATGTTCTGCTTACAGAGCCAATAAATCTCACCCCCCAAACAAACAAAGATGATGGTTTCCAGCTTCATCCATGTCCCTGCAAAAGACATGAATGCATCCTTTTTTATGGCTGCATAGTATTCCATGGTATATATGTATCACATTTTCTTTATCCAGTCTATCATTGATGGACATTTGGGTTGGTTCTATGTCTTTGCTATTGTAAATAGTGCTGTAATAAACATACGTGTACATGTGTCTTTATAGCAGAATGATTTATATTCCTTTGGGTATATACCCAGTAATGAGATTGCTGGGTCAAATGGTGTTTCTGGTTCTAGATCCTTGAGGAATCGCCACACTGTCTTCCACAATGGTTGAACTAATTTATATTCCCACCAACAGTGTAAAAGTATTCCTATTTCTCCACAGCCTCATCAGCATCTATTGTTTTCTTGACTTTTTAAGAATTGTCATTGACTGGTGTGAGACGGTATCTCACTGTGGTTTTGATGTGCATTTCTCTAATTATCAGTGATGTTCAGCTTTTTCTCACATGTTTTTTGGCCACATAAATGTCTTCTTTTGAGAAGTGTCTGTTCATATCCTTTGCCCACTTTTGGATGGGGTTGTTTTGTCTTGTAAATTTGTTTAAGTTCCTTGTAGAGTCTGGAAATTAGACCTTTGTCAGATGAATGGATTGCAAAAATTTTCTCCCATTCTGTAGGTTGCCTGTTCACTCTGACGGTAGTTTCTTTTGCTGTACAGAAGCTCTTTAGTTTAATTGGATCCCATTTGTCAATTCTGGCTTTTGTGGAAATTGCTTTTGGTGTTTTAGTCATGAAGTCTTTGCCCATGCCTATGTCCTGAATGGTATTGCCTAGGTTTTCTTCTAGGGTTTTTGTGCTTTGGGGTTTTACATTTAAGTCTTTAATCCATCTTGAGTTAATTTTTTTATAAGGTGTAAGGAAGGGGTCCAGTTTCAGTTTTCTACATATGGCTAGCCAGTTTTCCCAGCACCATTTATTACAGAGGGAATCCTTTCCCCATTGCTTGTTTTTGCCAGGTTTGTTGAAGATCAGATGGTTGTAGATGTGTCTTGTTATTTTTGAGGTGTCTGTTCTGTTCCATTGGTCTATATCTGTTTTGGTACCAGTATGGTGCTGTTTTGGCTACTGTAGCCTCGTAGTATAGTTTGAAGTCAGGTAGCATGATGCCTCCGGCTTTGTTCTTTTTGCTTAGGATTGTCTTGGCTATACAGGCTCTTTTTTGGTTCCATATGAAATTTAAAGTAGTTTTTTTATAATTCTGTGAAGAATGTCAATGGTAATTTGATGGGCATAGCATTAAATCCATAAATTACTTTTGATTTATGACCAATGTATGACCAGTTTCACGATATTGATTCTTCCTATGAGGATGGAATGTTTTTCCATTTGTTTGTGTCTTCTCTTATTTCCTCAAGCAGTGGTTTGTAGTTCTCATTGAGGAGGTCCTTCAAGTCCCTTGT
>NW_026652290.1:49200416-49211747 GCF_009828535.3 Hylobates moloch | reverse complement strand
GCAAGGAATAAAAGATATTTTAGAAGAAAGCATTGAGAAGACTTGGTTAAATTCATCATTACTGGCTCCCTAGACAATTTTAACAGTGTATTGGCCTCAAGCATCATTCCCCTCCAAGGAGTCCTCTGTTGCTTTGAGGAAACCTTTCACCATTATTCTAAGTGAAGTAACTCAGGAATGGAAAACCAAATACCATATGTTTTCGCTTATAAGTGGAAGCTGAGCTATGTATGGGTATGCAAAGGAATACAGAATGGTATAATGGACTTTGGAGATTCAGAAGCAGAGGGTGGAAAAGGGGGTGTGGGCTAAAAACTACATACTGGATACAACGTACACTACTTGGGTGATGGGTATACTAAAGTCTCAGACTTCACCACTGTACAATGAATCCATGTAACCAAAACCACTTGTACCCCAAAAGCTCGGACACGCCGCCCCGGAGCACGGCAGGAGGCGCCCAGTGTCAGGCGCTGCCGCCACCAGGTTCTCCCCCTAGGGCTCTGGTAGTCGGGAGAGCGAGACCCTCCCCCCACGCCCTCCCGCCCCCTTCGCCCACCCCCCTCCTCGCCCCCGCCCTCCCCCTAACGCGCCGCTCGCCCGGCTCGCTCCGGCCGGGCCCCGCGTTGATGGTGGTGGCGGCGGCGGCGGCAGCTGCTCCCCCAGGAGGGAGGGGACTAGCGGCTCCGCTGCCGCTGCCGCTGCCGCCGCCGCCACAGCACACGCCCTCCCTTGGTTCTCCTGCCCGGGACTCTGCTCCGCGCCCTGGCTGCGGACATGTTCCTCGGGGCTGCGCACTGGGCGTGCGTGCCGGCGGGTGCCAGCCTCACGGTGTCTGCCGGGGCCGGGAGGCCCCCCACGGCCTCTTTTCCGCTGCCTGCGGGGTTTGCACCCCCCACCCCAGTGCCTCGACACCTACCGCTCGCCCGCCAGGGGGCGAGGCCAATCCCTGGGTGTGGGTGAGGGTGGGGACGAGGGTGGGGGTAAGAGCCTGGAGCCCAGGCACCTGCTGGCCACCTCCCCGCTCCGCGGCCCCCAATCCGACCCCCGCACGCCCGCACCACTGGGAGGGGGAAGCCTCTCAGTCATTTGTCCTTAATGTGAGTCTTTACCGTCTACAATATATTTTACTTTACACTTCCAAAATTAAACTAAAATCTGATTGCAATTCAAAATGCCTTTAGAAACATTATTTTTAAAACCTCGTCATTTTTAAATCTTAGGCATGTTTGAATTGCCTATTTTGAATCAGGGTAAAGAAGAAAACCTGGAAATTTAAAATATTCTTCTAGACACTGATAATATTTGGAGAAAAAACCTAAACGAATTTATAATTGCTTTTACCAACATTTAAGGGTGGAAATGAATCTAAAAATATTTATTTAATTGGTTAACTTATCTATGTAATTGCTGTCCTAACTCGTCAAAGCCATTATCATTCACTCAGATACACTCAGGTTTGGTGATCTGGGGAAGAGCCAGTAAGTTCCATACAGAAAATCCTAAATGAAAACCTTCCCTTCTCCTTTTCTCTTATTCATTGCCTAGATCTTCTCATTCACTAAATCATGATTCACTCTTCAAAATTTCTTCTTTGGTTCCATTCTAACTACTCCCAGTGCCATCATTCAGAAATCCTTCTCACCTTAACATGCAAAGTTACAGCAGCACAGAAGCAGAACATCTCTGAGTTGGCAGGGACTTTATATATTATTTATTCTGATCTCACCATTTTATAATGAGTAAACCAAGGCCCAGAGACGACTTGCTATCATATATCGGACACTGATAACAGAGCTGGGATTAGAGCCTATGTTTTCTAATAAGTAGAATGCTCTCTCCCTCACTCCATTCTGCCTCTGCCTAACAGACTTGGAATTGGCCTACTCTATTCAACACACCCTCCATTACCAGGCTACTCCTCCCAAAACATGAGGTCCTAAAACTCACATCTCAAAATCCTTCCCTGGCTCTTTACATCCTGCATCTACAGGACAAAGTTCAAGCTTCTAAATCTAAAATTCAAGGTCATATTTAATCTAGCCCCAAGTCAACTATCTTAATATTTTAAAATCTATCTCTCTTTTTTTTTTTTTGAGACGGAGTCTCACTCTGTCGCCCAGGCTGGAGTGCACTGGCATGATCTTGGCTCACTGCAAGCTCCACTTCCCGGGTTCACGCCATTCTCCTGCCTCAGCCTCCCGAGTAGCTGGGACTACAGGCGCCCGCCACCACGCCTGACTAATTTTTTGTATTTTTAGTAGAGACGGGGTTTCACTGTGTTAGCCAGGATGGTCTCGATCTCCTGACCTCGTGCTCCGCCCGCCTCAGCCTCCCAGAGTGCTGGGATTACAGGCGTGAGCCACCGCGCCCAGCCTAAAATCTATCTCAATGCATGGGGTATCCACTCTAGCTAAGTAGTTGAGAAGTACCCTTCCTACAACTTACCTATTTCAGCATTCCCATCCCAGTACCTGCAACTCTTCCCTCCAACTAACCAAGACTTTAAAACTTCACAAAATTTTACAAAAGTTCCTTTCCCGAAACAATATTTTCAATACTCTCTCTCATGACCGCCTATTGATGTAGATGTTTCGACCCATAATCATAGTCAACTAGGGTCAGGGTTAGCTCAAGCAGTTACCTCCTCATGCCGGACTTTCCATCTGTCCATAGTCAACTTAATACTTGATTACATGCTTTCTTTTCCTTCTTAATAAAAATGCAAATAGGAAATACTTTTTAATTTTTTTCTGTCAATCACAATACTAGTATATACTATCAGACATAAAAGTAGATACTTAATGTAATGAATTTTACTAGATAAAGAAGAATAATTTCCTTTGACTTCCTCATGAAAGCCAGTAAGTCCTAATTCCATGACTGCTCTCAATACTCTATGGCAGCTGTATCCCAATGAGGCTAGAGTTAAGAAGAGGGAGTGAAAGCAACATACTCTTCCAACTCTGTATCTAAACCAACCACCACTACTACCCCATCACTGTCACTACACAAACACACACACAGACACACACACACAAACACGGTTTTTGCCCCTTCATATGGAAGCCTATATAAATTCATCCATTGATGAAAGCCCACATAAACATACCTACCTCATACTATAAAAGGTCAGAAATCAAATTTTATTCTCCACATCACTAAAACGGAAATGTTATTAAAAGATGTATGTAACAACACAACATCACCTTTCTTTCCAAGCTTTCTAATAGTCTCTTCAGTTTCATGTTGTTTCCTCCTGTATAAAGTTTTCAGTTCTTCTATTTCATTATTCTTTCTTTCCAAAATCTGCAAATAAATTTAAAATGTTTCAGTATATTACTTTACATATAGGACACTTTTTTTGAACCCTGATATATTTAATTCTAAAACATACATAGAAAAAGTGATTGTAGCAAATATGACTACACTGTGAAATTATACTCACACACACACACAAACACAAAGTAGTACCTCTTATCCACGGCTTTACTGTCTGCTGTTTCAGTCAGATGTGTGTGTTTTTGTGCATGTCCATGTTAATAATTCTAGCCTAGTCAGAAGTTCACATTTTACTCTTGCAGCAGCTAGGAGGTAGAATCTATATGATCTGCCACACTTGGAAGCTTCCAAATTGCCTGAAATTGTGAGATTTTCCTCCTTTTGACTAGTGAATATTGCCGCAAATTGGCATTGTAGTGATTTAAGTGACTTTTTAAATTGATTCTCAAATGTCAGTGTTTTGTAAATTAGGTAGAAGTGTTTTGTCCTGAAAGGGAGTTAGGGATTCTTTTTCTCAGATTAGCATAAAAATAGGTGAAACTGTATGTGTCTAATATTTCTCTTCACATATTTTTCTTATACTTATGATATCTACTGTTGTTTATCTGCTAGCAAATTCCAGCAGATAATAAGTGAATGGTGAATTAGCAGGTATACATTAATAGAAACTCGTAAAGAACCAATCATATATCTTTTCAATGAGTGTAATATTTTTGTAAGTCTATCTCAGCTAATCTCATAAATGGTTTCCCCCCAAACTGTAAAAATTATATTATAGTGCATTAAGAAAATTATTAAATATACAAGAATAATTGATTATCTGAAAGAAATATGTTATTTGTTTGACATTTTCATATAATAATTGTTAAGGACAGTATAAATAATAATTTAGTGATTCCCTAAAATATAATTCAGAAATTAAGCTGTCATAAAGTGGCAGAGAGAAGCCATCAGAAACTTGCCAGGTTGGGAGAGTATAATTCATCACATTGCACTGGGATAGAACATTCTTCAGCTGGGCCTGTCCCTGGATCCGCCCACAAGCACCCTTCTATCCTCCTAGTGCACAGTAGAAGAATTCCCAGATACATGAGGAGATGACATGTAATCGGCCTCCTTTATATCTAGCTCTGCTACCATGAATCAGAAAAATCAGCTCAAAATATGTCCAAAATTGCAGTAAAATCTATTGTTAATTTATATTATGTCAGAAATTTTAAATGTAATCATTTAATAAAATTTGTGATTTTATACTTCAAAATACATCTATACTCACAAAAACTACAGAAATAACCAAAATGTAAAAAAGATAGCAAGTAAGAGAAAATGCTAATCAAGGGGAAAAAGGAATATCTACTTTTCTTATGGTTGGGGTATATTTCCCATACACCCATAAGTCAGCTTAACAAGAACAACAAAAATGAATGGGGCACAGTAGCACATGCCTATAATCAGCTACTCAGGAGGCTTACAGATCACTTGAGCCCAAGAATTCGAGGCTGAAGTGAGCCATGATCATGCCTGTGAATAGCCACTGTCTTCTCCCAGCTTGGGCAACATAGCAAGATCCCATCTCTGGATAATAATAGCCATAAAGAAGCAAAAAAGAAAAAGAATGTATACTAATAAGTAAAACACTGTAAATTTTACACCTCGCCAATTCCTGATGCTTAGAAAATGCCAAGACAAGCAATAAACTGATGAATATACTTTTCAAATCTAGCATAAAGTCAGGGATTTTATTTATATTTTACCTGGCACTTCAAACTAGTTGCACTGTCTTCTGCAAATAAATTTCAGGATTTATTTTAAAGAGAAATTTCTGGAAAGAATTTTATTATTAAATATTTTACTTTGAATAAATCTTTGTAACAGACATACCAAGAAACCTATTTCAAATTCCATCACCATAATTTTTCCAAATAAATTTTTATATTCATTTATCTTATACATCAATAGACTCTATTTCAATTGTACATGTTGTATTGAAATTATATTACTGACTCTCTAACGTACTTATGATGGAGAATTATTATGTAAATAATTTAAACTAAAGTAAAACTCCAGTAAGAGCAAAAAAATTTTGCCTGTAATATCTGAATGGGTGAGAGGAAATTGGAAAAAGAGTTCAGTTTTTTTTCTCTAATATCCAATCAGTGGTTTCCTCCTTATTGCTTTGAAGGATGAGCCAAATACGTATTTTACTAAATATTTATATATATATATATATATATAAAGCTTTTAAGAAAGCTTGGATACATAATCCTGATGCTGTAACTACTGCAACTACCTGCCTCTGTCTCTAGTACTCAGTTTTGGGAAGCAGAATCATAGGCTTAGTTTTGAAATAGTAAATGCAAAGTTTCCATTTGGATCAACCTCCATGTATTTCAAAAAAACACATACATACATTATTATCACTAAATGTTTTAATCATTACTAAAATATAGTAACAACCCAAATCCCATGTAGGATAACCATAATTAATGATTTTTGCTGTGCCAGCTAAGAAAAAAATAAGTTTTATTTGAAAATACAGGCTGAAAGATTAGAAAGCATCAATCCAAATTTAATTACCAGAAAACTAAAAGAATATTAGAATAAAACAAATTCTAGTATTTACCATTGATGTCTTATTTCAACTTTCATGAAAGGTAATGACAGAATGCAGATAAAAGACTATAAGAAGGTCAGCCTAAATGCAACAGTTAAAGAAGGACTAAAAGGTAATGTAAATATAAGGTTTTAAATAACACATATGTTTAGCTAATAAATTTAAAAAATCAACTTTTGCTGGGATATTAGTTCAGCATATTCTACTTATAACAGAATGTCATAAAGTACATAAATAAGTGGATGGATGGATGGATGGATGAATGGATGGATAACTGGAAGGATCATCATAAGACCTAGAATATTTTTAGTATTCAATATAATTAAAACAAGAGATACATATCCTACCTTCTGAACATCAGCATCATGTTTCTCTTGCAGTTTAAGCTTTTCTACATGAAATTTAGCTTCCATCATTTTTATTTTCATGTCCAACTTCAAGAAAAATATTTCAAAGGTGTTATTAATTTACTTTCCCTTTGGCAAAAAATACACAATTAAACTAAACTAATTCCCCATAAAAAAGACAGTTATCATTTTCCACCTTTACCTTGTAGTCACAGATTCTAGCAATCACATTACATATACCAATATATTTATTTGTCCTCTAATTACTTTCAAACTAATTAAAAGTCTTTAAAATAAATTTCACCTGGTAGGCAAAACTGACAATACTAAGTACAGATTCACTACTCTCCCCATTCTCTCCCGCACAAAAGAAAAAGGCATTTTAAAGTGATATTTTGCTTTTACATTTAAATCCACACAGTATTTTACTCTTCATTATTTTTCACTTCAGTAAGTCTCTTCCAACCTTTTATTTTTTTCTTTGATCTACTTGCTCATTTTAAAATACTCTAATTAACCTACATATGTAAATACGACTTGAGAATGAATATCCATAAAAATGGCAAATTACTGATAAGTGCGTATCTTTCGACAGTTTTCCAGTTCTCTCTCCCAGAATCATAGACCCCCACTCCCTCAAGGGAGTGACTTTATCTCCTTCCAAGCATTCCTTAACTTCTATCCTCTCCAAACCAACACCACATGCAACGGTGCTCTGAGCAAAGCCAAAAATGTAACCAATCTTGTTAATATAAGAAGTGTATCCTACAATTAAAAGAGCAGTAGTGACAAGTTTCAAGAAGAGCAACATAAAATTGATTATCTCAAATGTGAAAGTATTTGGCCACATGATTCCTCACAATTTAAGGGAGTAAGTATTATACATTGGAGTCTGGCAGACCTCTTTTCCAACTATAATTCCAATCCCACCATATATGCACTGTTGCGACTTTGAGCAAGTGACCCTTTGACACTCTAGTTCCTGTTCTGCTAATTAAGGAAATGTATTCTTACCTCAGTGGATTGTGAAAATTATATTCAATAAAATAATTTAAATGACCATACCCAGGACAATGTGTGGCACAAAGTAAGTATGCAAAAATATCAATCAACCATATTTAGGAAAAAAATTTTAATATGATTAATGTACCTTCAAAATATTTTCTTGAAAATTTTTGAAATACACTTTATATTTTCAATTACTGTTTCAAATACAAAATAATATAAATTTAGCAAGATAAACATACATATCATATTAACATATCAAACAGATTTTATATTTCACAAACAAAAGTTAACATAATATAAATTCATGACTTAAATGTTATGAATGGTGGAGAAAGAGACAGTTAACCATTTACTTTGCAAAAAAAAAAAATTCAATTCCCTTGCCTCTAAATCACACAATATTTCTTCTTCGTTTTTGCAGAAAGGAGGCTAGACAATCTAATTCCATGTAAAGATCCTTCACAGAAGCATTTTTGGGGTCTATTAAAAGGGAACTAAAGCCAAAAAACAGTATGAGAAAGCTGGCCAGGTCTAAGAGACATGATTCATTGCCAGATCTTTCCATAACACCTTCTAGAGAACTTGTCATATCCTCAGCTTCTGAGGGTAAGCCCTAAATACCATGTGAGTGTGCTACCATAACCCCAACCCCACACCTCTCACTGGCCCCACCTCATTATTTATTGACCAAGTTAGGAATAAATACCTGAGATATGCTTAAGCAATCCATTAGCTAGCAAACAATCATTCAGATTCTCTCTCAAGAATCTGAACTAACACACCAAGTTAGCTATTTTGGGGAGCAAACCCAAGTTCTAAATTGCAGCAACCAAGAGAAAGCAGGTGAATCCAGTATATAGAAAAAAGTAGAGCAAATACACAAATAAAGATTAGAAATCACATAGCATCTGAAATACGAGGGAAGCAAACTCAGGCTCCAATGATCTCAATGATACTAGGGTTAGTTGAACTCAAAAGGAGTTTTGTGTCTGTTTTTATTTTATGTAGCTTGATGGATCTCTTGTTCTTACAACCAAAGATATTTATCTAAAGTCTATTCTTCTGGTTATAACTTTTTTTCTTGGCATAATATTAAACTTACAGAAAAGTTGCAATAATAGCACAAGGAACTGCCATATACCCTTTACCCAGATTTACCAATTTTTTATATTTTGCCCTATATGCTTTGTCATTTTATGTCTACATCTATCTGTACATATATATAAATACACACATACTACTTCCTCAATTATTTGTAAATTAGAAGCATCATGCCTCTTTATCCCTAAAAACTTCAATATATATTTCCTTAGAACAAGAACACTGTCTTTGATAACCAAAACGCAGTTACCAAATTGAGGAAATATAATATTAACACAATGATATTATCTACTGCACAGTTTATACTCAAGTTTTACAAATTATCACAGTAATGTCATTTATAGCTATTACTTTTCATAATCCAGGATTCAACCCAGAATTACGCATTGCTTTTAGTTGTCACATCAACTATTTATTTCTCCTTTAATCTGGAACAGCCTTTCTTTGTGTTTAGTGACCTTGACATTTTTTAAGAGTACAGACCGTCATTAAATGTCTCTCCATTAGGATTTGTCTGATGTTTCCTCATGACTAGGTTTATGAGATTTTGGCAAGAATGACACTAAAGTGATACTGTGTCCTTTTTCATTGCATCATATTAGAAGGAGGCTAGTTTTTCCCAATATCTCCAATGTACAGCTCAGTAACTTGGTTAAGACAGTGATCACCAAGCTACTCTAAGGGTAATATTACAAAGAAAGTCTCTCCACTGCCATCCTTTTAAAAAGTTAAGAGTATCTCATCTCTGGAAACTCTTACCTTGATGCTACAGAATAGCTCTATATTTCCACCCTGTACTCTAGAGTAGAAATCCTGGATGTATTATGTACAAGTAGGGCATGATGCCTGATGAAACATCAGGATTAGAATATAGAAACAATCTTGCTACTATAGTATATAAAGACAGTATAAGGATACAGATTTAGATATAGATGTAGATATAAATATAGATACGTACCTATGTGTTCATCTATATAGACTGAAATTGAAAAACGTTTCTAATTAGTTTGACCTCCTGTTTGACCTCCAGTCTAATTAGTTTGACCTCCAGTTTTTGAAGCCTGACTTCAAAAAACATTTAAGTTTTCTTTTTCTGACATCAGGATATACATTATCAATTTCAAATTTAAGATGTAAAAATTAGGCTTGCAGATCTACTTCAGTCTATAATGAAGTAGGTTAACACACTAACCTCCCACTGTTAACCATACAATGGGATAAAATATATGAGATAACCGTTCTCAAGTATTGGACAACAGGCTATGCAGTACTGTGATCCTCATGAATTGAAGACCACGACAGTCCCAACTTTCCGCCTGGGTACAACAACTGGAGTCCATGTAGAGCACCACAGGCCTACTGAGCTGAGAAGGCAGAGGTCAGAGTTCTGGGCAGTTAAAGAATCTTAAATGCAGGGCACTAAAGAGGTATAAGCTTCCCAGAAGATTTCCCTGTCACTCCTCAACCACAGGCTGATGGCTGGGATGTGTGCACCCTGGGTGAATAACAAAACATTACTGCTACAAAGTAGAAAATGTAACAGCTGCTACAGGTTAAAGTGCTGGGAGGCACCAAAGACCTGCCCAGCCAGGTGGAGACAGCTTCCTAACAACTTGCAAATACCTGGGAATTCAGCTGAAACAACATAAAGGCCACACCTTAGTACTACTCTAAACCTACCTACAAGGACTGAAAGCAAGCCTCAGAAAGATAGTTTGTAAGACAGGTCCCATGGTGTTGGATAATATCTTTGGCTTTCTATGTATTTGCCTTAACAGAATGTAAAAACCAAGTCTACGCAACTTAAAGGTGATTAACTAGTAATTGAACAGCCTATAAGAACAACAACAACAAAAATATTCTATGGAGAAAAATAACAGAATCCAGAGTCCCTACAAGGTATCAACCACAAGGCCTTTATCTAGAAAGTAATAAAGATGCACCAAAAAAATAAAAAAGAAAAGAAAATTTTGTCCTTAGGCAAAATCAATATAAATAAAAGAAGTTAATAAGGCCCAAGATGACTCTACTTCAGCACACCACAGTTTTAAGAAGTTCATATAAATACCTTCAAAGAACTAAAGGAAAACATATTCAAAAATTAAAGGAAAATATTATTTTAATGAAAGAACAGATAGGGGATCTCAGCAGATAAATGGAAATTATAAAAAGGAAACGAATGAAAATTCCAGAATTGAAAAGTGCAATAATTCGAAGGAACAAAAATTCACTAAATGAGCTTAACGGATTAGAGAGAGCAGATAAAGGAGTCTGTAAATTTGATGACAGAATAACAGAAATTATCTGAGAGAAAAAAGATTGAAGAACTGATTTTTAAAAATCAGTTAACACTTTTGGAAACTGTGAAACAAAATCCAAGAGTCTAATATACATGTAATTGGGGTTCCTATAGAAGCAAATAAGAATAGGGAAAGATTATTTAAAGAAATAATGGCCAAAAATTTCCCAAGTTTGATAAAACATAAAAATACTGACTTAGAGAATAAGATGCTCAATGAACTCTATGCACGATAAATGCAAGAAAACAACACCTAGAAACATCACAAACTGCTGAAAAACAAAAACAAAAAGAAAAATCTTGGCTGGGCACGGTGGCTCATGACTGTAATCCCAGCACTTTGGGAGGCCAAGGCGGGCAGATCACAAGGTCAGGAGTTCAAGGCCATACTGGCTAACATGGGGAAACCCCGCCTCTACTAAAAATACAAAAATTAGCTGGGCATGGTGGTGTGTGCCTGTAGTCCCAGCTACTCGGGAGGCTGAGGCAGGAGAATTGCTCGAACCCAGGAGGCAGAGGTTGTAGTGAGCCAAGATCGTGCCACTGCACTCAAGCCTGGTGACAGAGTGAGGCTCTGTCTAAAAAAAAAAAAGAAAGAAGAAAAAAAAAAAGAAAAATCTTAAAAGCAGCCAGAGGAAAACAGGCATTACATTCAGAGAAACAACAGGCTCCCCAACAGA
>NW_026652290.1:49179629-49195442 GCF_009828535.3 Hylobates moloch | reverse complement strand
CTGTTCCCATGCTGAAGTGCAGTGACACGATCTCAGCTCACTGCAACTCTGCATCCCCGGTTCAAGCGATTCTCCTGCCTCAGCCTCCCGAGTAGCTGGGACTACAGACATGCGCCACCACGCCCGGCTAATTTTTGTATTTTTAGTAGAGATGGGGTTTCATCAGATTGGCCATGATGGTCTTGAACTCCTGACCTCATGATCCACCTGCCTCAGCCTCCCAAAGTGCTGGGATTACAGGCGTGAGCCACTGAGCTCGGGAGGTTCTATATCTTTTAAGTGGAGCATTTAGGTTATTTACATGCAATGTGAGTATTGAAATGTGAGGTACCATTGCATTCATCATGCTCTCTGTTGCCTGCATACTTTGGGGGTTTTTTGTTTTTGTTTTTGGTTTTTTTTTTTGAGTCAGAGTCTGGCTCTGTCCCCCAGGCTGGAGTGCAGTGGCACCATCTCGGCTCACTGCAAGCTCCGCCTCCCGGTTCACGCCATTCTCCTGCCTCAGCCTCCCGAGTAGCTGGGACTACAGGCACCCGCCACCACGCCCTGCTAATTTTTTTGTATTTTTAGTAGAGACAGGGTTTCACTATGTTGGCCAGGATGGTCTCGAACTCCTGACCTCGTGATCCGCCCACCTCGGCCTCCCAAAGTGCTAGGATTACAGGCTTGAGCCACCGCGCCCGGCCTTGTTTTTGTTTTTTAACTTGTATTTTTGTTTTACAGGTCCTGTGTGATTTATGCTTTAAAGAGAATCTGTTTTGATATGTTTCTAGGATTTGTTTCAAGATTTAGAGCTCCTTTTAGCAGTTCTTGTAGTGGTAGCTTGGTAGTGGCAAATTCTCTCAGCATTTGTTTGTCTGAAAAAGACTGTACCTGTCTTTCATATATGATGCTTAGTTTCACTGAATACAAAATTCTTGGCTGATAATTGTTTTGTTTGAGGAGGCTGAAGATAGGGCCCCAATCCCTTCTAGCTTGTAGGATTTCTGCTGAAACATACGAGGGGCCAACAAACATATGAAACATCACTAATCATCAGAGAAATGCAAATCAAAACCACAATGAGATGCAATTTCACACCAGTAAGAATGGCTATTACTAAAAGGACAAAAATAATAATAATACTTAACATACTGGCAAGGCTGCTAAGAAAAAGGAATGCTGCGGGGCACAGTGGCTCATGCCTATAATCCCAACACTTTGGGAGGCTGAAGTGGGTGGATCACCTGAGGTCAGTAGTTCGAGACCAGCCTGATCAACATGGTAAAACCCCGTTTCTACTCTTGCATATGTATATCAGGATACACATATAAGGTTATTCATAGAATTATTATTTGTAAAGACAAAAAATTAGAATAAAGTTTATCAAAAAAGGCAAGAAATATGACATTCATTAAATAGAAAACAGTGCAAACAAACCTATTACAACTATATGGCACAACATGGATGAATGCCTGTAACATACTATTGAGCAAAAGAAGCAAGACATAAAGGAATATCAAAAGTTTAGTTCTCGGCCGGGCGCGGTGGCTCACGCTTGTAATCCCAGCACTTTGGGAGGCCGAGGTGGGTGAATCACGAGGTCAGGATATCGAGACCACGGTGAAACCACGTCTCTACTAAAAATACAAAAAATTAGCCGGGCGTGGTGGCAGGCGCCTGTAGTCCCAGCTACTCGGAGAGGCTGAGGCAGGAGAATGGCATGAACCCGGGAGGCGGAGCTTACAGTGAGCCAAGATTGCGCCACTGCACTCCAGCCTGGGCGACAGAGCGAGACTCCGTCTCAAAAAAAAAAAAAAAAAAAAAAAAGTTTAGTTCTCTTTGAACACAAACAAATGAAAAAACATTCCATGCTCATGGATAGGAAGAATGAATATCGTGAAAATAGCCATACTGCCCAAAGTAATTTATAGATTCAATGCTATCCCCATCAAGCTACCCTTGACTTTTTTCACAGAATTAGAAAAAACTACTTTAAATTTCATATGGAACCAAAGAAGAGCCTGTATAGCCAAGACAATCCTAAGCAAAAACAACAAAGCTGGAGGCATCATGCTACCTGACTTCAAACTATACTACAAGGCTACATAACCAGAACAGCATGTTACTGGTACCAAAACAGGTATATAGACCAACGGAACAGAACAGAGGCCTCAGAAATAACGCCACACATCTGCAACCATCTGATCTTTGACAAACCCAAAAAAAACAAACAATGGGGAAAGGATTCCCTATTTAATAAATGGTGTTGGGAAAACTGGCTAGCCATATGTAGAAAAATGAAACTGGACCCCTTCCTTACACCTCATACAAAAATTAACTCAAGATGGATTAAAGACTTAAACATAAGACCTAAAACCATAAAAACCCTAGAAGAAAACCTAGGCAATACCATTCAGGACACAGACATGGGCAAAGACTTCATGACTAAAACACCAAAAGCAATGGAAACAAAAGCCAAAATTGACAAATGGGATCTAGTTAAACTAAAGAGCTTCTGCCCAGCAAAAGAAACTATCATTGGAGTGAACAGGCAACCTACAGAATGGCAGAAAATTTTTGAAATCTATCCATCTGACAAAGGGCTAATATCCAGAATCTACAAGGAACAACTTTACAAATTTACAAGAAAAAAAAAAACCCCATCAAAAAGTGGGCGAAGGATATAAACAGACACTTCTCAAAAGAAGACATTTATACGGACAACAAACATGAAGAAAAGCTCATCATCACTGGTCATTAGAGAAATGCAAATCAAAACCACAAAGAGATACCACCTCACACCAGTTAGAATGGCAATCATTAAAAAGTCAGGAAACAACAGACGCTGGGAGGAAGTGGAGAAATAGGGACACTTTTACACTGTTGGTGGGAGTGTAAATTAGTTCAACCATTATGGAAGACAGTGTGGAGATTCCTCAAGGATCTAGAACAAGAAATACTATTTGACCCAGCATTCCCATTACTGGGTATATACCCAAAGGATTATAAATCATTCTACTATAAAGACACATGAACACATATGTTTATTGCAGCACTGTTCACAATAGCAAAGACTTAGAACCAACCCAAATGCCCATCAATGATAGACTGGATAAAGAAAATGTGGCACATATACACCATGGAATACTATGCAGCCATAAAAAAGGATAAGTTCATGTCCTTTGCAGGGACATAGATGAAGCCAGAAACCATCATTCTCAGCAAACTAACACAAGAACAGAAAACCAAACACTGCATGTTCTTACTCATAAGTGGGAGTTGAACAATGAGAACACATGGACACAGGGAGAGGAACATCACACACTGGGGACTGTCGGGGGTAGGGGACTAGGGGAGGGATAGCATTAGGAGAAATACCTCATGTAGATGACAGGTTGATGGGTGCAGCAAATCACCATAGCAAGTGTATACCTATGTAACAAACCTGCACGTTCTGTACATGTATCCCAGAACTTAAAGTATAATAAAAGAAAAAGTAAAATAAAATAAAAAATAAAAATAAATAAAAAGTTTAATTCTCTTCATATAAAGTTCAAAATCTGGTAAAATAAAAATATTTCAATTTTCAAAGATGCAGGTATTAATGCTAAAATCAATATTAAAACAAATAGGTGAAAATTATCGTCAGAAAACTCAGAATAGTGGTTACTTCTAGGAAAGATGGAAAAGAATATGATTACAAATGGTCAGACAGCAGGCTTCTTAGGATATTGGCAATTATCTAATTCTTGCCTGGGTTGCATTTACAATGGCATTCCTTTGTACAATTATTTATCAAATTATGTGACATTATGCATATCTGAATGCTATGTTTCATAAGAAATCTATACCTGTTCTCTCATTTATTATGTCAATAACTGTGGCTTTCTTTATCCTAGAGTTATTTAAATTATATATTTGACTAGCAGACACACACACACACACACACACACACACACACACACACACACACACAAAAGGCCTAATTCCAAGCGCAATGGCTCATGCCTGTAATCCCAGCACTCTGGGAGGCAAAGGCGGGCGGATCACAAGGTCAGGAGTTCAAGACCAGCCTGGCCAACATAGTGAAACCCTGTCTCTACTAAAAATACAAAAATTAGCTGGGCATGGTGGCACACATCTGTAGTCCCGGCTACTCAGGAGGCTGAGGCAGAAGAATCGCTTGAATCCAGGAGACGGAGGTTGTGGTGAGCCGAGACTGCACCACTGCATTCCAGCCTTGGCGACAGAGCAAGACTCCATCTCGGGGAACAAAAAAAAAAAGCAAAAAAAAAAAAAAGGCCTACTTGGCATTACACATAATAAAGAAGCAATATCTCTTTTTAGGCAATAGATGGAAACATTCAATATGGGTGAAAAGAAAGGTCAAAGGAAATTTTCTATTTTATTTCACAAAAAGAGTAATTTTTTACTCTGGTTTCTCTTCAGATTGTATAAATCTTTCGCCTTTTACCAAAGGAGCAATTTCTACCATCTGTTCTCTGAAAATTGACCTCTTCTTGTTGTGTTGTCTCTTCTTTCATTTTCAGTGAGACCACTTTTCCAAATGTCATAATGTCAAAAAGCCTTTTTTCAGATTACTAAAAAAAGAAAGAAAGAAAGACCCATTGCTTGATGATGCTCACTGTCACATAATTCTGTGATATGGATATCAGAGAAAATGTGTTAGCAGTTACAAAGGCAAGCAAGTCCAAATATGTTTGTAAGTGATAGGCTAAAGTTAAAATAAAGGATCACTGTCACTGAACATATGTTTTCCCATAACATATAAGAAATATGCCCAAAATATATTGAAAATTTTTAAGAACATCTTAAAATATTTAATATGTGGGTCAGGTGTGGTGGCTCATGCCTGTAATCCTAGCACTTTGGGAGGCAGAGGCAGTGGATCACCTTAGGTCAGGAGTTCGAGACCAGCCTGGCCAACATGGCAAAACCCTGTCTCTACTAAAAATACAAAAATTAGCTGGATGTGATGGCGTGTGCCTGTAATCCCAGCTACTTGGGAGGCTGAGGAACAGGAATCACTTGAACCCAGGAGACAGAGGTTGCAGTAAGCCAAGACTGCACCATTGTACTCCAGCCTGGGCGACAGAGCGAGACTCTGTCTCAAAAAAAAAAAATTTTTATATGTGTATCTGTAGCCACCGAAACAATCCACTAAAATTCTTTAACTCCAATAAAAGTAGATATTAATAGTAATATTAATAATATTAATTAGTAAATTATGTTAAATAATTGCATCAATTCAATTAGTAATTTTACATATTTTACTCATGTTATCATCTAAGGTATCTTCTGAACAATTATGAATTTAAAATGGAAGTTGTATTTTATTAAATAGCTCCATTTCTAAAGGCTAGTTAAATATTTTAAGACTCGCTAAAACTTCAACAAAATTAAATACTTTAATAAATCCTTCATGACTGATATGGTTTGGCTGTGTCCTCACTCAAATATCATCTTGAACTGTAGCTACCATCATTCCCATGTGTTGTGGGAGGGACCCAGGGAGAGGTAACTGAATCATGGGGAAGGATTTTCCTCGTGCTGTTCTCATGATAGTGAATAAGTCTCATGAGATCTGATGCTTTTATAAAGGGCAGTTTCCCTGCACTTGCTCTCTTGCCTGCCACCATGTAAGATGTGCTTTTGCTCCTCTTTTGCCTTCCGCCATGATTGTGAGGCCTCCCAGCCATACGGAACTGTGAGTCCATTAAACCTCTTTTTCGTTATAAATTACCCGGTCTTGGGTATGTCTTTATTAGCAGCATGAGAATGGACTAATACAATGACACAGATGAACTCTATAATCTGTAAAAAAATTGGTATCAATTAATTATCTCCAGACTTACTGGACCCTTTAATATAAGTATTTCAAACTCCTAAATTTTTATTTTATACCATTAAGAACTGACTAATGAGGTCAGGCGCAATGGCTCATGACTGTAATCCTAGCACTTTGGGAGGCCAAGGTGGGCACATTGCCTGAGCTCAGGAGTTCGAAACCAGCCTGGGCAAAATGGTGAAACCCCGTCTCTACTAAAAATACAAAAAAATTAGCCGGGCATGGCAGTGAGCACCTGTAGTCCCAGCTACTTGGGAGGCTGAGGCAGGATAATTGGTTGAACCTCGGAGGCAGAGGTTGCAGTGAGCTGAGATTGCGCCACTGCACTCCACACTCCAGCCTGGGTGACTGAGCAAGACTCCGTCTCCAAAAGCAAAACAACAAAAAAAGAACTAACATAGATTACTATCAGTATTTACAGCAAAACCTCTGAAAGAGATCTAATATTTAAATAGAAAAATAAAAATTTTAAATAGACAAAAAAGAGGTAATTTTTTGTTATGTTGGAAGGTGAAAGGCTTTTCTAAGCATAATACAAAAACCAGAAGCCTAGAGAAAATGCTGACTATTTAAAAGAAAACTTCTCATGCAAATCAAAACTACCATGAGATATCATTTCAGTCCAGTTAAAATGCCTGTTATGCAAAAGATAGGTAATAGCAAATGCTGGCAATGATGTGGAAAAAAGAGAACCCTTGTACACTGGGTTGGTGGGAATGTAAATTAATACAACCACAATGGAAAACAGTTTGGAGGTTCCTCAAAAGAAAATAAAAATAGAACTACCAATCCACCAATCCCACTCCAAGGTATATACTCCAAAAAAAGAAAATCAGCATATTGAAGAGATATTTGCACTCCCATGTTTATTGCAGCACTAATAACAATCGTGAAGATTTAGAAGCAAGCTAAGTATCCATCAGCAGATGAATGGATAAGGAAAATGTGGTACATATACACAATGGAGTACTACCCCGCCATTAAAAAGAATGAGATCTTGTCATTTCCAACAACATGGATGGAACTGGAGGTCACTATGTTCAGTGAAATAAGCCAAGCACAGAAAGACAAACTTCATATGTTCTCACTTATATGTGGGAGCTAAAAATTAAAAACAATTGAACTCATGGAGATAGAGAGTAGAATGATGGTTATTAGGGGCTGGAAAGGATAGTGGGAAGCTAGGGGAGGAGTTGGGATGGTTAACGGGTATGAAAAGTAGAAAGAATGAAGAAGACCTATAATTTGCTGGAACAATAAGGTAACTATCATCAAAAAATAATTTAATTGTACATTTTAAAATAACTAAATGAGTATAGATTGTTTGTAACACAAAGGATAAATGCTTAAGATGATGGATATCCCATTTACCCTGATGTGATTATTATGCATTGCAGGCCTGTATCAAAATATCTCATGTAACGCACAAATATATACACCTACTATGTATGCACAAAAATTCAAAATTAATTTTAAAAAGTTAAAAATAGAAGAAATCTTCTCTACACTAAAATGTAGCACAAATCAAAAGACATTTACAGAGAAAAATATTTGCAAGACATACAAAAAAGAAGTGATACTTTAACATGCAAATTGCTCCAGCGTTGATAACAAAATGGAAAGAGACATTCTCTATACCATTAATGTTAACTTAAATAGACAAACCCTTTTTAAGTTTTACTGAAATATAATTTATATATCATAAAATTCATACATTTAAACAATACAAATCAAAGGTTTTTAATATATCAGATAGTTATACAACCATTAGCATAATCTAATTTTAGAACATTTTAATCACCCTAAAAAGAAACTCTATATATGCTAGCCAACACTCCATACACTCCCATGCCTGCAGCCCTATGCAGACATAACCTTATTTTAAGGACAACTTGTCAATGTCAATCTAAAATGCAAATGTGCCACCCTGTGACTGAGCCATTCCATTTCACATAATTTATTCTGCAAGAAAGGACACATAATACACAAAGATATGCATAGGGGTATTCTTGAAATACCATTTGTTATAGAAAAATACTCTAAACAGCTTATATGCATCAATAGCAAATTATATTAATAAAACATGACATATCAGTAAAGTAAAATTTATGTAATTCTGAATAAGAATGGGGTGATATTTCTGATACGGAAAAAAATCATCGGAATATATATGTCAGTCAAAAAGCAATGAAATGGGCTGAGCACAGTGGCTCATGCCTGTAATCCCAGCACTTTGGGAGGCCAAGGCTGGCAGATCACAAGGTCAGGAGTTTGAGACCAGGCTGACCAACATGGTGAAACCCCATTTCCACTAAAAATACAAAAAATAGCCGGGCATGGTGGCACACACCTGTAATCCCAGCTACTCAGGAGGCTGAGGTAGGAGAATTGCTTGAATCCGGGAGGCAGAGGTTGCGGTGAGCTGAAATTATGCCACTGTACTCCAGCCTGGGTGATAGAGTGAGACTCCATCTCAAAAAAAAAAAAAAAAAAGCAATGAAATGGTCTATATACAGTATATGATCTAATTTTACTTAAAAAGAAATAATCCTAGAGAATTTTAAAGAGAATACTCATTAAATTTTCAGCAATAATTATCTCTGAAGAATGAGTTGAAAAGGTGATGATTAAATACTTGAGAGCTAATATTTAATTTTAAATAAAGTTGACTCACTTAAAAGAATGCTATTTACTGTTTTAAAAATATTACCTGGCAACAATAAAGGCATTTTTAGATGAGAACATGCACAAGAGTTGTTTTATAGGGATATGTAAGGCTCTAACAAACTTCGAAACAGAACAGCATTTATCCTCATGCCAACAATTAAATGTTGAATAAAAGGGATTTAAGCAATTAGACATAAGATTTTCTTTTTTTTTTTTTTTTTTTTCTGAGACGGAGTCTCGCGCCGTCGCCCAGGCTGGAGTGCAGTGGCGTGATCTCGGCTCACTGCAAGCTCTGCCTCCTGGGGTCACACCATTCTACTGCCTCAGCCTCCCGAGTAGCTGGGACTACAGGCGCCCACCACCACGCCTGAGTAATTTTTTGTATTTTTTTAGTAAAGACGGGGTTTCACCGTGTTAGCCAGGATGGTCTCGATTTCCTGACCTCGTGATCTGCCCACCTCAGCCTCCTAAAGTGCTGGTATTACAGGCATGAGCCACCGTGCCTGGCCATACCAATTTTCTAAAGAAAAACATATGTTTATAGAACACATAGAGAAAAGAAAAAAAAACATACAATATATTACTAGTATTTTTTATTTCTAGGTGTTGATTCTATAGGTGATTTTATTTCCCGCCTTACATATGTCTCTATTTCCCAAAATGTCTTTAATAAAAATCTACATAATTTATTTTATAATCAGACATGCTACTTTAAAAGATAGATGAAACTAAGATAGTTTTTACACAGGTTCAAATCAGCAGATACTTTTAAATATTGTGCAATGGAGAAAATATGATAACAAAAACTTCCATCAAAATAAGTCAGAAATGACTGTAATTGCACAAAGGATTATTTTAGAAAAATGTACATTGAATATATTTTAATATATGGAATAAGTTTATGATTATATGCAAACTTCTCAATGATGCCTCAAATATTTTTATAGTATGCCCAAAAGAAAAACAAAAACATAAGGATTTAGGAAAAAATAAATTCAAACACATTTAAAAATGAATTTCTGATGCAATGCATGATAGCTTTAAATCTTTTTTCTTTGGAAACATATGTGGATGGTATTGGTATGTTGACTCCTGCCCCAAGTTGTCATCAATAAAATTTTCAAGTGATGACTTCCTTTCAATTTGTTTAATTATTTTATGGTAAGCAGCCTCAATAAGTAAGAATTAATACAAAATAAAATTAAAAGGAAAAATAGTTGAGAATGACTCAAAATGATTTTTATAATTAATGAATGACATTTTTTAGAAAAAGAAATTCAAAACGAGCTCAAAGGACAAATATGCTTTTTAAAATGTCATTTGTTTTTATTTCAACAGTTTTTGTAACACCAGGATTACACAAGAAAGAAAACCCTGAGTCTGATGTCAGCAAGATGGCAGACTAGGACTTTCAAGCCCTCGTCCCTCTACAGAAAAATCAATTTGAACATAAACATGCACAAAAATACCTTCATAAGAGCTAAATAAATAAGGTGAAATATTATAGCACAAAATAGGAAAAGACATAACGCAGAATGTAGAAAGGACAGTTTTACTCAGAAGTCCGAGGCTGCAGGTTTTAAAATACTCACATCACCCCTCCCCCAACTCCAGACAGTAAAGCGTGGTGAGACCCTCCACTTGGGAGGAGGGAAGAAAGGTGAGCACTAGACCTCAGACCCCAATACCAGGTCAGTCCCAGTAAAACATAGGACCAGGCAGGACTCCTCAGCCCTAGACTCCCAGCTAGTACCCCAGGACCAACCCTGCAAATCTACCCTGGTACAAGGAAAATCTCACAGCCCCAGGCTCCAGACTGGCCCAGTAGATTTAGTCCCTGGGTCCACCCCACCCCATGCTGATCCCAGCAGCCACAGCATCCAAACTAACCCTAGTGCTGGACTGACCCCAGCAGCCTAAGCTTCAGCTCCACCCCAGAGCCAGACCAACCCCTGCAGACTAAGGTTCCTGGCTAGTCTCTGTAGCCCCAGGCTCCAGGTCAGCTCCCAAGACCCAAGACTCCAGGCCAGTACCCATAGACTGAGCGTCTAGGCCTAATTTGGCACAATGTGAGATCCCACAGCCCCAGGTTCCAACGCCAGCCCAGCAGACTCAGTCTCTGGACTCACCACATTGCCAGGCGGGCCCAGTGACCTTGGGCTCCAGACTATTCACAGCACGAGGCTGGCCCTGACAACTTCAGGTTTCAGGCCTACCCAGGAACCAGGCCAGCCTCCAGAATCCCTAGTCATCAGGCCGGCACTCACAGACTCAGCCTCCATGCTGGCCCATGTGAATATAGGCTCCAGACATACCCAATGTCAGGCCAGCCCATTTGGCCCCAGGCTCCAAGCATAACGCAGGATTCAGAGCCAGGTCAGCCAACACAACCCCATGCTTTAGACCCACCCAACCTCCCAGTCAACACCTCTGGCCCAGATCCCAGGTCAGCCACTGGGGCCCCAATCTCCATATTAACCCCTGTGGTCCCATACAACAGGAGACTCAGGGTCCAGGCCTGACTAATAGATGCAGGGTCCAGGCTCATCCCAATAAACTGTGGTGCCAAGCCAGCCCTCAGAAAATAAGATTCCACATCCATCCCTACAGAATCGTGACCCAGGCCCACCCCTGCACACTCAGGCCCCTGGCCTGTCCCAGTGGACCAAACAACCAGGCCCATCCCAGAACCTGTCTGGCCCCTGCAGATTCAGGCTTAAACCCACCCTAGAACCAGGTTAGCCCTTGCGGACCTAGGCTTCAGGCTAGCCCTGGTGGATACAGATTTCAGGCTTACCATGCAGACCCAAACTCCAAGCTCACTCCCATGGACCAAAGCAACACATCTACCCAGTGGATCCAGGCTCCAAGCTCAAACATGAGGACCAAGATACCAGGCCCACCCACTTTCTGACCCTGCCTGAAGACTGTAGGGGAGAGCCCACCAATAGGCCAAACGGCCTGCCTAGAATCTCTGGATAGACTGAATGGTGACTGGCTTTCTCAAATGAAGCCAGTCTACAAAGACTATAATAATTTCCTACTTCTTCAAATGTGCAGACACCAACATAAAGCAACAAGCAACATAAAAAACCAAGGAGACAGAACCCCAGCAAAAGAAAATAATCTCCCAATAGCTGACCCCGAAGAAACGAATATATATAAACTGCCTGACAAATAATTCACACTAATTGTTTTAAGAAAGCTTAGTGAGCTTCAAGAAAATACAGAGAAATAATTTATTGAAATCAGAAAAACAGTAAGTGTACAAAATGAGAAATTTAACAGATAATTTTTTTAAAAAATCAAATTCTGGAGCTGAAAAATATAACAAATGAAAAGAAAAATATAACAGCATTTACAACCGAATTGATCGAGCAAAACAAAAAATTCAGTCAACTCAAATATACAGGTTACTGGAAAATATGCAGTCAGAGAAGAAAAAGGAAAAAGACTGGAAAGGAATGAAGAAAGTTTACGGGATGTATGGGACAGGATCAAAAGAACAAATATTCAAGTTACAGGAGCTAAAGAAGAAAAAGAGAGACACAGGTGTAGAAAGTTTATTTAAAGAAATAATAGCTAAAAACTTTCCAAATTGAGGGAAAGATATATATATCCTGGTACAAAAAGGTCAAAAGTCTCCAATCAGATTTAATTAAAGCAAGACTATACCAAGGATGTTATTATCAAACTGTCAAATATAAAGAACAAATGGAGGATTCTGAAAATATCAAGAGAAAAGCAAATTATATACAAGAGACTTCCAATAAGACTAGCAATGGATCTCATGGAGGAAATCTTACAGGCCAGAAAAGAGTAGGATGATATATTCCAAGTGCTGAAAGACAATAACTGCCAACCAAGAATACTGTGAGTGGCAAAGCAGTCTTTCAGAAATAAAGAAAAGTTAAAAATGTACCAAGACACAAAAAAGCCTTAGGGAGTTCATGACCACTAGACTCGTCTTACAAAAATGCTTAAGTGAAATCTTGATGCTCACAGAAGAAGACACTAATGAATAACAAAATATATATATATGGATAAAACTCACCAGTAAAAGTAAACAGTCAAATACAGAATAGTCTAATAATATAATGTTGTGGAAATGACTTATATCTTTAGTATGAAGATATTATATTATTTAAATATAATAGCCACAATAATTTCTTTCTACACAATATAAAAAGATGTAAACTGTGACATCAAAAAATGAAACAGAGTAAAATGTAGTTTTTATATGTGATAAATCAAAGTTATTATCCGTTTAAAATAGCCTGTCATGAAAATAAGATGTTTTATGTAAGCCTCATAGCAATCACAAAGCAAAAACCTACAATAGTTGCATGAAACATGAAAAGAAAGGATTCAAAGCATACCACTAAAGAAATTCATCAAATCACAAAGAAAGGTAACAAGAGGGAAAGGAACAAATGCTCTATAAAACAACCAGAAAACAAATTACAAAACAGAAGTAGCAAGTCTTTACTTATGAACACTTATGTTGAATATAATGGATTAAATTCTCCAATCAAAAGAAAGAATAACTGAATGGATTTAAAAAAACAAAATTCAACTGTATGCTTCCTATAAGAAATTTATTTCATGTTTAAGAACCTACATAGACTGAAAGTGAAGGAAGAGGAAAAGATATCTCATGCAAACAGAAATGGAAAGAGAGCGAGGGTAGAAATACTAACATCAGATAACACTGACTTAAAATCAAAATTATAAAATGAGATACAGGTCATTATACAGTGACAAAGGGCTCAAGTCATCAAAAGGATATACCAATTATAAATATATATGCACCCAAAGTAACAGCACCTAAATATATAAAGCAAATATTCATAGATATAAAAGGAGAGAAAGAGTGTAATACAATACTAGTAGGGGATTTAAGACCACAATTTCGACAATGGATGGGTTACCTAGAGAGAAAATTAATAAGGAAACATTAGATTTGGTCTATTCTTTAGTGCAAATAAACCTAAAAGAGATATACAAAACGTACCATTCAATAGCCACAGAATACACATTCTTCTCAACCAAATGTGAAATGTTCTTCAGCATAGATCATATGTTAGTTCACAAAACAAGTCTTCACAAATTTAAGAAGACTGAAATCATATCAAGTATCTTTTCTGACCACATGTTTAATACTAGAAATCAGTAACAAGAGGAATTTCAGAAAATCGACAAATAATACATGGAAATTAAACAACATGCTCTTGAACAGCTAATATGTCAAAGAATAAGTTAAAAGAGAAATTTGAAAAGATCTAGAGACAAGTGAAAATAAAAACACAACACACAAAAACTTATGGGATACAGCAATAGCAGTTCTAAGAAAGAAGTGAATAGCAATAAATGCCTACATCAAAACAGGAGATCTCAAATAAACAAGTTAATGTTACATCTAAATAACTTCTAAAAGAACAATCTAAGTCCAAAGTTCACGGAAGGAAGGAAATCATAAAGATAAGAGCAGAAATAAATGAAATATAGACTAGAGAAACAATAGAAAAGGTCAGTAAAATTAAGAGTTAGTTATCCGAAAAGCTAAAATTGACAAAACTTTAGCTAGACTAAGAAAAAAATAAGAGAAGACAAATAAGTAAAATAAGAAATGAAAGAGAAGATGTTAGAACTGATACCACAGATATACAAAGGATCATGAAAGACTACTATGCGTAATTATACATCAACAAATGAGCCTAGAAGAAAGGAATAAACTCCTGGACACATAGAATGTATGATGACTGAATAATGAAGAGATAAAAAAGCTGAAGAAATCAATAATGAGTAAGGTGACTGAAGCATTAATTTATGTATTTACTTTTTTGGTTTTTTTTTTTGAGATGGGAGTCTTGTTCTATCACCCAGGCTGGAGTGCAGTGATACAATCTTCTCACTGCAACACCCACTTCCCAGGTTCAAGCAATTCTCCTGCCTCAGCCTCCCAGGTAGCTGGGATTACAGGTGTACACCACCACACCCAACTAATTTTTGTATTTTTCATAGAGATGGGGTTTCACCATGTTGGCAAGGCTAATCTCAAACTCCTGACCTCGGGTTATCTGCCTGCCTCAGCCTCCCAAAGTGCTGGGATTACAGGCATGAGCCACCGAGTCTGTCCCTGAAGCATTAATTTAAACACACACACACACACACACACACACACACACACACACACACACAACATATGCCCAGGACCTGATGGCTTCACTGTCGAATTCTACCAAATATTTAAAGACCTAATACCAATCCTCCTCAAACTCTTCCAAAAAAGACAGAACACTTCCAAACTCATATTATGAGGCCAACTTTACTCTGACACCAAAACTACACAAGAACACAACAAGAAAGGAAAATTATAGGCCAATATTAAGGAAGAAGATAGATGCAAAAGTCCTCAGCAAAATATTAGCAAACTGAATTCAACAGCACACTCAGAAGAGCATTCACCATGATCAAGTGGAATTCATCCCAAGAATATAAAGATACTTTAACATAAGCAAATCTATACATGTTGTACACCAATTAATAGAATGAAGGATAAAAACCATATAATCATCTCAATAGATGTGGAAAAAGCATTTACAAAATTCAACGTATTTTCATAATAAAAACAACAAATTAGGTATAGAAGAAATGTACCTTAATACAATAAAGGCCATACATGAAAAACCCATTGATAACAATATATTCAACAGTGAAAAACTGAAAGCTTTTCCTCTAGGATCAGAAATGAGACAAAGATGTCCATTCTCACTACTTCTTTTCAACATAGTACTGGTGGTCCTAGCCAGAGTATTACACAAGGGAAATAAATAAAAGGGTGGCCAGGCACCATGGCTCATGCCTGTAATCAATCCCAGCACTTTGGGGGGCTGAGGCAGGCAGATTACTTGAGGTCAGGAGTTCAAGACAAGCCTGAACAACATGGTGAAACCTTGTCTCTACCAAAAAAATAAAATTTTATATATATATATATATGTATAGTGGGCACAGTGGCAAATGCCTGTAATGCCAGCTGCTGGGGAGGCTCAAACATGAGAATTGCTTGAACCCGTGAGACGCAGGCTGCAGTGAGCTGAGATTGCACCACTGTACTCCAGCCTAAGCGACAGAGCATGACTGTCTCCTAAATAAATAAATAAATTGTATCCAAACTGGAAAGGAATGAGTGAAATGGTCTCTATTTACAGACGACATGATCTTATATGTAAAAAAAAAATTTTTTTTAAGACTCCACCAAAATGCTGGAACTAATAAATGAATTCACTAAAGTT